>NC_090816.1:20135772-20455982 GCF_000390325.3 Nicotiana tomentosiformis
TTCCAAATGGTGCTCTGCTTGCGGGGACTAAACTAACAGGTTGTCAATGTAAACCTTCATTGATTTTCCTATTTTCTCTTCAAACATCCAATTTACTAGGCGATGGTAAGTGGCACTGGCAGTTTTTATATCCGAATGGCATTACGTTATAATAATAGGTGCAACATTTAGTGATGAAGGACGCCTTTTCTTGGTCACCCGGATCCATCCTGATCTAGTTCTACCCGGAATAGGCGTCGAGAAAATTGAGTATCTTGTGGTCGGCCGTCGCATCGATCATGCAATCGATGTTAGGCAAAGGAAAAGAGTCCTTGGGGCATGCCTTGTTCAAGTCTTGTAGTCTACAAAAATTCTTAATTCATTTCCCTTTTTAGGCACTACTACGAATCCGGGTACTTAACTTCCCGAATATAACCTATTTTAAGGAGTTTGGATACCTCGTCTTTGATGAATGCATGCTTGACTTCGAACTGAGGCTTCATTTTCTATTTAATAGGGTGGAACTTCGGATCCAGGATCAGTTTGTGAGTAGTTATTTCTGGCGGGATCCCAGTCATATCAAGATGGTACCAAGCAAAATAATTTATGTTAACTATAAGGAATTCAATGAGTTTATTCCTAAGCTCGGGAGTTAGCCCCATGCCCATGTATACCTTTCGATCGGGCAAGTGCTCGACCAGTACGATTTTCTCCAGCTCCTCAACCGTTGACTTGGCAGTATCGAAATCGTTAGGGGCTATGAACGACCTAGGGACTCCGTAATCATCATCCTCGCATGTCTTTTGCTTCTCAGGTTCAGTCGAGGCCGGGGTTGATGATTGCTATTTGATTGTTTTCCTTGTAACCGAACTCGGGTCATTTGGTTCAAGAGTGCGTATATCGAGATCACCTCATCGAGTGTGAACATTTCTTTTGCGGACAGATATTCTCTGTAAACAGTCTTGATCCCTTCCAGTGTGGGGAATTTCAACGCCTGATGCTGTGTCGAGAGTACTGCCCTCATGTTATGAATCCATGGCCTTCCGAATAGAGCATTGTATCTCATATCTCCTTCTATCACGTAGAACTTTGTTTCCTGGATGGTTCCAGCGGTGTTCACCGGCAGGGTTATCTCCCCTTTAGTAGTCTCACATGCCATGTTAAATCCGTTTAAAACTCGGACTGCAGGCACTATTTGGTCTTGTAGACCTAGTTGTTCCACGACCCTCGATCTGATGATATCGGTTGAGCTACCTGGATCGATTAACACACGCTTAAATCGAGATTTATTTATGAGTATAGATATTACTAGCGCATCATTATGTGGTTGCACGATGCATTTAACGTCCTCGTCGTTGAAAGAAATGGTTCCCTCCGGTACATAATTTTGAGTTTGTTTTTCCCTTGTAATGGACAGCTTAGTGCGCTTTAACATCGTCCTTTGGGGAACGTCAACTCCACCAATGATCATGTTAATTACATGATAAGGTTCCTCTTGCTTGATCTGCTTGTTGGAGTCCCTATTCCTGAAGTGATTCTTTGCTCGATCACTTAGAAATTCTCGGAGGTGTTCGTTATTGAATAACCTGGTACTTCTTCTCTCAGTTGTCGGCAATCTTCGGTTCTGTGGCCATGAGTACCATGATACTTATACATTAAGTTAGGGTCCTTGGGGCAGGATAGGATTGCAATGGTCGAGGACACTTAGTATCTTTGATGCGTCCGATGGCTAATACGATGCCGGTAGCATTGACGCTGAAGTTGTACTCCGATAAACATGGTGCCTCTTTAGACCCGATGTGTTTATCGAAACCGTTTTTGCTCATGGGTCCCTGGTTATTATAACCTTGATTGCTTCTTCTTTCACACCTCGTAGGGTTGCGCTCGGACCCATTACCCCTTCGATCTCCATTATATGATTGATACCGATCTCTATTCGATCTTGGTTCATGATCGATGGCTCTTTTGGATCTCTCACGAGTTCTGACGAGATAAACGGACTCGGAAATGGTCCCGAGCTGATCGTCTTCGATCCTAATCTTTGACTGGTACCTGTTATGGACGTCAACCCAAGTTACCGCCGGGTATTCTATCAAATTTTGTTTTAACTGTTGTAAAGCCAATGAGCTTTGGGGGTTGAATCCTTGGGTGAATTCCTGAATGGTCCAATCGTCCGCGATCGAAGGTAGATCCATCCGTTCCATTTAAAACCTCGACACAAATTCCCTGAGCATCTCGTTTTCCTTTTGCTTTACTTTGAAAAGGTCTGACTTCCTGGTATCGACCTTAATGGCCCCGGTGTGCTCTTTCACAAAGGCATCTGCAAGCATAGCAAACGAGTTAATAGAATTAGGGGGTAAGTTGTGATACCATATCATAGCTCCTTTTGACAAGGTCTCTCTAAACGTTTTTAGCAGAACAGATTCGATTTCATCACCTTCTAAATTGTTCCCCTTGATGCGTACGTGTAGGAGGTCAATGTTCATTTGGATTAGTTGTTCCAATGTACTTTAGAATTTTGGGCATATGAAACTTCTTTGGTGTCATGCCTCGACCTCGGGGAGCGTAACCGGTGCTCAACAGAGTTACCCCGGCTGAGCAAGCATACAAGCCGTCTACCTAACTCACCCACAAATAAAGAGACAAATGCATTTCACTAATTAGTCAGTAAGAAGTCATGTGAACGACAACATTTCATTTTCATTAGTTACGTCATTAACAAGTCTTCAAAGCAGTACATTATACAGTCATAGTTAAAGTTGAACAGATGATACAATTACAACATTTTTAGTTTAACCACCCCAAAACAGATACAACACACACTATGTCTACGGAGCCTCTAATAGGAACAAAAGAGTGATATGACAGTGCCGGCAAAAAGGCCCCGGCTATACCTTAAAATGCTATGTACAAAGGATAGAAGATAAAGGACCCCAAAATGAAGTGGGGCTCATCAAATCAGCTGAGGAGAGGGTGTGCTTCTATCACTGATCAATACCAACTGCTATGGAACCACCGGCATCCATTAAAGATGCAGTGCCCCCTGCAAAAGGAATGTTAGTACATATGAAATAGTACTAGTACATAAAACTAAGCACCCTCTCAATAGAACGAATAGCAATAAACATAGAAGGAAACATGAAATCAATAAGATGATCAAATGGTAACAAAGTGACAAATTAGGGAAAAGTAAATTTAAGTATTTTAAGTTGGGAGGTCTTTACCACCGATATACCACTGTGCTTTAGCACGGAGTCCGATTTCAGTCCGATCGTCTAAGCCGTCTCACCCCGAGACATACATACACAATACCACCATGTGCGTGGCATGGAGACCGATATCAGCCCGATCGGCTAAGCCGTCTCACCACAATATCGTGTGGGTCGACATCACATCACATCTTACTAGCAATAATCTCATGCCATTTAAGGGGAAACAACTCAACACATCAATCTCATCCGATAAATGGGAAACAGTTCTCATCACAATATCACGGGGATTTACTCCTCAATCACTCTTACACATGCACGTGTAGTTTCGGGGTTAGGTTATTTGAACCCACCCTTCCTCGGTGGCTAATCATTACTCCCAAAGCATTTATTAAAAAGAGTATTTACCACTCAATTCATATTCTTTTACATGCCATTCATTTTATTGGCATCATTGGCCATAACACAATATCATTCTTGGCACATTGTCCGTACTTCATAATTCAATCTCACTATTCCACTTTCAATAATTATCATGGATAAACAACAACAGGTCTTTCAAATTAAGAATTTAAACACATACTTAAGCAAATTAGGGTCTTAGGTACACATGATCTCTTATACAATTTTATGTGATCACTTTCATTTAGACTTGACTTGAAGTCACAACATTTTAATACATACTCATACCTCAAATTCTCTCCCGAAGAATAGCACAATATGATAAGAACATTCCGGAACACATTTTGAACATATTCATATATATATATATATATATATATATATATATACACGTCATCTGACGCCAAACTTATTCAGGAAAGTCAATTCATAATGGACAATTCGGGACTTACAAGATCATCATGGGAATTCAATTCTAAGAGAGGAGTTTAGCCAACATACCTTGCCTCGAGCCCTTTTAATTTACTAAAATATCCCGGAGATCCTAGCCACTTCGATCTATTTTTAGAGATATTGCAAAATTGAACAAATTAGGAAGGAGTTCATATTTCTAGCTCACTTGAGCATTTTATCAAACACTAGGTGTGTATTAAGGTTCCAAGGTCCTCCTATGGTGGATTCTATCATCCCACTACCCAAAGTTTACCCAAAAGACCTCAACAATCTTCCCACTACCTTAGATGGTGCATGCATGTAAAATAAACAACTCCCACCCCCCAGACTTTACTTGTCTTATTACCTATTTTCAGTTAAATCACGAAATTGAGGGCTATGGAGTAAAAACTTACCTCTAGGATGAAGACCTAGTGAATTCTTATTACAATATTTTCCACTTTGAGCAAGAATTGATGGATGATGGGCTTAGGAACCTCCCCTCTCACTCTTTGGCACTCTCTCACTCTAGAACATATGTTTTTGCTTCAGAAGTGGTCCATTACTCTAATATATCGAAATAGGGTCGGATAAAAAATATTAGAAGAAAAGGAGCCCCGTCACTGATCTGCGATCGCATATGCGACCACATAATACTTCTGCGGTCCACAAAATAGGCCACAAAATGGTCCTCCGGAACTGGGCAACTCTGCCCCACTCTGCGGCCATTCTACGGTCCGTAGACCTGTTTTGCAGTCGCATAATGCGCCGTAAAATCTCCCTCCAAAAAATTTTCATGCTGGTTCCACGGTCGATGTGCGGCCCGCAAAACAGTTTTGCGATCGCATAATGGACCGCACACAATACCATCCAAACTTGCCTAGTTTCCTGCTTCACTTTGCGGCCATTCTGCGGCCTGCATGGTGATTCTGCGACTGCATAGTTGGCCACAGAAATGCCTTCTTTTGCCAAAACGTTTCCTTTACTCTCCAACAAACTGTTCAACCCAAAAAGTCCGTACCAATCTCTACATTCGTCAACACATAAGCCTAATTCGGCACCGCGAAACCCCGGGTTTTTAGGCAAAATTTATGGGGCCTTACATCCTCCCCACTTAGAATCATTCATCCTCGAATGAGGATCAGAGTTCGTCATTAGCATCAAATGTGGCTCAATTGTGACTTCACACACCAGCAGTTCCAAATTTTGGCTAATTTCCTAAATTTCCAAAAAAATTGCGAGAGTCTCCTCTGTTACTGGGCCTAACCACCTATCAGAGAATCCCAGAAACCACTCCTAACAACATATACATAATTCGATGACACAATATAACATAAAATAACACCAACAGTGGCCTCATAAGCAATATATTACTAGAAAAGGAACACCTTTAACATCAACGGTACAAATGATACATAATTCATAGAAGGTAACTCTTAGCATTTTCATAGAACACAAATTTATAAATACATGGCTATTCAAACAAATAAGAATACTTCTTCTTCATCTCTTCCTCAGCTTCCCAGGTGGCCTCTTCAACCTGTTGGTTCCGCCATAGTACTTTCACGGAGGCAATCTCTTTGTTCCTCAACTTTCAGACTTGCCTATCGAGGATGGCAACTGGAATTTCTTCATAAGTCAATTGTTCATTAACCTCAGTGGTCTCAACCGGAATAATAAACGGCGGGTCTCCAACCACCTTCTTCAACATGGAAACGTGGAACACCAAGTGCACTAAAGACATCTATAGAGGTAGTTCTAGCCTGAAATCCACCTGACCAATCCTCTGAATGATTCTGTACGGTCCTACATACCTCTGATTTAATTTCCCTGTCTTACCAAATAGCATAATGCCCTTCATAAGGGAAACCTTCAAGAATACCCAATCATCTTCTTTGAACTCCAAATCCCTACGACGAACATCCGAATAGGACTTTTGACGACACTGAGCAGTTTTCAACCGCTCCTTAATGATCTTAACTTTTTCCATAGCCTGATGCAAGAGGTCTAGTTCTATCAACTCTGCCTCCCCAATCTCGAACCACCCAATGGGAGATCTATATCTCCTACCATATAAATCCTCGAATGGTGCCATCTGAATGCTAGCATGATAACTGTTGTTGTAGGCAAACTCTATGAGTGGCAAATGATCATCCCAGCTACCTTTAAAGTCAAGAACACAAGCACGCATCATATCCTCTAGTGTCTAAAGAGTCTGCTCTGCCTACCCATTGGTCTGTCAATGGAAGGTTGTACTAAGATTCACTTGAGTACCCAAACGTTGCTGAAATGTCTTCCAAAAATTAGCCGTGAACCGCGCCCCTCGATCTGAGATAATAGAAACTGGAGTGCCATGCAACTTGACAATTTCCTTTATGTACAACTGAGCATATTTTTCTGCTGTGTCGGTAGCCTTAACAAGTAAGAAGTGTGCTGATTTCGTGAGTCTATCCACAATCACCCAAATTGAGTCGAATTTGCGATGAGTACGAGGTAGCCCTACCACAACGTCCATGTTAACCATTTCCCACTTCCACATTGGAATTTTTATGTTCTGTGCCAACCCACCGGGCCTTTGGTGTTCGGCCTTCACTTGCTGACAATTTGGACATCTCGCCATGAAGTCCGCTACATTCCTCTTCATATCATTCCACCAATAGACTTCTCTAAGGTAATTATACATCTTTGTAGAGCCTGGGTGCACGAAATACCAATAAGCGTGAGCCTCAGTCATGATTCTTTCCCTTAGACCATCCACATTTGGAATACATAGTCGCCCTTGGTACCTTAGGGTACTATCATCCATGCCAAGAGAAAAGGCCATGGTCTTATGTTTATGAATCCCCTCCTTCATTCGTACCAATAATGGATTGTTGAATTGCTTCTCCTTGACTTCCACCACAATTGACGATTCGGCCCTATTTTGCATAATTACCCCTCCTTCACTAGAGTCCGCAAGCCTAACTCCCAAACTAGCTAACCGATGAACCTCCTTGGCCAAGGACCTTTGATATGCATCCAAGTGAGCCAAAGTGCCCATAGATTTCCGGTTAAGAGCATCCGCTACAACATTAACCTTCCCCGGATGATATAGGATGTCGATGTCATAATCCTCGAGTAATTTAAGCCATCTTCTCTGCCTCAAATTCAATTCCTTCTATTTGAAAATATATTGAAGGTTCTTATGGTCCGTGAATATATCCTCATGGACCCCATACAAATAATGACGGCAAATCTTCAATGCAAATACTACCGTCGCAAGCTCTAAGTCATGTGTTGGATAGTTCTTTTCATGATTCTTGAGTTGACTAGAAGCATAGGCTATCACCTTGCCATGTTGCATTAATACACACCCAAGTCCGATGCTTGAAGCATCGCAATATACCACAAAACCATTCGTACCCTCTGGTAGAGTCAACACCGGTGACGTAGTTAACCTTGATTTCTACTCTTGGAAGCTCCTTTCATAAGCATCCGACCATTAGAATTTAACTGCCTTCCACGTTAATTTAGTCAACGGAGAGGTAAGAGTAGAGAACCCCTCCATAAACTTCCTGTAATATCCAGCTAAGCCCAAAAAATTGCGAATCTCTGTTGGAGTAGTAGGTCTAGGCCAATTTTTCACGGCTGAAATTTTCTGGGGGTCAACCTTAATTCCTTCTTTAGAGACAACATGACCCAAGAACGTAACAAATTCAAGCCAAAATTCATATTTTGAAAACTTCGCATATAACTTGTGCTGATATAGAGTTTGTAAAACTATTCTGAGATGATCGACATGGTCCTCCCGACTCCGTGAATAAACAAGAATATCGCCAATGAACACAATCATGAAGGAGTTGAGGAAAGGTTTGAAGACCCGATTCATAAGATCCATGAAAGCTGCGGGGGCATTTGTTAGCCCAAAAGAGATTACCAGAAATTCAAAGTGTCTATACCGGGTCCTAAAAATTATTTTCGAAATATCCTACTCCTTGATCTTCAATTGGTGATACCCGGATCTTAAATTGATCTTGGAGAAGTGCTTAGCACCCTGCAATTGATCAAACAAGTCATCTATCCTTGGCAGTGGATACTTATTTTTGATTGTAAATTTGTTGAGCTAACGATAGTCAATACACATTCTTAGCGACCCATCCTTCTTTCTTACAAATAGAACTAGTGCGCCCCAAGGCGACACACTCGGCCGGATGAAACTCTTCTCTAACAAATCTTTCAATTGTTCTTTTAGCTCTTTTAATTCTGCTGGTGCCATTCTGTAGGGTGGAATAGACACTACAAAAAAAATCAAATTGCGGCAGTTATTTTTACAAATTGCAGTGGTCCGTAACTCCCGCAATTTGTAGTTATAGCGGTTCACAAAACTCCTACAAGAAGGCTCGCCGCAATCAATTTGCAATAGTTCTGCTGCGACCGCTGCCGCGACTGCCGTAATTAATTAGAAGCAGTTAATTTGCGGTAGTTCAACCCCCGTAAATTGATTATTAAATTATTAAAAAAATTATATTTTTAAAAAGTTCCGGCAGTCTGAACCTATGCAACATAGGAAATAATTATTTAACAATACAAAAAGTACGGCGGTCAAAACCCATACAATTCATTAAACGTATTAATTTCTTTTACTGCATTTTTTTACAAATATTGAACTTTGAATATTATCTACTAATGAACCTGTGCACATCATAATCTAACCAAGAAAGATATATATATATATATATATATATATATATATATCAACACTTAGAAATATCAACATATTTAGCATCACAAAAGTATTACTTTCATATATAAAGTAATTCAGTATATATATATATATATATATATATATATATCAACACTTAGAAATATCAACATATTTAGCATCACAAAAGTATTACTTTCATATATAAAGTAATTCAGTAGTTTTCAAACTAAATTTTAACATAAAACATTCACCCTAGCCATTCTAACATCCGTTTCAATCATGTAATTACATTATCATAATTAATTATCTAATTCAATTATAAAGAACTTCAATTGTTGTCACTTGGATTACTGCCATCAGATGATCTTCTTGCGTTCATGGGTGATAGGGATCCACTAGCTGCATCTCTTGGCTGCAAACAAAATAAAATAATAAGATCTTTTGAATGCTAATTATAACTTGAGTTATTTCTTGAATAAAAATCTGAACTAATTCCATCCTTTATTCTCTAGTCAAAATTTTAAAACACATGATACTAGGAATTTAGCAGTACACATACATAACTATAATCCCAGAAACAAGAAGGTGTCAACAGGAATAAAGTACAATCGATCCACTAAAGAAGAACGGAGAAAGAAGATCTTTAGTTTTTTTATATGAGTTGCTCCTAATGCAGATAATATCAGCTGGAAAAAAATCAGAAGTTTATTTACTGTTGTAGGAGGAGAAGAAAAGAACCCCGCGAATTGTTCTGGTATTGTCCCTTCTTTCGTTATCATATAAGCCTTGAAAGCATTTGTCATGACCCAAAACCTAACCCGTCGTGATGGCGCTTATCGTGATACTAGGCAAGCCGACCTTTCTAAAACACTTTTAAAATTTAACAGAAATGAAATTAAGACATTTAAAATAACCGGAGTCTTTCATAAAAACGGGGGTAAAACCCAAATAAATTATAAGTGCAGAAAAATAGCCCGATATCGGGGTGTCACTGAATCATGAGCATCTAGATATCCAGTCTAATACAAAGAGTGCCTAAGTATCAATACTGAAAAGAAAGAAAACATAGAAGGAGAGACAAGGTCTGCGGACGTTGGCAACTACCTTGTAGTCTCCGGTACTCGATCGCGCACGAACACGACGACCTCCATGATCAAACACACTTGGATCTCCACATGAAGTGCAGGGTGTAGCGTGAGTACAACCAACTCAGCAAGTGACAGAAATAAATAAAGAACTGAGAAGGTAGTGACGAGCTATACAAATACAGTTCACTTTCAATAATTCCAGCAAAGAATAGACATGCTTTCAAATCCGGCAGTTTAAGTCAAATCAGTTTATACAGTTACAGTGCAGGTAATCCGGATATAGAATCTTTCAGAAATTTCACAACAATGACAGATAGCAACTAAGTGCATCAACAAATGGAAAACAAGTACAGCCTCTCAGGGCAACAGACACTCAACTCGTCACAACAGCTCAATCACTCGGCTCTCAACCCTCAGTACTCACACTCAATAGGTATCTGTGCTCACTGGGGGTGTGCAGACTCCGGAGGGGCTCCTTTTAGCCCAAGCGCTATATATGCACGGACGACTCACGTGCTGCACGGACAACTCACGTGCTATAGTATCAATATGTGGAACTGCATGGACAACTCACGTGCCATAGTATCAATACTTCACATACAGGCCCCCGGCCTTACTCAGTCATCAACCTCTCTAGTCTCTCGGGCTCTCAAAAATCACAAAGATCGGCCCAAAAAAAGATAACATAGTGTATCAACAAAATCCATAAGAGGCTGAGATATAATATGTAAGTAAAACCATGACTGAGTACAAGACAACAATTAGGATGTAATTCAACAAGTACACGACCTCTGCGGGTCCCAACAGTACCATCACATAGCCAAAGCATGATTTCTAACATGATTTGCAGTTAAATTTCTATAACACATGGAGAGCATATAGCTAGCAAAAAGTTATTCAACTTTACAGTTTCATGGAATGGACCAAGTCCCAATTCCTACGGTGCACGCCCACACGCCTGTCACCTAGCATGTGTGTCACCTCCAAAATACTCACATAATCTAATAATCCGGGGTTTCATACCCTTAGGACCA
The DNA here is from genome assembly GCF_000390325.3 of Nicotiana tomentosiformis. NCBI lineage: Eukaryota > Viridiplantae > Streptophyta > Magnoliopsida > Solanales > Solanaceae > Nicotiana > Nicotiana tomentosiformis. Next base: position 20,146,601 of record NC_090816.1, read on the forward strand.
GATTTAAAACTGTTACTTACTTCAAACCGCACAAAATCCTATTCCGCAATGCCTTTGCCCCTCGAATCCGTCTCCAAATGCCTCGAATCTAGCCACAAGTAGTACGAGATAATTAATATAGTTTAAAGGAATCAATTTCACAAGAAAAATATGAAATTACAAGCCAAAATCCGAAATTGGTCAAAAGCCAGCCCCGGGCCAACATCTCAAAATTCGACAAAAGTCACAAAATACGAACACCCATCCACTCATGAGTCCAACCATACAAGAATTTCTCAAATCAAACCTCAAATCACCTTCCAAAATTCGAAATTTTAGCCTATGAAGTTTTTACCATTTTCCCCCAAATTTACAACTCAAATCCTTAATTAGATGATGAAAATAGCAATAGATTCATGAAATATAGTCCAATCCGAGTTAGAATCACTTACCCCAATAATCTTCCTGAAGAAACCTCAAAAATCGCCTCACACCGAGCTCTCAAAGTCCCAAAATCAAAATGCAAATCAAACCCTCGAAATCCCATTTTCTGCCTAGTTCTTCCGCATCTGCGGACCCACCGTCGCACCTGCGATGCCGCACCTGCGGAATTACCCTCGCAGGTGGGGAAATGACTTAAAGGGATGGGTCCACATCTGCGATAAAGGGGCCGCACCTGCGTGTGCACGTCTACGGACAAAGGTCCGCTTCTGCGACCTTCCCCTCCATCTCACTCTCCGCATATGCGGAGCTTCGAGCGCATATGCGGGCTCGCAGATGCGGAAATGTCCTCGCACCTGCAACCCCTGGACATCTCCTCAACTCCCATTTCTACGCTCCTTCACCCGCACGTGCGAGTACGCACCTGCGGTCTCCCCACCGCAGGTGCGAAACCACCAGATTACAGAAACCTTCAGCCATTAGCCTAAGTCCAAAATCAAACCGTTAAGCATCCGAAACACCCGTGAGGCCCCCGGGACTTCAACCAAATATAACAACAAGTCCTAAAACACCATACGAACTTAGTAGAGCCCTCAAAGCACGTCGAACAACAACAAAAATACGAATCGCCCTCCAATCCAAACTTAATGAACTTCGAAATTTTCAAATTCTAGAAACGATGTCGAATCATACCAAACCACGTCCCACTGACCTCAAATTTTGCACACAAGTCATATCCAACATTACAGACCTACTCCAACTTCCGGAATCGGAATCCGACCCCGATATCAAAAAGTCATTCCCCCAGTCAAACTTCCCAAAAATTCGACTTTCGCCATTTCAAACCTAAATTAGCTACAGATGTCAAATTCACAGCCCAGACACGCTCGAAAGTCCAAAACCGCCCAACGAAGCTAATAGAACCAAGATAACTCTATTTCGGAGTCGGTTTCACACAGTTCAGACTACGGTCAAAATCCTACGACTTAAGCTTCCGTTTTAGGGACTAAGTGTCCCAAAACACTCCGAAACCAAAAACAAGACCTCCTGATAAGTCAAATAAGCAGAAATAGATACGGGGAAAACAGTAAATAGGGGATCGAGGCTAGTACACTCAAAATGACCGGCCGGGTTGTTACATCCTCCCCCTCTTAAAACAATCATTCGTCCTCGAACGAGCATATAGACATACCTGAAGTGGTGAAAAGATGAGGATAACGACTGCGCATATCATGCTCGGTCTCCAAAGTCGCCTCCTCGACCGGCCGACCCCTCCACTGAACCTTCACAGATGCAATATTCTTCGACCTCAGCTTTCAAACCTACCTATCTAATATCGACACCGGGTCCTCAACATAAGACAAATCCTTGTCTAACTGGATTGAGCTGAAATCCAATACATGAGACGGATCGCCGTGATACTTCCGGAGCATAGAAACATGGAATACTGGATGAACTCTTGCTAGACTGGGAGGCAAGGCAAGCTCATAAGCAACCTCCCTAACACGTCGCAATACCTCAAGTGGACCGATAAACCTCGGGCTCAGCTTGCCCTTCTTCCCGAACCTCATAACACCCTTCATGGGTGACACCCGGAGCAAGACACGCTCTCCAACCATGAACGCAACATCACAAACCTTCCTATCCGTATAACTCTTCTGTTTGAACTGGGTTGTGCGTTGTCTATCCTGAATCACACTAACCTTCTCCAGAGCATCCTGAACCAAGTCTATACCCAATAATCTAGCCTCGCCCGGCTCGAACCAACACACCGGAGACCTACACCGCCTACCATACGGAGACTCATACGGTGCCATTTGGATGCTCGACTAATAACTATTGTTGTAAGCAAACTCCGCTTGTGGCAAGAACTAATCCCACGAACCCCCAAACTCCATCACACACGCATGGATAATATCCTCTAATATCTGAATAGTGCGCTCGGATTGTCCGTCCGTCTGAGTGTGAAATATTGTGCTCAACTCCACTCGAGTACCCAACTCATGTTGCACGGCCTTCCAGAACCGTGATGTAAACTGCGTACACCGGTCAGAGATGATAAATACTAGTACGCCATGAAGCCTGACGATCTCGCGGATATACACTCGAGCTAGCTGCTCGAAATAATAGGTAGTCATCACAGGAATGAAATGAGCTGACTTGGTCAGCCGGTCCACAATCACCCAAACTGCATCAAACTTCCGCTGAGTCCGCGGAAGCCCAACAACGAAATCCATAGTGATCCGCTCCCATTTCCACTCCGGAATCTCTAACTTCTAAAGCAACCCACCTGATCGCATAATGCTTATACTTCACCTGCTGGCAATTTAGGCACCGAGCTACATACTCCATTATGTCCTTCTTCATCCACCTCCACCAGTAATGCTGCCTTAAGTCCTGATACATCTTTGCGGCACCCGGATGAACAGACTAATGCAAACTGTGAGCTTCCTGGAGAATCAACTCACGCAAACCATCTACATTGGACAAACATAGTCTGCACTGCATCCTCAATGCACCATCATCCCCAATAGTGACCTTCTTAGCATCACCGTGCTGGACCTTGTCCTTAAGGACAAGCCAACACTCGACTCGGCTCAGAAATATCCAATCTAACAAACTGGATGGCTAAGGCCTGAACATCCAATGCTGATGGTCTCTCTGCTGCTAGAAGATATGCTAAGCTCCCCAAACTCTTCGCCCGACAACTCAAGGCATCGGCCATCATATTGGCCTTCCCGGGATGGTACAAAATGGTGATATTATAGTCCTTAAGAAGCTCCAACCACCTTCGCTGACACAAGTTAAGATCCTTCTTCTTGAACAGATGCTGTAAACTCCGATGATCAGTGTAAATCTCACATTTGAACCCCGTATAAATAGTGCCGCCAAATTTTCAAGGAGTGAACAATTGATGCTAACCCAAGGTCATGGACACGATAGTTCTTCTCATTAGGCTTCAACTGGCGTGAAGCATAAGCAATCACTCTACCCTCCTACATCAGAACACACCCAATACCGATCCGCGAGGCATCACAAAACACTGTGTAGGAACCAAAAGCTGATGGCAGAACTAGAACTGGAGTCGTGGTCAAAGCAGTCTTGAGCTTCTGGAAGCTCTCCTTGCACTCATCCGATCACCTGAAAGGAGCACCCTTTTGGATCAATTTGGTCAAGAGAGATGCAACAGATGAGAAACCCTCCATAAAATGATGGTAATAGCCCGCTAAACAAAGAAAGCTCCTAATCTTCGTGGCTGAATACGGTCTGGGCCAACTTTGCACCACCTCTATCTTCTTCGGGTCTACCTGAATACCCTCACTGGACATCACGTGTCCCAAGAATTCCACTGAACTAAGCCAAAACTCACACTTGGAGAACTTTGCATAAAGCTTCTCCTCCCTTAATCGCTGTAACACAATCCTTGGATCTTGAGCATGCTCCTCCTGGCTACGAGAGTACACCAGGATATCATCAATGAATATAATAAAGAACGAGTCCAAATAAGGCTGAAACATACTGTTCATCAGATGCATGAACGCTACTGGGGCATTGGTCAGCCCAAAAGACATCACAAGGAAATCATAATGGCCATATCGGGTCTTGAAAGCTGTCTTAAGAATATCTGAGTCTCTAATCTTCAGCTGGTGATACCCTGACCTCAAATCAATCTTGGAGAACATCATCGCTCACTAAAGATGGTCAAACAAATCATCAATACGCAGTAAAGGATACTTGTTCTTGATTGTGACCTTGTTCAACTGTCTGTAATCAATGCACATTCTCATAGTACCATCCTTTTTCTTCACAAATAGAACTGGTGCACCGCAAGGTGACACGCTAGGCCAAATAAACCCCCTATCAAGGAGTTCCTGAAGCTGCTCCTTCAACTCCTTCAACTCAGCCGGTGCCATACGGTACAGTGGAATAGAAATGGGTTGAGTGCCCGGCACCAAATCAATACCGAAATCAATATCCCTATCTGGCGGCATGCCCGATAGGTCTGCAGGAAACACATCCAGGAAATCTCACACCACCGGAACAGAATCAATAGCAAGGGCCTCTGCACTAACATATCTCACAAAGGCCAGATAAGATAGGCAACATTTCTCAACCATCCACTGAGCTTTCAAGTATGACATCACTCTACTGGGAACATAGTCTATGGAGTCGCTCCACTCGATCCTCGGCAACCCCGGCATAGCCAATGTCACGGTCTTAGCATGACAATTTAGAACAACATGAAATGGAGACAGCCAATCCATACCCAAAATCACGTCAAAATCGACTTTACTAAGCAACAAAAGATCTACTCTGGTCTCCAGACTCCCAATAGTCACCTCACATGATCGATTTACATGGTCCACAATGATAGTATCACCCACTAGAGTGGAAACATGAACAAATGAAACTAGAGTCTCACAGGGGCATATCCAGAAAATGAGCAAAATACGATAATACATATGAATAAGTGAAACCAGGGTCAAATAGTGCAGAGGCATCTCTGTGGCAAACTGAGACAATACCTGTAATCACAGCATCTGAAGCAATGGCATCTGGTCTGGCAGGGAGGGCATAGAAATGGGCCTGGCCACCCCCTGATTTGCCTCCCCCTTTCGGGCAACCCCTAGCTGACTGAGCCCCACCTCGAGTTGGATGGACAGGTGGTGGAGTTGTTGGTGTTGGTGCCATTGGTCGAGTACTCTGTTGTGGAGTCCCACTCAACAACCTAGGGAAATCTCTCTTGATGTGACCAAAATCTCCTCACTCGAAACAATCCCTCCTCTGACGGAACTGTTGCTCCTGGTGCCCAGAGAAACTACCTGTGGAAACCTGAACTGACAAGGCATGGTGGGAACTCTGCCCTGGTAGTGCACTGAACGACTACTGGCCCTGCTGATGACTATGTGACCCGTGGCCAGATGATGCACCACGGTGGACTGGGCGAGCCGTTTGAGCATGTCTGAAAAGACGACCCCTACCATGGTGAAACTGCCCCCCCCCCAGAAGGGACACCGCTAAATCCACCCTATCCACGAGGCCTCTTGGCCTTCCTCTCAACCTGCTCCCGACTGCGAACCATCTCAATCTGACGAGCAATGTCGAAAACCTCATCGAAAGTAGTACCAGACACACACTCTCTCTCTCTAGTCATAAGCGATCGTAGCTGAAAAGTGAGGCCATCTATGAACCTTTTGATCCTCTCCCTGTCTATGGGAACCAACCAAATAGCATGACGGGCCAACTCCGAGAATCACATCTCATACTACGTCACATACATATCACCCTAACGAAGCTGCTCAAACTGCCTGCGCAGCTCCTCTCTACCGGACTGAGGCACGAACTTCTCCAGGAATAGACCAGAGAATTGCTGCCATGTAAGGTTTGTTGCGCCGACTAGCCTACGCCTCTCATAAGCCTCCCACCAACTGAAGGCAGCCCCATAGAACTGAAAGGTAGTGAACGAGACCCCACTGGTCTCCAGAATACCTGCTGTACGGAGTATCCTCTAACACCTGTCTAAGAAGCCATGTGCATCATCTTCCTCGGTACCACTAAAAGATGGAGGATGAAGTCTCCCAAACCTCTCCAATCGACGCTGCTCATCATCAGGCATGACAAGTACCACATAGTCCTAAGCAGCTGCAATCGTGTAGGCTGGTGGTGCCCCCGGTGTCTGGAATCCCTGTACCACCTGCTCTGGTGTGCGGGCGGGAGTCTGAGCACCTCCCCCAGCCTTAGAAGTAGCTGATGCGGGCGATACAGAGACCGCCTGAGCAAGACAAGTACATGCGGTCAGAATCTGAGTTAAGGCCTCCTAAAGGCCTGGAATCACCATGGGCACTGGTGGTGCCTGAGTTGGTCCCATGGGCACTGGTGGTGCCTGGAATCACCATGGGCACTGGAATCACCATGGGCACTGGTGGTGCCTGAGTTGGTCCCACCGGCTCATCCACAACTTGAGCCTGCTCCTGAACTGGGGCAACTGGTGGATCTTCATGTGTTGTCCTGGCTGTGGTACGAGCTACACCTCTGGCCCTACCATGACCTCTACCACAACCTCGACCTCTTGCGGCCCTGATTGGTGGTACTGGTGGTTGTCTATCCAGCCCTGTAGTACACGTCATCACCATCTGTGAGAGAATTTGAACAACATAAATTTAGTTACCAGAATCAAAAGATTCGCATGACAAGAATTCAAGAATGTAAAGTTTCCTAAGGGTTCGGCAGCCTCTCGAAGATAAGTACAGACGTCTCCGTACCGATTCACAAAACTCTTCTAAACCTGCTCATGAATCGTGAGACCTATGTAACCTAGTGTCGCAGACCCATTTTCTGGGGGCTCAGCGAGGGCAGCGAGATAGCCTGACTACTACTCTTGCTTCAGCCCTTAACAAGAAACAAGCACAAAATCGTGCTTTGGACCAAGGCAATCACACAAACTCAAAGGTTGGAGGGATAACGAAATGAAAGACACAAAGATGGGAGGCCAAGGCCAATTTTCGGGGTTTATCTCATATACAAAAGAAGGAAATACAAGTAAAGAGATCTGCCTTCTAACAAGGCTTATGTATCCTATTTATACAGAAAAATGTCCACAGGCAGCTAAGCTGGTTGTGGGCCCATCCAGCCTGTGGTGCACTGCTTTGTGCTGGTTTCTTGGAAGGTGTTGGTAGCACATATGCCAATTGACTTGTCCAGCTGATGTGGCCCACTTCTTGCTGGCAGGTAGTTTCTCCCATGTTCATCCAGACAGGATGTGGCCCTACCTAGCTGTGCAGCACATGCCTTTGCTGGCAGCATGTTGCTTCCATGATTGTCCTGGCAGACTGTGGTCCTGCCCAGTTGTGCTGCATGTGACTTTGCTGACGAAACGTATCCCCTAGGAGGGCCCGGACAGCCTGTCGGATTATTGCCTCCATGTGCAAAGACCTTCTGGTCTTTGGCAGCCAAGTTTGGCTCGTTTGGCAGCCCTTTAGGTAGCAAATTTGGGCGGAAAATATGCGGGTCGGTACACTCTCCCCCACTTGAAATGGCGATGACCTCGGCGCCACATCGGTTCAAGTAGTCGTGAACTTGATCTTTGAATGGCCACAATGCCTCATATTTTTCCCACGTTGCCCCTTCTGATGGTTGCCCTTTCCATCGGACAAGAAATTGGGCGCTTGAATTGCCCCAACCTACTTCTTGTATCACCCGATGCTTGATAATGGTCTCGACCTTTTTGTCGATGACCGAAGAACTTGTGAAAACATTTGGTCGCCTGGATTGCCTCCGCTCCATATAACCCTTGTCTCTACAAGGTGCCTTTAACGGACTGACATGCCTCGACCCAAGTAGCTTTCCACGTTGCTTCCTTGAATCCTCCAACTTTGGAGGTTCCATGTACGGACCCATGGCATGTGGCTTCGCCCACGAACTGAAGTCCTTACACTTAAGGACTCGTTGTTCAGAAGGAGTCAAGGCTTTGTCCCTCTTGACTTCCTTAGTCCATGTCCCGACTGCCAAAACCGGTACTCCCTCTTCCATGAAGCCTTTTACGATTTGAATCGCGGACAGCAAACTAACAACTTGTGGTACCCAAACTGCCGTCACCACACACGGACCCCTTGGGTCATAAATGTAGATCTGGTTGAGAAATGGGCATATGAATGCCTTCACTGCATCCCAATAATCCAGCCCCAGTACCAGATCAAATACGTCTAGGGAAGCGACAAAGAAACTCACGTTTCCCTGCCAAGCTCCTAAGTTGAGCTGCACATTGCGGGCGATCCCTTTCACGTTGGTGGGTTTGGCATTTTCCGTCTTCAGTACAGAACTGCTAGGACCAAACTCAAGGCCAAGTGACTTAGCCTTTGCTTCGGACACAAAATTGTGTGTCGCGCCGGTGTCTACCATGATACGGACTGATTGTCTGTTTAATTGTGCATCCACGAATAGTGATCCTGGTTCTCCTGATTGGCGCTCCTTGCCAATCACATCGTTGCCTAAAGCGTGAATCAGTTTGACAATGTCATGCTTCCCTTGGGCGGCCTGCTTCAAAGCAGGCCTTTCGGCGACTACTGCGCCCATTACCATATTGCCAAGATGAGCTATGTGCGGTGGTTGTTCTTTGGCTTGTTCATCCGCTTGGATTCTTTCCTCTGTTAGCCTCCGCTCGGCCGAAATTATGGCACCGAGTTTCTTCAAAGAAGGACAATCTTTGTAGCCATGACTAGTGTCCTTGCAGATATAACAACCATTGTGGGGACCAGCATCCTTCCTCCTTTGGTTGTACCGGTCGTGCCAGTGCACCTTGTTGCCTTGTTCTCTGGAATTGCGGTCAGGGGTAGCAACTTGTTTGCCCTTGTCCCGATATCCATGGTCTCCATCAGGTTGGAAGTTGGTGTCCCTCGCCTTTGTGGCTTCTGTCCTATAATCATTTAAGGACTCTGCAACCGCAATAGCTTCATCGACGTCTTTGACTTGACGTCGCTGCAATTCCTATATTGCCCAATCTTAAAGGCCATCGATGAAAGTGAATAACAAGTCATCGCTTGCTAAGTTTGGAATTTGCATAATGAGTTTCGTGAAATTTCTCACGTACTCGCTTATGGAAGTTGTTTGCCTGAGCTCTCTCAACTTCCTACGTGCCTTGTTGACAACGTTTTGGGGGTAGAACTGGCGCTTCAGTTCGAACTTCAACTGATCCCAGCTCTTGATGGAGCAAGTTACCTTCTCCATGACTGCTTTCTTCTGTCTCCACCAAAGCATGGCGGTCTCGGCAAGATACATCGTTGCTGCCTAGATCTTGGCAGCCTCATCAACGATGTAAAGGTGCTCAAAGTAGTCTTCCATCTTCCAGATGAAGTTCTCTACTTCTTGAGTGTCTCGTTCGCCCCTAAACTCCTTCGGTTTTGGGCCCTCGATCTTGGTCTCCCGCACTGTCACATGATTAGTGCCACCAGCTAACTCTACTGCCTTCAGTTGTTGCTTTAGGAGCTCAATCTCCGCGTGCAATGCCGATACAACCTCGGTCAGCTTAAGCTCAAGGTTGGTCAGTCCTTCCTTGTGCTCAAAAATCGCTTGATATACCGACTCTTTGACCTCATCTAGTCCATCTAGGGTCGTAGACTCAAGTGCTTGGAAGTTGTGCAGAACTTCACCCATGTGCTGGTTTAGAGCATCTAAACTAGCTTCAGTGAGACCCATTCTCACGTTTAAAGGATTTGAGACAGAAGCCTCATAATCTTCACCACGGCTAACCTGTTGTGGGGGCAGCGGTAAAGCTGGCGACTCACTTGTTACGGCTATGGCGGGATCTCGAACTTTGCTTGTTCCTCTCTTCTTTGGTTTCTGCCACTTTGTTGGTGACTCGTCTCTGCCACGAATGTTGTCTAAGTTGACGTTATCTCCATCAGTTGCCATGGTCGATAACCTTTGCTCTGATACCACTTGTCGCGGACCCATTTTCTGGGGGCTCAGCGAGGGCAGCAAGATAGCCTGACTACTACTCTTGCTTCAGCCCTTAACAAGAAACAAGCACAAAATTGTGCTTTGGACCAAGGCAATCACACAAACTCAAAGGTTGGAGGGATAACGAAATGAAAGACACAAAGATAGGAGGCCAAGGCCACTTTTCGGGGTTTATCTCATATACAAAAGAATGAAATACAAGTAAAGAGATCTGCCTTCTAACAAGGCTTATGTATCCTATTTATACAGAAAAATGTTCACAGGCAGCTAAGCTGGCTGTGGGCCCGTCCAGCCTGTGGTGCACTGCTTTGTGCTGGTTTCCTGGAAGGTGTTGGTAGCACATGTGCCAATTGACTTGTCCAGCTGTTGTGGCCCACTTCTTGCTGGCAGACAGTTTCTCCCATGTTCATCCAGACAGGATGTGGCCCTACCTAGCTGTGCAGCACATGCCTTTGCTGGCAGCATGTTGCTTCCATGATTATCCTGGAAGACTGTGGTCCTGCCCAGTTGTGCTGCATGTGACTTTGCTGATGAAAAGTAGCCCCTAGGAGGGCCCGGACAGCCTGTTGGATTGTTGCCTCCATGTGCAAAGACCTTCTGGTCTTTGGCAGCCAAGTTTGGCTCGTTTGGCAGTCCTTTAGGCAGCAAATTTGAGCGGAAAATATGTGGGTCGGTACACTAGGCTCTGATACCAACTTGTAACGACCCACAACCTAACCCGTAGTGATGGCGCCTATTGTGATACTAGGCAAGCCGACCTTTCCAAAACATTTTTAAAATTTAACATAAATGAATTTAAGACATTTAAAATAACCGGAGTCTTTCATAAAAACGGGGGTAAAACCCAAATAAATTATAAGTGCAGAAAAATAGCCCGATATCGGGGTGTCACTGAACCATGAGCATCTAGATATCCAGTCTAATACAAACAGTGTCTGAGTATCAATACTAAAAAGAAAGAAAACATAGAAGGAGAGACAAGGTCTGCGGAGGTCGGCAGCTATCTCGTAGTCTCCGGTACTCGATCGCGCACGAACTCAACGACATCCGTGATCAAACACACCAGGGTCTGTATATGAAGTGCATGGTGTAACATGAGTACAACCAACTCAGCAAGTAACAGAAATAAATAAAGAACTAAGAAGGTTGTGGCGAGCTATACAAATACAGTTCACTTTCAATAATTCCAGCAAAGAATAGACATGCTTTCAAATCCGGCAGTTCAAGTCAAATCAGTTTATACAGTTACAGTGCAGGTAATCCGGATATAGAATCTTTCAGAAATTTCATAACAATGACAGATAGCAACTAAGTGCATCAACAAATAGAAAACAAGTACAGCCTCTCAGGGCAACAGACACTCAACTCGTCACTACAGCTCAATCACTCGGCTCTCAGCCCTCAGTACTCACACTCAATAGGTACATGCGCTCACTAGGGGTGTGTAGACTCTGGAGGGGCTCCTTTCAGCCCAAGCTCTATATCCGCACGGACGACTCACGTGCTGCATGGATAACTCACATGGTATAGTATTAATATATGGAACCGCACGGACAACTCACATGCCATAGTATCAATACCTCACAGACAGGCCCTCGGCCTTACTCAGTCATTAACCTCTCTAATCTCTTGGGCTCTCAAAAATCACAAAGATCGGCCCAAATAAAGATAACATAGTGTATCAACAAAATCCAGAAGAGGCTGAGATATGATATGCAAGTAAAACCATGACTGAGTACAAGACAGCAATTAACAAGTAATTCAACAAGTACGCGACCTCTGCGGGTCCCAAGAGTTCCATCACATAGCCTAAGCATGATTTCTAACATGATTTGCAGTTAAATTTTTATAACACAGGGAGAGCATATAGCTAGCAACAAGTTATTCAACTTTACAGTTTCACGGAATAGACCAAGTCCCAATTCCTATGGTGCACACCTATACGCCCGTCACCTAGTATGTGCGTTACCTCAGAAATACTCACATAATCCAATAATTCGGGGTTTTATACCCTCAGGACTAGATTTAAAACTGTTACTTACCTCAAACAACGCAAAATCCTATTCCGCAATGTCTTTGACCCTCGAATCCGTCCCCAAATGCCCTGAATCTAAGTCAAAAGCAATACGAGATAATTAATATAAGCTAAAGGAATCAATTCCACAAGAAAAATATAAAACTACAAGCCAAAATCCGAAATTGGTCAAAAACCGGCCCCGGGTCCGCGTCTCGAAATACGACAAAAGTCACAAAATAAGAACACCCATCTACTCACGAGTCCAATCATACAAGAAGTTTTCGAATCTAACCTCAAATTACCTTCCATAACTTGAAATTGTAGCCTATGAAGTTTCTACCATTTTTCCCAAATTTACAACTTAAATCCTTAATTAGATGATGAAGATAGCAATAGATTCATGAAATATAGTCCAACCCGAGTTAGAATCACTTACCCTAACAATCTTCTTGAAGAAACCTCGAAATATCGCCTCACACCGAGCTCTTAAATTCCCAAAATTGAAATAAAAATCAAACCCTCGAAATCCCATTTTCTTCCGCATCTGCGGACCCACTGTCGCACCTGCGACGCCGCACTTATGGAATTACCCTCGCAGGTGCGAAAATGACTTAAAGGACTGGGTCCGCATCTGTGATGAAGGGGTCACACCTGCGTGTGTGTGCCTGCGGACAAAGGTCCACTTCTGCGACCTTCCCCTCCATCTCACTCTCCGCATATGCGGAGCTTCGAGCGCATATGCGGGCTCGCAGATGCGGAAATGTCCTCGCACCTGCAACCCCTGGACATCTCCTCAACTCCCATTTCTGCGCTCTTTCACCCGCACGTGCGAGTACGCACCTGCGGTCTCCCCACCACAGGTGCGAAACCACCAGATTATAGAAACCTTCAGCCATTAGCCTAAGTCCAAAATCAAACCGTTAAGCATCCGAAACACCCGTGAGGCCCCCGGGACTTCAACCAAATATAAAAACAAGTCCTAAAATACCATACGAACTTAGTAGAGCCCTCAAAGCACGTCGAACAACAACAAAAATACGAATCGCCCTCCAATCCAAACTTAATGAACTGCGAAATTTTCAAATTCTACAAACGATGTCGAATCATACCAAACCACGTCCGATTGACCTCAAATTTTGCACATAAGTCATATCAAACATTACAGACCTAATCCAACTTCCGGAATTGGAATCCGACCCCGATATCAAAAAGTCATTTCCCCGGTCAAACTTCTCAAAAATTCAACTTTCGCCATTTCAAACCTAAATTAGCTACAGATGTCAAATTCACATCCCAGACACGCTCGTAAGTCCAAAACCGCCCAACGAAACTAATAGAACCGAGATAACTCTATTTTGGAGTCGTTTTCACACAGTTCAGACTACGGTCAAAATCCTAAGACTTAAGCTTCCGTTTTAGGGACTAAGTGTCCCAAAATACTCCGAAACCAAAAACAAGATCTCCCGGCAAGTCAAATAAGTAGAAACAGATACGGAAAAAATAGTAAATAGGGGATCGGGGCTAGTACACTCAAAATGACCGGCCGGGTCGTTACAGGATTCATCATTCGTTTGTGAGAATTCACTATTTCTTTGTAGTTCTCTTGGCTTTGGTTGTGAGCATTCAATAATTTATTGTAGTTCTCTTGGCAATGGTTCAAACATGAAGCATCACTACTTGAAGCATTTATACCACCAAAACGAGGTATTGCATGTTTAAAAACTTTGCTGGGGACAACTCCTAATCCTAAGCACCTTACCCTTGCAGAGTGCTCTTTTCCTAATATTTTACCAACAACATCATTCGGCAAAACTTCAGACTCATCCACCGTGCTTTGGCTCAAAGAAAGCTCAATTGTTTCCTAAATATTATTTGTTACAACATTAATAAGTAACTAAATGCACACTAAGACAAGCAAAAAAGAGATAGCTGCTTAAATGCATCAAGCCAGATACTTTAAAAGTATAAAATACACCTAAATACAAAAGCAATACCAAAAAAGAACTTCATCCTTATAGGTCTCATTGTAAGTAAAATGAACTTAAAAGATACATGATGATTTTTTAGAACTATATGGTGGTCTGGTTCATTTTACTGACTCCTTTTGCATTTGAATAAGCAAGATCAGCACTTAATACTATGCAGCGTAACTACTACCATTATTTTCATAAGAAACCAATACAGAGAATCAATAAAAAAGAAAAGGAGTTTTTTTTTACATCAATGTAAGAAGCTGGGTGAAACAAGTATATGGAAATGAAGGAAATATACACAAAAACAGAGTAATGGTGAGTTAATATATATGGGACAAGAGAAATCAATTGGCTATCTTTTGTTCTTCTGAAACAGATTTCCTTTTTTCTGAGCTATTCTTGTTGTGTTATCACATCAGATAAGTACTATGATTAATGAATCCTTGCTCATTGTAGGAGATTTTAATATTATCCTCTCAGTACATAATAGACTGAATGGACTAAAATAATCAGACACCATCAACTTTCAAAGACGTATACAAGATATTGAACTTGGCCAAATCAATAGGAAAGGGAGTCAATACTCTTAGAGTAATAAAAGAGATGCAGAAGAGAGAACCTATAGTTTAATAGATTGAGCTTTCTGTAATGACCAATAGTTTCTAATGTATAGTAGATTGGAAGCATTTTACCACAATCTAGAATGCTCAGACCGTACGAAAATTATTATTGAAGCTAATATAGCTAAATAATACATCTCAACGTTATTTCGATTACCCATATCTCGTAGATCTTTTCGAGCCTTAATATGATCCTTTGATTTTTCTTTATCATTTAGCAAAGAGTATATAATATTATCAAACACATTCTTTTCAATATACATAGGGTCTAAATTATGGCGCAATGAGTTGAATTCCCAATATGAAAGACCGAAAATATGCTTTTTTTTCTTCATTGCTGAGTTACATCTTCCCCAACACTCTTTTGCCTATTTCTTTTTCTTTTATCATTCAACTCTGCTGGTTTTCCAAATTTAATATCAATATCTTTCACTTGTTGTAAAATGTCGGACCCAGATAACTTATTTGGGGGGGGGGGGGGGGGGTTGTCCTCTCTTCCACATTTCCACCAAAGCGAAGCTTCATCAATCTAAATTTGTGATTTCTTGCCAAAAATCGACGATGGCCAAAAAAGCACCACTTTCTACTATGCCGAAGTCAATAAGGTTATCAAAATTACAATAAGGGCATGCAAAACCGGTATGTGTGTTCTAACCAGATAAAATATTAAGTCCAGGAAAATCACTGATTGTCCACATATGAGTTGCTCGCATTCTAAACATTTCATCCTTTGATGAATCAAAAGTTTTCACACCTTCACTCCACAACTTATTCAACTCCTTAATAAGGGGTTGCATGTATATATCTATATTATTCCCCGTCGTACGTGGACCTGGAATGATTGTTGAGAGGATAAAATTTGGTTGATTCATACACAACCAAGGTGGAAGATTATATGGAACCAAAATCACTGGCCAAATGCTATAATTAGTACTCATCATCCCAAAAGGGTTAAAACCATCACTAGCTAGGCTTAATCGAATATTTTGAGGATCAGAAGAAAATTCAGGAAATATTGTATCAAACCTCTTCCATGCCTCACCGTCTCTAGGATGCCTTATGATTCCATCTTTGTTACCATTCTCCGCATGCCATCTCATATGCTCTGCCGTCTTAGAACACATGAACAATCTTTGTAACCTTGATTTTAATGGAAAGTAACGCAAAACTTTTGCAGGCTTCTTCTTTTGCTACTTAGTTGTAGTAGACTGCTTCTTCTTACCTGTAGCAGACACCAAAATTTTGCTGCTTTTCTTATCAGGCTTCCACCTAGAAGTGCGACAATACTTGCATATTTCCTCATCAATATCATCTTCCCAGTACAACATGCAGTCATTCGGATAAGCATTGATCTTAACATAATCAAGACAAAATTTATTGATGGTATTCTTGGCCTCATAAAAAGAATTAAGTATTTTTGCAAATTTAAATGCATCCCTAAGTAGATCTAGTATCATAGTCATTCCCTTGTCACTTCACCCAGACAAACACTTTATGTGATATAATTTTAACAAAAACTCTAACTTTGAGTACCTGGACCCTTCATACAGTTCTTGATTTTCATCTCTAAGCAAATTATAAAAGTCTTTGTTATATGAAGTTGGCATTTCGTTTAATATTTCTTCTTCTCCCACTACTTGTGACGGACCTACATTAACGCTCTCATATCTTAATCCCTCAAATGCTTCATTAATTAATAATTTTATAGGATTTTCAGGAGGTATTGTATCATGGGTAACCTCTATCTTGTTAGAATTGTGCACCACATTCATTTCCCCATGCATAACCCAAGTGACATAATTTTGAGTGAATGGTTTGCAGACCAAATGGTCAAATACTATAGCATTAGTCTACCACTTTCTAAAGCCACATTTAGGATATGGACATTTTATTCTATCTCGTATAGATCCATTCTTAAATGCAAATTCTATAAATTGATTCAAACCAAGCAAATATTCTGGTGTGTTCCTCGACATTCTAATCCAAGACTTATCCATTGAAAAAATAGATTAGTGCGAAACAATAGTACCTACAAGATTTTCAAAGCTATAAGATTAGAGACATATTTTAACACTTTATAAGACAACAAAAAATAAAGGTAATGTTCTACTAATTATCTAGCATGATAAGACCAACTGAGAATGATACAACATGCTACTTAATTTTTCCTAAATTGACTACATTACAACAAGCCTTTTGCATTAAACAGCAAGCTCGTTGACGCAATTAGTAAATTAAATGACAAATGTAAACAGTAATAGAAACACAAAAGTTTACAAACAAACAATGAATTATTTTCTGGAAGCGGTGAAAAGAAAAGAAATCAAGCACGATGAGATTAGTAGAGTTAAAATAGATGTTAGCATATTCTAATCAATTACATAGCTTAGATAGATATTCGTTTTTTTCCTGAAAGAAAACTTTAATATCAATAGAATAATTAGACAGATTTCTCGACGAGTAAGAATTTCAATCCTAACAAGTAATAAAATAGTAATGCTAAAAAATCATCTAGCTAAAACCAAGGAGAAAGAGTAAAACTTCATTATCAGTTTATACAAAAATATGCCACTTGACTAATTAACAAACTGAAAAAAAAAAAAAAAGTATCATCACAAAACCAAAATTATACATACATGTGCCTAGGTATCTACCATAAACATGCATGCAATGTAAGAATCAAGTAAAATGAAGGTTAAAAATTAGGCATATCAGTGTAGTAATTAAAGAGATAATGGAGAAAAAGCTTACCAAAACTGAAAAACACAGAGACTAATCAATTTATTACTAAAATTTTTTTATATTACAGAACATGAAGAAAAAAAATAGAAAACAAAAATACATTAGGATATTGAGGCAATAAAGCAGATTGCATGCCAGAAAATTAGAGCTTTATTGAGAAGCTAAGCTAATAAATTGCATAAAATCAACATAGAAACCCCAAATCAACCAAAAAACTCCAAATAAATAGAAAAAACCTCAAATCCAACAGAGAATACCCAAAATAACACAAAAATAAAGTAAAAATCCACATGCAATTTATAAAATACAAAAATACCTGGTTACACAAAATCAGAATTGGAGAAGATGAAAGACAAATTTCAAATAAACTGAAGAAGAAATTACTCTGATTGGGAAAACTTGACTGCTATGCTATTTCAGTACTGCAAGAGAGAGGCCGCCGCTTGGAGACTAGAGACAGAGAGAGAGAGTGAGAGAAACGGGAAAGTGGGAAAGCAAAATGAGGTCTAAAGGTTTTAGGTAATAAGGTCTAAAGTTTTTGGGAGAGAAAAAATGAGGAAAAACAAAAATATAGTGGGAAAAATTAGAAGCTTGGCGCTCTTTTGCTTTTAATATACTAGATCCCCCCCCCCCCCCCCCAAATTATAATTAATTACGTCGGCTAGAGAAAGTCCCACAATTTGATACAATTTGCGGGAGTTACCGGTGACCGCCACTAATTAACTGCCGCTATTTGACCTTTTTTTTGTAGTGATATATAGGCTGCATGCCTGGCATCACATCAATCTCGAAATCAATCTCCCTGTCTGGCGGGAACCCAGTGAGCTCATCCGGAAAGACCTTCGAAAATTTATTCACAACAAGCATAGACTCAAGTGTAGGTGCCTTAGTATCGGTGTCTGTAACCCGGACCAAATAATAGATACACCCCTTGTTAATCATCTTTGTGGCTTTAAGGTAAGAAATAAACCTACCCTTCGGCATCACATTACCCTCCTTCCATTCAATCACTGACTCAGTTGGAAATTCAAACCTAACGGTTATGGTTCGACAGTCAAGCTTAGCGAAACATGAATAAAGCCAATCCATCCCCATTATTACATCAAAATCAACCATCCCCAATTCAATGAGATCGACCATGGTGTCCTTACTACACACCGTGACAATACAATCCCTATAAACCCGTGCGGCCGGCCACAATAGACTCACCAACTGGAGTAGATACAGAGAACGGCTCATAGAGCTATTCCGGTTCTATCCCAAATTCCATAGCAACATAGGGAGTGACATAGGACATTGTGGAATCGGGATCAATGAGAGCATACACATCATGAGATTGAAGAGTCAATATACCTATGACAACATCTAGAGAAGCCTCTGAACTCTGGTGACCCCTTATAGTATAGAAACGGCTGGGTCCTCCCGAACTTTGTGCGCCACCCCTAATTGCCCCACGCTCTACAGGTGTTGGGGTGCATCGAGCTGGAGGAGGTACTGAAGATGTAGTAGTTGCAGAACTAGCTGGCTGGCTGTGCTGTACCTCTTCCCATGCTCTGGTGAGACGAACTGCAATCCCTCTGAATGTGACTCCTCATACCACACCCGTAGCATATGGACTGGTCCATGTAGCATGTCCCAAAGTGCATCTTCCCGCACCTAGGGCATGGGGGCCTCCGTTGCTGCTGAAATCTCCCACCAGACCGACTCTACTGGTAGGATCCCTTATTGCCCTGGCTGGGCCTAAAACGGTTCCCCTGCTGCTGACTGGGCCCCGATGGCGGTGCACTAACTAAAGACTGCACAAAAAAAGACTGGGAAGGCCCTGATGACCCTCCCCTGAAAGTTGTCCTACCACCACCACCACCGGTAGTACTACTGATGTTGCCCGCTGACCGGACTTTGTTGCTACTCTCTCGCTCCATTCTATTCTTCAGCTTGCGGGTCTTTGTGGCTTGAGCAAATGCCACCATCATACCATAGTTCATATCAGAATTCAAAAAAGCTATAGTGGCCTCATTAATAACTAATGGGCTAAGGCGGACTCGGAGGGTCTTATGCATCTCGTCAATAAAATACTGGGGGTCCTTCTCAGGATCAGTACATGTGCACACTGGAGAGTCCGGAGAAATCTGTTCACCCGGAACTAGTGGAATCCCCTGGCTGACTAGAAGAAGTGGGTGCAACATCTGATCTTTGGGCCTGGGAAGACACTATTTGAGCCAACATCTGTATGGCTCCCCTAAGATCCCCATGGGATACACCGGGACTGAAAGCTGGGGCTGGAGGTAGAACTGGAATATCAGTTGGAGGGATCATTGAACCCTCGATAGGTGCAGGAACTGGTGCGGTCTGACCAGGTGTAGTGGAATCAGGTAGCGTAGTAGTCGGGGAAATATTCTCACCCCTCGGGTGCTCACCCGCATCATCAAGTAAAGGATCAACTGCCACTCCTGGGGTGACATTGGCTCCTTGGCAGTTCTTGCCTACTTCCTAGGTGCCATGTACTGAAAGTTAGAGCAAAGCACGAGTTAAAGGAGGAACAATCTTACAATCAGCTTTATCACATGATCTAGAAAATCAAAGAAAGGGATTATTCCTAAATGCCCAAGTAGCCTCCTAATTATAGAGGGTGGTCTACAACACACCGATAAGAAGGACTCTACTAGACATGGCTCCGAGACATCCTAGGACACTTTAAAACTTTAGGCTCTGATACCAAGTTTGTCACGCTCTGACTTCGGGGAGCGCGACCGGCGCTCAACAGATTTACCCCGGTCGAGCAAGCCTACACAGCCGTCTACCCAACTCACCCACAAATAAAGAGGAAAATGCATTTCACTAATTAGCCAGTAAGAAGTCATGTGAACGACAACAGTTCATTTTCATTAGTTACGCCATTAACAAGTCTTCAAAGATGTACATTATATAGTCATAGTTAAAGTGGAACAGATGATATAATTATAATATTTTTATTTTCACCTTCTCATAATAGATAAAACCCACACTATGTCTACGGAGCCTCTAACAGGAACAAAAGAGTGCTATGATAGTGCAAGCAACAAGGCCCGATTATACCTTAAAATGCTATGTACAAAGGATAGAAGATACAGAACCCTGAAATGAAGTGGGGCTCACCAAATCAGCTAAGGAGAGGGGTGTGTTGCTATCACTGATCAATACCGCCTACTATGGAACCACCTGCATCCATTAAAGATGCAGCGCCCTCGGCAAAAGGGACGTTAGTACATATGGAATAGTACTAGCACCTAAACTAAGCACCCTCTCAATAGAACGAATATCAGTAAACAGAGAAGGAAATAGGAAATCAATAAGAGGATGAAATGGTAACAAAGTGACAAATTAGGGAAAAGTAAATTTCAGCATTTTAAGTTGAGAGGTCTTTAGCACCGATATGCCACCGTGTTTTAGCACGGAGTTCGATCTCAGTCCGATCAGCTAAGCCGTCTCACCCCGAGACATACACTCACAATACAACCATGTGTATGGCATGGTGTCCGATCTCAGCCCGATCAGCTAAGGCATCTCACCACAATACCGTGTGGGTCGACATCACATCACATCTTACTAGAAATAATCTCATCCCATATAAGGGGAAACAACTCAACACATCAATCTCATCCCATAAAGGGGAAACAGTTCTCATCACAATATCACGGGGATTTACCCCTCAATCACTCTTACACCGGCATGTGTAGTTTCGGGGTTAGGTTATTTCAACCCACCCTTCCTCGGTGGCTAATCGATACTCCCAAAGCATTTATTTAAAAAAAATTTACCACTCAATTCATATTCTTTTATTTGTCATTTATTTTATTGGCATCATTGGCCATAACGCAATATCATTCTTGGAATATTGGTCGTACTTCATAATTCAAGCTCACTATTCTACTTTCAATCATTATCATGGATAATCAACAATAAGGCCTTTCAAATTAAGACTTTAAATACATACTTGAGAAAATTGGGGTCTTAGGCACACATGATCTCTTATACAATTTTATGTGATCACTTTTATTTGGACTTGACTTGAAGTCACAATATTTTAATACATACTCATACTTCAAATACTCTTCCGAAGAATAGCACAATATGATAAGAACATTCCGGAACACGTTTTGAATATATATATATATATATATATATATATATATATATATACACACATCATCTGATGCCAAACTTATTCAGGAAAGTCAATTCATAATGGACAAATCGGGACTTACAAGATCATCGTGGGAATTCAACTTCTTACAATTTCTTCAACTTTGAGCAAGAATTGATCCATGATGGGCTTAGGAACTCCCCCTCTCACTCTTTGGCACTCTCTCATTCTAGAACATATTTTGTTTTTCCTTAATAAGTGGTCCATTACTCTAATATATTGAAATAGGGCCGGGTAAAAAAAATTAGAAGAAAAGGAGCCCCGTCACAGATCTGCGGTCCGCAAAATGGGCCGCGAAATGGTCCTCCGGAACTGGGAAACTCTGCCCCACTCTACGGTCATTCTGCGGTCTGTAGACCAGTTTTGCGGTCACATAAAGCGCCGCAGAACCTCCCTCCGAAAATTTTTCATGTTGGTTTCGCGGTCGATCTGCGGCCCGCGAAACGGTTTTGCAATCAAATAATGGACCGCACAATACCATCCAAACTTGCCCAGTTTCTTGCTTCACTCTACGGCCCGCAGAGTGATTTTGCGTCCTCATAGTAGGCCGCAGAAATGTCTTCTTCTGCCAAAAACTTTTCTTTACTCCCCAGCGCACTGTTCAAATCAAAAAGTTCTTACCGATCTCTACATTCGTCAACATATAAGCCTAGTTTGGCACCATGAAACCCCAAGTTTTTAGGCAAAATTTACGTGGCCTTACATTTGGTATCGGCTTCGGAGTTGCGCTCGGAGGGAAAGGCGTTTGGACAAATTTGTTGGAATCCAGGACCTTCAGTATCGGTGGTGCTCTTAGGATTTAATCGACCCTGGAGTTATAGGTCTCCATTTTTTTGTCGTTGGCTTCGATTTTCTTTTCTCCCGATTTTACCCATTTTGTCAGTTCCTCAAGCATCTTTATTCTCTTGGGGTTGGTTTCGGATTCTGTTTCCCACGACCTTTCTATTGTCGATCCATTTCTGTGAGTATTTTCCCGGGATGGTTCGGGCTCGACTCTGCTGGGGGCGCGACTTTGGTTCTGCAACTGGGCTATCATTGCCTGTTGAGTCAGTAACATTTCGCAAATCACCCGCAAGTTGATCCCATCACTTTTGCCGTCGTGTGTACTTCGGGCTATCGACCGGGCTCCCCCGCGAATGTTGTTTTCGAGGTTAGTAGGAAAGTTTGTTTCGATAGCCACGTGTGAGTTAGCATCAATTGGATCCGCGACTGGGAATATGTTGGGGTCAATAGGAGGCACCTCGTTGCTGGGCACCACATTGTTGTTCTTGCCGTGGTGGCCGGACTCAGCATCAACTTTCAAATGGGCAGATTGGGAGTCTGACATTTTAATTTGACCTGAAATTAAAAGCTCAAAGAACAAGTGTAAAATAGAGTGTATTATGGAAATTTATATTAAATTGCCACTATTATCCTTATCCCCACGGTGGGCGCCAAACTGTTTACCCTAAAAAAAATAGATAATAATTGAATTTATATGTGATTGAAGGATATGCTGATTAATTCAATACAAATGATAAAAAATGTTAGATTAAACAGATAAATGATGTAATAAATTATCAAATCAATTAAGGGGAGTGATCCCGGACTCAGTAACAGCTTAATGTAATGCCTGCCTTTGATCTCAGGCTCACAACAATGAAGAATTAACAGAGAAAATAAGAATATATTGCCTTGATATGCATGTTACAATGTGTCTAATGAATAGTTAGACTCCTCTTTAAATAGTAGGGGAGTTTTACCCTAAGTACAATTCCATAAAAGATAAAAATCTTTCATTTTTCTAATCATAGATTTTCTGCCGATACATGCCGAGATTCACGCCGTGACATCCGGCTGGGCGTGGATATCATGGCGCTTTGCTAGTCGTGCTCGATTATCTGGTAATGCTCTTCGAAGTTTTGGGGTTCGAATCGAACCTGGGGGATGTGGCCCCGATTCTTCCGATGGCAGATGTTTTGCCCAGACTCCAACTCGAGGGGCTCCTTACCCCGATTCCGATTTCTTACGATCATGTCTCTGCTCCGTTTACTCCATCGAGAACCGAGGTGTCCAACGGGCTCGGTTTAACCCGTATACAATGCGTACTACAATTGGAATAGAAATAGTTGAACGTACCTTATCTTTAAAAAATAATAGAATGTAAGGCGTTCAATTATAAATCAATACTTTTATCTGTCTTAGAATATACTCTTCCCAAGAGCAAATTAAAGGCTTTTGAAATATAAAAAAAATAATAGTCACAACCATGCAAGAAAAATAATTACATGTGGCACCTATTAAGATGATTTATTTTTAACATATAACATAACATTGTTGAGAAGTTTTTTCATAATTTTTTCAGTATATGTAAGAGTAATAAAATATATGGTAATCACACGAATTACATAATTGCGTCGAGTTCACACCTTTTACTTGAAAATATTATCCAGAATTACGAAGAAGTATAGGATAATTTTGAAATTTATTCCATGTCGTTTGAGTTAAAATAATTTTAAATTTTTTGGATAAATCTCTACTATTTAAATATGTACTATCGAGAATAATCAAGAATTACGTGGACATGAAGAATAAATACATTTAAAAGAATTATATTACTCCAATGCTCTAAATATAACATTCGTACTCCTCAACAAATCAGTACCTTAAACAATACAAATATTTATTTTGTTAAAAAATAAATATTTATTATCTAGAATAAGGTAAATATGAAAAAGATAGATAGTTTGAAAAAAAACTTAAATTCATAAACCCAATATCTTCAAACGATACACAAAGGTAAAATCAATACCTTATATTATGCAAACATCCTATTTGTTTGGAAAGTTCCAGTTGATTTTCACATTCTATATGAATATATTTTGCTTCTGTCACAAAGCCGATCCAATCATTGTGTTTGTAACGATCTGATCGGTCAGTTTGAGCTCTAGCACATCGTTCAGCGGTTTGAGGCCTTGAGTAGCTTCACTTCATGTTCTATAACTTGTATGTGTGGTCAAAATTAGATTTCGGAAAGTTCGGAGCTGATTTGAAAAGAAAATTCTAAATTCGGAAGCTTTAAGTTGGAAGAATTGACTAAGGTTTGACTTTTAAGTAAACAACCTCGGAATCAGAATTTGAAGGTTTCAATAGATTTGTATGATGATTTCGGACTTGGGCGTATGTTCGGGTTAAGTATCGGGTGGTCTGGGAGCATTTCAGCGCTTATTATGAAAAGTTTAAGAATTTCTTAAGTTTGATTTGAAGTGGATTTTGGTGTTATCGATGTCCATTTGAGGTTCCGGGCCTTGGAATCGGCTTGTATCATGAATTATGACTTGTACGCAATATTTGGCGTCATTCCAGAATATTTTGGTATAGTTCGTACGAGTTCGTCGAAGTTTGAAAGTTTGAAAAAGGATTTTGATCGACAATTCATAGTTTTGATGTTGTTTGGCGTGATTTGAGGGCTCGACTAAGTTCGTAATGTGTTTTCGGACGCGTTGGTATGTTTAGTCAAGGTCCAGGGGGCCTCGGGTGGATTCTGGATGATTAACGGATCGGATTTTAGACTTAAGGAAAAGCTGAAGAATTCTGGTTGTTGGTGCAACCGCTTCTGCGGAAGCGTCATCGCAGAAGCGAGGCAGTGAACCGCAAAAAGCGGCTGGAAGTGAACTGGGCAGACACCGCAGGTGCGAAGGAATTCCCGCACGTTCTTGATCGCAGATGCGACCATTGGAGCACAGAAGCGGAGGTTGGCCGAGAAGGCTTGGGGCGCAGAAGCGGACATGGAAGCGCAGGTGCGCGAGCGCAGAAGCGCTTGAGGCCCGCAGAAGCGGAAGAACAATGGCAATACTAGGGGCGCAGAAGCAAGGGCTGTTGGTTTGTGCTGGAGTCGCACCTGCGATGGATTTTCCGCAGGTGCGGAGCTGCAGAAGCAGCTACTGTTCCGCAGGTGCGAGGAACCGCTGGACAAAATTGGATTTTTATACGGGATTTGGCCCATTTTCTTTCATTCTCTCTTGGTTTGGGCAATTTTTAAAGAGTTTCAAGTGGAGATTTTCATTAACCATTGCAAGGTAAGTAATCCCCACATAATTTTAGTGAAATACTTGGATTATATACGGCTTTTTACATGGAAATTTATGAATAATTTTGGTATTTTAAGAGGAAGACCTAGAATTAATAATTTTGGATTTTGACCACGATTTTGAAAATAGAATTAGGAATAAATTATATATTTAAGTTCGTAATGCTATGGGTAGAGTTTATCTTTAAAAATTTTCAAAATTCGGGCACGTGGGCCCGAGGGTTGACTTTTTTGGCTTTTTGAGCGGAGTTGGGAATCATTATAAATTATTAAATTATGGGTAATAGGGTATATATTTATGGATTTACATATTGTTTGACTAGTTTTGGAGAGACGGGTATCAGTTTGATGTGTTATAGTGGCGTTGGAGCCGGCTATGGAACTTCGGAGCGAGGTAAGTCTCTTGTCTAACTCTGTGAGGGGGAAACTACCTCTAGGTGATGTATTTGATTTGTGTTACTTGTTGCGGGGGGTTACGTACGCACGAGGTGACGAGAGTCCATATGTAGCTAGATTCATGTTATGTTCGGGTAGACTTAGGTTTCTGTCATGCTATAACTGTACTATTTGAGTTGTTCCTTGTCTATTAAATTCCTTCATTTTACTTTACGGCTTGAGACTAGATTTGCGTAGAGTAATAGACTTGCTATTGTAGAGATTTGACGGGCTTCATAATTAGCTGCAGAATAATTGTACTCCTATTACGAATTTCTCCCGCGCTATGCGTTTTTATCGAAATATTTTTCTTAAAATTTATAACTTAGACGTTTATTTGTGAGTGAGGTCAGAGACTCGTCAAAGCTTCTTAATCTAATGGGATCGGGTCGTTCGCCTCGGTAGGATTTTGTACCACACTCTCATGGGAGCGGGCCATTTTCCTCGGCAGTATAATAGATGCATCTATGGTTCGTGTCGTTCGACCCTCGACAGTGCACACAATATGATGGGATCGGGCCGTACGCCTCAGCATTTATATAAAATACTCTTACAGAATCGTGCGTAATATTTGACAAGAAACCAGTGTATCTGAGAGTTTTTCTGATTTGGATTGTGACGAGCTATCTGGATATATATATGCTCCGGTTGAGGAGGTAACTGCTAATTGAGAGCTTGAGTTTATTGTCGAGATGAGGATTGTACAACGTACTTATATTTGTTTATTTTGTTTACTTTCTCTGTCTCGCATATGTTTACTTCTTATTGTACATGATTTATTGGACCACTAGTAAGTGTCAATGTCGACCCCTCGTCACTACTTCTCCGGGGTTAGGCTAGATATTTACTGGGTTGCATTGATTTACATACTCATGCTGCACTTGATGCACGTATTGTGCAGGTATATATATGTCTGGTGGTCTTTTGGGCGCAAAGGCGTAGCTAATGCGGGGACTTTACCGTGACCTGCATTCCATGTCACGATCCGTAGCCTGCAGAGTCTCCATCAGAGTTATTTATATTCTCCTGTCTAATTTGTATTCTAGATAGACGTTGCATTTTATTATATTTCCTAGTTGATGCTCATGCACTTGTGACACCGGATTTTGGGGGTTCATACTGGTTGTTCATTATTGTAGTTCATATAAATATTATCATTTTACCCTGTAAATTCTATTTTATACTGTTTAATTAATGAAAATTTTGATTTTAAAATAATAAAAATGAGTAATTAAGTTGATCAATCACTGTTGGCTTGCCTGACGGCGGTGTTAGGCGCCATCACGACCTTTAGTGGATTTTGGATCATGACAGTGTTCCAGTTAATTTAAATTATTTTTAAACTAGTCATCACGCATACTACATTAAAATTAATATTCTAAAGTATTTGCCTTTTAGTTGAATATATATAAATTGATGTAAATCTTGAATTAGAGACAATTCATGGCACATGAGCATATAATGAAAATAAACCGTTCAACAGAAAAATTTGTTAAACTTCAATATATAGAAGACTTGGACGTACTTGTTCTAGGAAACCTAATCTAACATCCGTCTAATTTTTTTTTTGTTGAGAAATTTGTAAAGGAATCAATTACTCATATTGAAGTAAAAATAAATAATAAGTTAAAGAGCACAATCTCATATGTATTATTAGAACCACTTTATGATCGTGTAAAAGAAAAATATTCATATAAAGTTGCCCCTATATTTTTTTATCCTTTAAAATTAGATTTGATATTTGAAAAAGTTATTATATAATTATTTTCTTTTTATTTTATATTTTAAAAATTAACTCAAATTATTTGAATTATGTAGTAACTCCTAATATTTAGGAACACAAAATATATCATAAAAGATACTAACTTAATTTAGTTTTAACTTTATATGAACTAATACAAAGAATTTTCCACTTTGTTCAAAATGTTATAAATGTTTTTAGAGCGTAGTACTAAATTTTTCTTTTAGTAAGTGCCTTGTTATAAGGAATTGTAATTAGGAACAACAGTTCTTTTTGAATGACAAATATGGACGTACTTTTCTAGCTCAAGCAAGATCAATGTTGTAGGGTGAGGCATATGTGTAGTTTAAATCGAAAAAGAATTCTATTATTATATAATTTATCATTAGATTCTTAAATTATACAAATATTTAAAGGTATAAAAGTCATCAATGTTTCAAAAATATTTTATTCGTTCAACATTTAACATAAATTATTCGTATTTTTATAATAATATAGATAGATAGATATAGATAGATAGATAGATATAGATATAAGTATAGATATAGATAGATATAGATAATATACAATGCAAACTGAATTAGTTGGGTCAATTAATGTCGAATACTAAATGCTTATTTAAAGAAAAAAAGAGTTACACGAGTAATACTCTATACTTTTTGTGTTTTTGATATCGACCTTTGACTAAAATTACAATAATAAATTCTATTTGTTTGCTCAATTTAGCTTCAGGCAAAGGTGAAAAACCAAAAACAAATGAGAAGATAAGCAGGCTTCTGTCAAATCAAACGCAAGCTGTAGCAGCGGTACCAGTTCATTACAATAGTTAGGTATGGTTTGGTATAGTGTATAAGAAATAGTATTGGATGTGGTATATTAGTAATGTTGAAATTAGTAATGCTGAGATTAGTTAAGTTGAGATTATTTTTTATCGACTGTTTGGTTTGGTGCATTATTTTACATGATAGGCAGTTCTATCTTTATACATGCTTATCAATATATTAAAAGTCATAGTATTGCTAATGCCATAGTTTGCTATGTATTAAAATAGTACTGAATATGATTTATGATTAATACAAGTATTAGTTATATATAGATTGAAAAACATTACCAAATAAGAGATTAATACTACCAAAACTAATATGTGTATTATTACATTCTACCAAACGACCCCTTACATACTCCAAAAGATCAGAACACATACAATTCACAAGGAAAAAGGAGAACTCTTTTAAGCTTCTCCATGAATCATTGAAGCTCTTTTTGCACAAAGAGGAGCAAAAAACATTTTTCCAACTATTAAAGTTACTCTTTTCGTTTCAGTTTATAGGACTTAATTTGATTAGGTAATTGGTTTAATAATGTTTTTTAAAATTTATAATTTTAAGCATAAAATTAAATTATTTTTTACTATAAAAATATATCATTAAGAATAAAATAAAAATTTGTAACCATAAAAAAATTTAATTGAGAAAAATAGAAAATTAAAGTTAAAATTTCTTCTTATAAAAAAATAAGTCATTATTTTTAAATAGACTAATAACAAAATAATGTCAAATAAAATAAAATTGAGGGAGTAATTAAAAACGACCCATTAATCCAAATATTTAAGGGAACCATCTACTTTCTAATCTCCATACTTAAAAGAACCTAAAACTAAGATAAAGATAATGTAACTAACACTTCAAAATTTCTTTAATTTGCTTAAACTTTGTCCAACATTTTTAGCCGGCATATATGTTGGTATAAAGTAACAGATGTCCGGTGAAATAATTAA
Source organism: Nicotiana tomentosiformis (assembly GCF_000390325.3). NCBI lineage: Eukaryota > Viridiplantae > Streptophyta > Magnoliopsida > Solanales > Solanaceae > Nicotiana > Nicotiana tomentosiformis. Next base: position 20,176,034 of record NC_090816.1, read on the forward strand.
AAATATCCACATATTGATCGAACATTATCATTATTAAAAAGAATCTCATTTTATGTGGCAAATTTGAAGTACGAGGCTAGCTTGAAATTTATATGTGAATTTGGATACGAATTCTTCCAAAAAAATAAATAAAAGTTATATACTTAAAAATAACATAAAAGAATATATTACAAGTTGCAATACTTAATGAAACTACAGGAGTAACTAACAGTAGCTAGTATTTCAAATTTGAAATACTTTCATCATGTGACTAAGTGGGCGTTTGGACATAAGAATTGTAAAATTTTAAAATAGGGGAAAATATTTTTTCAAGTGAAAATGGTATTTGAAATTTAGAGTTGTGTTTGGACATGAATATAATTTTGGGTTGTTTTTTAAGTTTTGTGAGTGAAAATTTTGAAAAATAATTTTTTGGAGTTTTTCGAATTTTTGAAAAATTCCAAAATGCTTTTTTAAGTGAAAATTGAAAATTTTATGAACAAAACGCTAATTTCGAAAAAAAGTAATTTTTTTTTTTTTGGAAAAAATGAAAAAATTTCTTATGTGCAAACGGGCCCTAAGTAGATGGGAGTAGATGAAGTTGTCTGCTGCCTGTCCATGTTAAACTCCTAAAGATTAACGTATGATATCTCCAAATCACCTTTCTTGCTCGGAATCAAACTTCCGGCCAGTGAAGCGGAAAACGGCCGGCGGGTTTTCCGGCGAGGCATGTTTGACCCAGTTCTACTCTCAGTAATATACACCGGCCCAGAAATTGATCCACTTAATACAACATTCCGATGGTGAAAATTGCTGTATTTAGGACTTTCATTTAAAGGCTTCCTTTTATTCCACTTGAAGAAGAACAGAGCATTTCTCCACCATCTTTTCCGGTGGTTGTTTTTCTTGATCTGTTTTTTTTTGTCACATTCATAAATGGTATTAATATCCCAAAATATCGAATATTGGAATAAAACGGTTCAAATAAATATCATTAGTAAGAATTTTGTCAAAGAGACTAGAAAAGAAATGAAGCAATATCGGTGTACTATAACAACAAATTTTTGCGTCAGGACAAATTAAATAATCAAGACAGAAAATAACATAACAAATTGAAGGATTTGATTTCAAGATATAATAAGTTACAATCTATATAATATTCTTCTGATTGATCTTGATATTTTTTAGATTCGTACTATTGATCTTGAACTCAGAATTTACGTTAAAAGTTATAGGGACGATATTCCCTACGGGATTACGCTAGGTATGATATTATTACAAGGAAAGATAGGAAATTTACCTGAAAATAATCAATTCGAGGATCGAAGCGATTGTCACTGAAATGTTGAGGTACTGCAACGGGGAAAATGGAAGACTTGTTTGACATTGTTTTCCTTTTTAAGAAGCAAAAGGTTTTTAAAGTTTGTAGAAGGGAAGGGGGAAGTGAAGACTAGAAAGGAAGCTGAATAAAAATGGGAAGTCAAAAGTGAAATATAAATGAATTAAGCGCGCCTTTGGGGGCTTTAGTGGCCGTTGGTATTTGGCAACTCTAGTAATAAATGCTCTTGTCTATTTGGCTTTCTTTTTGTTTTTCAAAATATAAGATTAGTATTATTAAAGACTAACAAGATTAAAACTCAACATGATTAAAACTCAACATCAACTAATTTATTTTAAATTATATGGACTTTTTTGTTTCATCCTGCATATTTTTAGTTAAAGTCAGATGGTTTCTATGAGATAGCAATCTTTCAGGGCAATTTCATTGCACGTGATCTTAGGTCTACATTGTCCTTTTTAACATATGCAAACAACTATAATTTCGGCTAGGGGTGTACATGGACCGAGTTGGTTCGGTTATTTTCAAAACCGAACCAAACCAACTATATCGGTTTGGATTGATTCGGTTTTGTCGGGTTTTTTGGGTTTTTGAGTTTTTTGTTACTTGAATATTATTTCAATCTTACTTTGTTAAGTATTTGATAAGTAAATATATATTTAGTAAAAATATAAAAAATTGACAAACATATTATTATCGATTAAAATATTCTTATGGGAGAATTCTATTAGTAACATATAATAGTTATTTTTTTAGTCGTCTGACAATAATTTTTCGTTGATGTACACTTTCAGGTTAACGAAATTTAGTAATTAAACATAAAAATCAATATGATACCTAAATATTAATAATCACTTCAAATTCGAAAAAGATATAAGAATTTAATAGATCTTAACATATGATATGAATATGGAAGAACAAAGAGATTGACGTTCAGTAATACTTGATAAGAAAGTGATCATACAACTCATTATTTACGGTTAATAAATATGGAGCACTTCATATTTTATTAAATATTATATCCCGTAAGAGAATTCCAAATATTTCTAGATATTTTTTAAAGTAAATTCTATATAAAATCTTAAAAGTATATATAAAAATTATATATTTATAAGTCGGGTTGGTTCAGATTTTTTTACTCAATACCAAACCAAACCAAGTCGGATTTTTTAATCGGTTTGGTTTGACTTTTCGATTTGGTGCGATTTTTCGGTTCGGTTTGTACACCCCTAATTTCAGCTATAAACTAGTGAATCTGGAGGTTGAAGCAAGAAATGATCATACTATTTCAAACGACATGACATTATGTTATTTTATCCGCCTCAAGAACACGGATGTTCATATCATTAAGAGTAAGACAGTTTACATAACTCCTTTTGGCAGCAAGGAAAATCGATTTATTACCTTATCCATATGTGTACTACTTTAATTTACATTTTCTGGTCTTATTTAATCTTATTTAACTATACATCCATTTTAACATTTTCATTAAACAATAGGAGTAGTAAATCCTAGCTCCGCTACTGGCCGGAGGTGCACATGATTTGTAATAATGAACAAAATAAATATATGGTCCTTATAAATGATTAGAGAGGCAAAAACAAAAATAAAAATAGAGGGGAAGTGGTTGGAAGATTGGATCGTTGAATGTTTTTGGGATCATTTCTGACGAGGCCTTCCGCGAGAGAAAATTGCAGAGCTTTTTGTAGTTAACTTACAAAAGCTTCACTGTTATTCATATATAGACCATTCACGTGATTGAGCTAAAGAGAAAATGATGTAAAAGCCAGAACTCAGGTGATGACATGTTGCCGGAAATTTGATTAATCTTTTTGTCTTATTTTTTCAGTCTAAATATACATCACACTCCTCCGATGCGGTCCTTTCCCCAATCCTGCATAAACCTGAGATATTTTGTGCACCGAGCTACCTTTTATTTTTAGTCTAAAATTAAACGAAAGCAAAGTGACTATCCGATGATAGTCACGAGCATTTAGAGGTATGAAGTTAAGCGAATCTTACTATCTGAAAGAGCTTGGTTTCTTAAGGGACTCTTAATAAAGACAGTATTTTTTAAAAAGTAAGCCTTTCAAGTAGGGCTTAAAAGAAGCCAGGTGATCTGATCAGAAGATAAAGAAGGTAGATGAGAAGATAAGTGGCGAAGGACTTTTTAAAATTCGATCGGTGTAAATACGATATTCATTAGTCTTTGTCCTTTTTTAAGAGACTTAATGAATTTTGTGATTTTATTGATACAACTAGTTCCCATATGAAATTAACCTCCATTTATCATCTATGATGTTGCTTGTTTCAGTCTCTTTTGTTGCTCATTTATTGGGAGAATTAATAGCACTATCCATTACTGGAGCTAAACTTATTCATTTTCATGACTCAGTTTCCCTAGATTTTGAAGTTTTTGCCATCCAAATCTAAGAACTTCTATCTTTAAACAATAATTGGATTTAGAATTAGGGCAAGCAGACATGGATCCAAATTTTGAATTTATGGTTTTTATAGTGACCTCAAGTTAATACTACAATAATAACTTTAATTGATTCATAATCAAATATTTATAGTATTAAATTTCTTAATATATATATATATATATATATATAAGGTGGGCAAAAGAAACTAAATTCACGTGAATTCATAGCCAACACATATCTTTTTTACCTTTTCTTTTCGGAAGTTTGTCAATTTATCTATCAAAATTGTCATTTGTCATATTTTTAATATAAAATAATGAATTCGATGTCTCAATTCATACCAAAATTAACTTTGCTAATCGAGCATGTTACGTTGTTTTTTTAGAGCGACGGAGTGAAAACTTTTACGAACTATTATGCTGGAAAATTCAGGGATTAAGTTCCCCGGAACCTTTGTAATTAAGGTGATGGTTTCTAAATATAATTTAACTCATATACACGAATAGTGTAAAGGCTTTTCGATTACTAATTTCGCAATGTATAGACTATTACCCGCACTAAAATGAATGTTTTATTGGAGAAGAAATTTTTACTTAAATATTACAAGTCATATCCAAGATAGAATTAAAATTAAACCCTAATCATGCCAGGTTCATATGGTACACCACTCAACTTAACCCATTCATCACCCATAATAAACACAGCAGGAGTAAATTGTGCAGCAACCTGAGGTGCAATTGTCTTTTGGTAACCTTTCCAATTAACCCTACTATATGTAATTGAACCTGGACCTCTATTTTGATACTCTGCATAAAACAAAGTGTCAAGTGCAAAATTACCAACCCAAGGTGACCATCCCTCTGGTGCAATAAACCCATCAATTTCAGATTGCATAATTATTGTTCTTGAAAATTCTTTCCATGGCCGTCCTAAATACGCTTTAATTGGTGGTTGAGCAGCAAGAAAATCGTGTTCGGCCTTAATTTGACAATTTTGCATGACTATTCCACCAACTCCGCGATGATCTTTTCTACCTTGTGCTGTTACCATACAAGCTTGATTATCCATTGGTTTTCTTACTATCATTTGGCAGTTTTGGAACACGGCTGCAGCGTCACCAAAGATGAAATCTATGGTTCCTGTAATGGTGCAATCGCGGAAGAATTGGCGATAGGAGTGGACGTATAGTGTGTCTTGATAACCATCGATTTGACAGTTGTGGAAAATGGCCATGTCTCCCGAGACACGAAGTGCAACGGCTTGGTGCTTCACTGGTCCTGCTGTGTTCTCGAATCCGATATCTTTAGCCATGAAATAATCTCCATTGACAGCTGCATGAAATAGAAAATGTCAAGAATGAACAAATATGTGTACTATTTTCATCCCGTCTTATGTGATAGTATTTGACTGAATAAAGAATTCAATGCGTTTGTTTGACTCATGCATCATATTTACTAACATTTTAAGAAAATGTGAAATTTTATGGCCGGGTGTAGGAACGATGTTAAACTTTTTATGTTATTTGACCGAATAAAAAATTCAATGCATTAGTTTGACTCATGCATCATGTTTACTAACATTTGAAGAAAATGTGAAACTTTGTGGCCGGATGTAGGAACAATGTTCAACTTTTTAGAGTATTTTAAAAGGAAAAAGTTTCACATAAATTGAAAGAAAGGGAGTAGGATGAACGAAATGACTTACCAAATGTGGCGGTTTTAAAAGTGCCAGTGCCATCAGCATAGTTCAAGCTACCAGTAATTTTAGTCTTGGTTGGGCCTTCACCAATAAATATTATGTTGTTCATTTTCCTTGGAATTTCAACATGCTCATTGTAAACACCAGCCTTAATAAAAATGACATATTTTTGAGTATTCTTTTTAGGCACAGCATTAAGTGCCTCATTTATAGACTTATATTGTCCACTTCCATCAATTGCAACTATAACATTTGGCTTAAGGGAATCAGAGAGCATCCTTTCGTGGGCGTCTAATAATCGTCGGTTTACACCAGGGATATTCAAGTTGGCTACAACTTCACCAAAACTCGAAACCATAGCTAAACCATTGCTCGTGAGTTCCCCTGCATTTTTCAAAAGTTTTTTCATTTTCTCACCAGTATCACCAGTCGTGTTCTCAAAAGCGTCCAAACATGTTTCTTGATAAGTAATGGCACTACTGAGCCACGTTTTTAAGTCATCGGTGTAATCCTTGATTTTACTGACCTCAAATTTGTCAAATTTGTCAAAAGACCTCGTAAGATCATCAATTGCAACATCAAGAAGACCTTGGCACGTTTGTAACGCGTCTTTTGTCCTAGGATCTTTCTTAGCTTCATCAATCAACGAAGCAGAATTTTTTATAACGTTAGAGAGATCGTTGATTGTGGCGTTAAACGCCACTTTAATGAGTTCTTTTGGATCGTTGATGTTCTTAGCATTGGCAAGACTTTTTTCACAAGTTTCTTTGTAATCAGTGGGTTGACAAATAGCTTGGACAGACTTGGTAGAAGTTGAAAGGTGAGAATCAGTAGAATTGGATGAATGATCTTCATTCCTCTTTGTGAATGAGATGGCTGCTGCCACCACACAAGCCACTAGAAGAATTGAAGCAACACTAGCAATGGCTAGTTTCTTCACCCCCATTATTTTATCTCTTTTATTTGAAATTAAAGATTTTTTGGGGTTAATTATTTAAGAGGTTGTTGATCCCCTTTGGCTTGAGATTTTGCAAAGTGAAAGCACCTATTTATAGTGAAATGAATGACATTATTGATAGTTTTCTGTTCGAGAATTTGAGGATATGAAATGATTCCAAAATATTGGTGGAAGAAAGTTTTCCTTGTTTTCTTGGTTGTGCTACAATTCAGGTTTAACGTAGAATGTTAGTATTACATGTAATTTTCCTGTTCTATTCTCTCTTTTTCTTGCTCTAATCAATTGTTTTCTTCGTCTGCTACGATCTATTCATGTTTTCTGTACTTTTTTTTTAATCCAAAAAACATAATATTGAAAGCATAGAGAAACATACCGTGAAATAAGACTATACTTAAAAGGCAAAATGGGAAATCATCAACCTAATTTTTCCATTGATATTTACCCAAAAAAAAAAAAAAATTCCATTGGTCAATAAGAGTCTATTGGTCTTGTTAGTAATTTATGTTCCAATAAAAAATATAGAGAGCCTAATTTTTCTTAAATATTGGATTGACACGGGCTTAAACATAGCGAGATGGATAGTCAAAAGTGCTGATAATAGAAATCATTTACTCTGGATTTAACTAACTGTAATTATTTTCTTTTAAGAATTTTGAAGAGTAAACCACTGCAACTAGAACCTGGTCATTCTCCATTTTTAAGATTTCAATAATGAGTCTCTTTTGAAACTCAGTTTCCAATTTCCTATTCCTTTTTAAGTGTTGAGAAACTTCCCTTCCAAGAGGCCAGAAAACTTTCACAAAAAAAATTCCAGATCTTTTAAGATTTGAACTGTTGGAAGCTAAATCGGCTCCTCCAACCCCAACCATTTTAAATATAAGAAAATTGTTAGGATAGTCAAAACTCTCGGTCAAAATCTACCCTTCTTCATTGTGCAGACTGCAGTTCCAATATTTCCTTCGTCCTTTATCTATGATGCTTGGACACTCCGAAAATATCAGGTGCGTGTCGGATCCTTCAAAAATAGTAGTGTATTTTTGGAGAATCCCACACGAGTGCGGCAGCATTTTGGAGAGTCCATGCAATATAATCCTTTAGCCTATCTAAAGTCTTAATTTCCATAGTTCATAACACATTTGCAAACATATTCTTCAAATTTTTCCAGGTGCATACGAAGCTCATTCATTCTACGACAGCACGGCAAATGACAAACAGCGAAAACTCTCAAATTAATTGCGCCACTGTCTGCAGACTCTCCACATTCACTTCTGCACTAATTCAAGTTCAAGTCTAAAGAAGCTTCAACGGACAATAACAAATCCTTAAGCTTGTTTGAACTTCCAAATGGAAATGGAATTCGAGCAGTATGAGTAAAGAGGATATAACGACCTCCATCTGGAGGCGTTGTCTTATACCTTCTCGGAAAACTACCAGACAATCTCAAAATACCAAAAATGCAATAGCAAGCACAACTATTGGAGATTCTCTCAGAATGAGCCAAATGGAATTAATAGTCAACAGCAATACAAGAAATCTAATCAATTTTCATCCAGATGCTTGTATCTATAAATGATCTCCTATGTCCACTTACGACTTGAATACAAGAAAATGACTCTATAAAGATCTCCCATGTTTTATTTATCTCCTGTGAAAAGGGTCATATGATTAAAATCACAGTTGTAATGGACTACAAAACCAAATCTACCGGCTGACTTGCAACAATATGTTGCCAATAAGGATCAACTTGTTTTCTGTTTCGCCTTTTTTTTTACTTGATGCTGTTACACTCTCATTGCCATACAGTTATGTATAATCAACCTAGCACTGTTTCATTTGTTTCATGGAAATACACAAATTCCGCAAGTCCAACCCCAAAAAACTTAATATATAAACAAATTAAAGGAAGAAAAAAAAAATAGGAGAAAAGAATACTCCTAGAGCAAAATTTGAGAATCCTTTGACCCTTTCACTACTAGAAATCTGCCAAAATCCGTCCAAACCATACCGACCGAAATCGGTCGGAAAATAACTAGATTGGTCGCAAAAGTCAAATAAAATCTTTTATTAAAAAAACACGATCATTTTCGGTCGGAAAAAGTGATCCCACAATAAAGAAATCGTGCTTTGTCTGACACATAAAACTTTCGACCGATGTTGATCGAAAATTAGTCAATATTTGACCAAGACCTGGTTACACTTGCATATTATCTACCAAAAAAAGTTTAATTAAAAATATTTAAGTATACCGACCGAATTCGGTTGGAAATTTTGATTTAATTTCCCACCCAGGCTCAATTATTTTTTTCCCATAACAAAAGTAAGTGTTTAAAATTATTATGAATATACAGACCAAAATTCGGTATTAGTTGGCAAAAATAGTCAACCACTTCTAAATTATTGTTATTTACAATCTCTCTCTCTCTCTCTCTCTCTCTCTCTTATATATATATATATATATATATATATATATCATAACCTGTTGGATACAACGACTATATCAATTAAACTCGATCAATTATATATATAATGTTTATCATCTGCGTACTTTCATATAAATTACACTTCATATCCGTATACGTGTAATAGATTCTAATAGAGTTTATGATTTTATTTCATTTATGATAATTTACACTTACCTACATATGACTAGCGTTGATGATTTATTATCAACTGTTCATACTCGAATGATTGATCGGTGACTAAATAAGAAAACAAATCTTGGAGTTTAAGTGACTAGATGCTCCGGTATAATGAGTGACTAGATGCTCCAAGATGTGTACAATCAATACAAACTTGAATATTTTATTCTCGATCACCTTATTAGTACTTTGCTCGGATACTTCATCAGTAGATCAATTGACACAATATCTGCATCCAACACGCTATAACACATTTAAAAATAAAATGTATAGTGCTATATCAAAACTTAAGTTGTAGCAACAACAACATATAATCGATAAAATCAAATGATCTGAGAATATATATATATATATATATATATATATGTGTGTGTGTGTATGTGTGTGTGTATATATATTTTTTTGTGTGTGTGTGTATACAAAATTAATTAAATATTAAATAGTACTTATAATTTGGATCTTGGCTAAAACTGACCGACTTCGGGTGTACTGACGACCTAAATTAAATATATATTGAGTTTTAATTTGGAGCGATCGAGTCTAAGTATCGGCATCAAACACGCTATAACATAATTATAAATAAAATGTATAGTGCTATAAGATGTAATGCTATATTAAAACTTAAGTTGTAGCAACAACAACATAAACTTAAGTTGAGAATGTGCTAGATGTTCCTTACCAAAATGATACCTCAAGTGTTAACCAAAATGGTGGATGATCAGTTAGAAAATGACTTGGAGCATCCTCAACGCAGATTAGAAGAAGTTGATATGGAGGAAATAACAATCATAGAAAATAAGGACGAAGAATGAGCCGATGAAAATGAAATAAGTGAAGAGGAAGAATTTTCGAACGAGGAAGGATACTTTGAAGACGACTAGAATGTTAGTTTTTTCAAGCTCTCTCAACTTATATAGATTTATATTCTCAATTTTAACATTTTTTGTAATTTATGCAGATGACCAGTAGGGGTCGAGGTAGGTTTAGGAAGGATAAGAGGCACATTTATCATGGAGATGGTGCTACACCCTCGCTTCCTTCTATTCCACACTTGCATCCCTCTGTTGCTGATGGCTGATATCAATCTTCTAGGCACACATCTTTTCCACCACATCCATCTACTCATCAGACTACCTATCATTCGCCCTCCCAGTAGTATTCTTACCATTCTCCACCACAGGGCTATACCTCGCTTCCTCCACATGATCCTGAATATAGTTACATGGGTCCATCGAGTCAGCAGTCACAGGGCCATGTGGTGATACTCCCGTCATCTGCTCCATTTGCTTCACCACCAGCTGGATCACATCCATCTAGATTTTAGCCACCCGGATCGCAGCAGTGGTCTGGATCGCAGCAAGGGTCTAGATCGCAACAAAGGTCTAAATCGCATCCATCTTCATCAGCGACACCGTCTCCCTTCCCACCGAGTTCGTCTCCTAGAATTTCTAGACTTCGCCTTTGAGATAGTAGCGCCGTGCCAGATGCCTCCCCCTTCTACGTACGCTTCAAATTCAACGGAGGATAATGATCTAGAGGAAATGCAGTATGATCGTTATCATATGATGATCATTAGGCATGAGGGCAATGGGTAAGATTTATTTATTACTTCTTTGTTTTTGCTGAATTATAATAGTTAGTCTTGTTTATTTAATATAATTGCTATGTTGTAGGTTCATACCTAGTCATCAGGCTACAAAGATAATCACTGAAGCTCTTGGCCGGTTGTATGATGCACCTTATGGGACTTGGAGTGAATTTCCACCGGAGCTCGTGGAGCAAAGTTTTAACCTATTTAAGGGTTTAATACAATTCTTATCTATTTAAGCATTATATTAATAATAATTTGATCTAACGTTACACACTTCATTTGTAGACTAAGTATGCCTGGCAGGACCGGCGTAACAGTGCCATTCTTGCAAATATAATGACCCAACCGGTCATTTTATCTTCTATATAAGACTCCCCCTTATGTTCTTTTACTGTTTTATGACTCGCGAGGATGGTTAATTCGAGATTTGGAAGGGTTCGGGTTGAAATCAGAACACTTGGTTCCTTAGTTTAGCTATAAAAGGCCAAGTTTGACTTCAGTCAACATTTTGAGTAAACGATCTCGGAATCAAGATTTGACGGTTCCCGTAGGTTCGTATGATGATTCTAGACTTGGTATTATGTTCGGATCGGGGTTTGGATGACCCGGGAGCGTTTCAGCGCTTAATAGTAAAAGTTGACTATTTTGAAGGTTTAAAGTTCTTCAAATTTGGTTTGGAGAGGTTTTGGATTAATCTAGGTCTGTTTGGAATTCCGAGTCTAGGAATAGTTCCGTATGGTGATTTAAGACTTGCACGCAAAATTTGGTGTCATTCCGAGTAGTCTAAGTATAATTTGGCGCGTTCGGGGCAATTTGGAAACTTGAAGTTCATATTCTGATTCAATTCGGTTTTGGGGTACGATTCTTGGTTTTGTTGTTGATTTACATGTTTCGAGAGTTCAAGCGAGTCCGTATTATGGTTACATACTTGTTGGTAAATTTAGACGGGGTCCCGAGTGGCTCGAGTTAGTTTTGAACCACCCGGAGCTAAGTTGGAAAAATCACATTTTCCAGTTCTGGTTTCCTTCTTCGCGAACGTAGAAGAGCTCTAGCATTCGCGATGAAGGAATTTGAGGAGCTGGGCCATTAACCTTCGCGTTCATGAAGAGGGGGTCGCGTTCGTGAATCTTGGGGATCCCAGGCCTATGCGTTCGCGAAGGCCTTCTCGCATTCGCATAGAAGAACGGGGCCTGGGAGGGATCAATGTATTTTACCCTTCGCGTTCGCGAAGGGTAGGCCAGGTAAGCCTTCGCGTTCGCGATACCCCTGTAGCGTTCACGAAGAACATTTTAAGGGCCTGAGAATTTTGCCTTCGCGAACACGAGGCCTTTACCGTGTTCGCGAAGAAGGACATTACTATGCTGGGCAGAATGCCTTAAAAACGAGGGTCAGCCATTTTTATCCCATTTCTTCCATTCTTGGGAGATTTTTGGAGCTTCTTGAGAGGGGTATTCAACTAAAAACTTGAAGGTAAGTTAATTCTACCCATTGTGAGTTAATAACATAGATTATGAGTAGATTATCACATGTAAATTGTGAAAATCAAGGGTTTAGATGAAAAATCTAGATTTTGACAAATGAGATTTTAACCACGAAAATGGTTATGGAGTGAGATAAAAATTGTATATTTGAGTTCTTGAGATTATGAGAAACAATTTCTTCCAAAATTTTCTGGAATCCAGGCATGTGGGCCCGGGGTGAATTTTAGGAATTTTACCAATTTGGGTTGGGAAATTACTCTAATAATCAAATAATTGTTGAGCATGTATTAATTAACTAATATGACATTTGGCTAGTTTCGGATTTTTTGGCACCAAATTGAGGCTTTAACGCGAAGTTGTGATCCGGAAGTGAACTTTGAGACGAGGTAAGTCTCTTGCCTAACCTTGTAAGAGGAAATTTGCCCCATATGTGTTTCAAATAAATAATTGTCTCTAATTGTGGGGGCTACGTACGTACGAGGTGACGAAAGTCCGTGCGTAGCTACTATTATGCTATTGTCCGGGTAGTGTTTAGGACCCAATTCATGAGTTATTTGGAATTATTGCATCATACTTGTTAATTTAAAAAAAATGTCTAAATCATATTAATAATTGTTGGAAAAATGGTGGAATTTCGCCTATGAAATTAGTATTATGGTTGTATAAAACCTCTATAATATCCAAGCCAATTGCTTATAAAACATTCTCCTCTTCTTATGGAGCGGGCGGAACGCCTCGACAGCAGATAGATGCATCTATGGTTCGTGCCGCTCGACCTGGGCAGTGTACACAATATTCCGGATCGGGTCGTACGACCTCGGCAGAAATCGTGCTTAATAATAAAAATTATTCGGTGCTTTGATATTTATTTTAATGCAACTTGTGAAGGTAAATGATTATTTGGAAATTTGCCAAATTGTGAAGAATTATTTATTTCTGCTTGCTAAGGAGAATGTATTATTGATCACATAAATTGTGTTTATTTAAATATTTCTATATTAATATTATTGACCCATAGTGAGTGTCAAAGTCGACCTCTCGTCACTACTTCTTCGAGATTATACTTGATACTTATTAGGTACACGTTGTTTACGTATTCATGCTATACTTGCTGCACTGTTTGTTCAGGATCTGAGACAGGTACATCAGGCGGTCCCACCGGTGTGCATCCCCGTTATCCCGAGGCCTAGTGGTGAGCTTTCTTCCCTGAGCCGTTCCGCAAAACCTAATGTCTCTCTTGTATTTGTATTCTGTCTATTTTATGTTCAGATAATATTTTGGATTTTGTATAATCTACTAGATGCTCTTACACTTGTGACACCAGATCTTGGCACATACGTTAGTAGAATTGCGGGTGGAAAATTATTATTTTGGGTTTATTTAGACTTTTTGTTTTTCTTAAATCTTGCAATTAAGGAAAGCTTTATTACTCGGGAATTTATTAAAAGAGAAAATAGATGTTTAATCCACTAGTTGGCTTGCCTAACAGTGATATTGGACGTCATCATTACCTATAGGTAAAATTGAGTCGTGACAACATGGTATCAGAGCGTTAGGTTCACGTAGGTCTCACAAGTTATGATCATGGCCTAATAGAGTCTTGTGGATCGGTACAGAGACATCTGTACTTATCTTCAAGAGACTATAGGGTGTTAGGAAACTACCTTTTTTCATCTTATATCTAGCAATTGATTTAATACTAAGTATCTTCCCCTTACTCTCTCACAGATGGTGAGAACGCGCTCTACGGACGTTCCAGGCCAGGGAAGAGCTACTCCCCCTGTTGTTAGAGGCCGAGGGATGGCTCCAGCCTATGGTAGGGGACGAGGACATCCTAGAGTTGTTCCAGTTATGCCACCAGTGGATCCAGTAGAGGATTATATCAACGAGGAACAGGGCGAGGAGCCCGCAGCAGAGCCAGCTCCGGTGGATTTCATGTCCGCACCAAGATTCCAGGAGGTCATGGGCCGTATGCTGCGGTTCATGGATACTATGACTCAGGCCGGTTTATTTCTGGCAGACCCAACCACATCTCAGGCGGGAGGGGGAGCACAGACCCCTACCGCTCAAGCTCATGGGCAGGAAACTATAGTATACCAGACCCAGGGTGCACTACCCGTGGGCGGAGCTCAGTCGGTTACTGCAGCTACACTGGAGCCCATACCAGCTATGGCAGGTGATCCGCACAGGCTATTGGATAGATGGACTAGGCTTCATCCTCCTGCTTTTCGGAGGTGAGCGACATGAGGATCCCAGGATTTTATTGATTGGTGTAGAGACAGATTGCACAACATGAGGATACTAGAGTCCCATGGGGTGAACTTCACTACTTTTCAGCTGGAGGGCAAGGCCCGTAGGTGATCGCAGTCACATCTTCTCGACAGACCAACAGGTTCACCTCCCATGACCTGGGATCAGTTCACACGCCTCTTCTTGGACAGATGCATACCACCCTCTCAGAGGGAAGAGTTGCGGTTCCAGTTTGAACAACTCCAGTAGGGTAAGATGTCAGTGATTGACTATGAGGCAAGGTTCTCTGAGTTGTCTCTCCATGCACTTATGATACTACCTTCCGATGCAGAGAGAGTGCGGAGGTTTGTCGCCGGATTGCACTCTGGTATTCAGGCCACCATGGCCCGTGTAACGACCCGACTTATTATTTTGTGAATTGGTGTCCCGTTAAAATATTTAAGGAACTGAGAAGCTTCGTAATATGTATTATAACGTATGTGTGTGGTCGAGTTTGATTTTTGGAAGATTCGAAATTTAATTGAAAGAACAATTCTTATTTTTGAAGCTTAAATGAAAAGAGTTGACCGGAGTTTGACTTTTGAGCAAACGACTCCGAAATAAATATTTGATGATGTCAATAGCTTCGTATGGTGATTTCGGACTTAGACATATGTCCTGATTTAGATTTGGAAGTCCGTAGGACAATTCGACGCATTTTGGCGAAAGTTGAAAAATGGAAGATTTTTAGAAAGTTTGACCGAGGAGTTGACCTTTTGATATCGTGGTCAGAATCCAGTTCTGAAAATTTTCATAGCTCTGTTATGTCATTTATGACTTGTGTGCAAAAATTAAATTCAATCGGACTCGATTTGATAGGTTTCGGCATCAAATGTAGAAGTTAAAATTTGTTAGTTTTATTAGGCTTGAATTAGGGTATGATTTGTGTTTTAATTGTTGTTTGATATGATTTGAGGCATCGACTAAGTTCGTAATATATTTTGGGACTTGTTGGTATGTTCGGACAGGGTCCCGAGGGGCTCGGGTGAGTTTCGGAGTGGTTTCAGACCATTTATATGTCATTTTTAATTGCTGTTTTTTGGCTACAACAGTGTGCATCGCAGAAATTTCTGCTGCACAAAGCTAACTTTGGAAGCTTATATCTCGTAATATGTATGGAATTTGGAGATAATACAAAAATAAAAGTTGTAGCCCTTTGAGTATAGTTTATAGAAATATAAACCATTTATCATTTAGATATTTGTACAAAATATTATGATCGATTAACTGAAGCCTGGCACTGCAGTTATTTTGCCTGGCAGTGTGCATCGCAGAAATTTCTGCTGCACAAGACTAACTTTGGAATCTTATATCTCGTAATCTATAGAGAATTTGGCGATGATCCAAAAATGATAGTTGTAGCCCTTTGTAATTTAAACCGTTTGGTAGTTTGAGTTTTGTACAAAAAGATATGGTTGATACACTATAGGATGTCTGGGAAGTGATTTTGGAAGAGTTTGGTGTTTTGAGCATAAGCATGTAATGATTCAAAGATTTATTTTTAGTTCTAGAGAATGAAATTCGATTTGGAGACTTTCGAGAGTTTGATAATGAATTATAGGAATGATCTGGAATTGTTTGTCTAATTTCATCAAGTCGCGATCGGGGTTTTAGCGCGAAACATGAATTAATTATTTAACGAGTGAAAGTTTTGTTGCATCGAGCAAATGAGCTCCGAATTAAGTTTCGATTGAATGACTACATTCATATTATTATTATTTGTGACTCATAGGAACAAGAATCGTCGAATTCCGAGTTCGTATGATGGAGTTAGAGCCTTTTTAGTGAAATATTAAATTGTTGGTGCAAGCAGGTTCTGGTGCGAACCTTTAGTGACGGGAAATGGACTTTTAGTAACGGAAAATAGGTTTTTATTGAGCAGTTTCATTTTTAGCTCATTTCAACACTTTTGGAGCTAGGGAACTCGGATTTGGGCGATGATTGAGAGGATTTTCACAAAATGGATTGGGGTAAGTGTTTCCTACTCGGTTTTCATTATATTTCATGATTCCATGATTATTTTCATCTTTTATTAGTGAATCAATTGAATTTTTGCAAAATCTTTCAAAAACAAAAATTTAAGATTTGGAGGTCGATTCGTTATCGGAATTTGGTAAATTTGGTATGGTTGAACTCGTATCGAAATGGGTGTTGGATTACCTGAAAATTCGGTTGGGTTCCGAGAGGCGAGCCCCGCGTTGACTTTTTAATGTAAATTTTTAAGTTGACGTTTTATTATCCAGAATTATTTTCGATAAATTTTAATGAAGTTATACAATCAATTTGGATAGATTTGAGCAATCCGGAGGTCAATTCAAGCAAGAATGCTATTTGGGAATATCGGCATAACTTTAAAAAAGGTAAGTATCTTGGCTAACCTTGAGTGGAGAAAATTACCCCTTAGGCATTGAGTCTTATGTAGAAATTGTGTAATTGTAAACCATGTACGCGAGGTGACGAGTACGTCCTTAGTTTATATGTGCAAATTATATCGGTTAAAATTCGTAAATGCCTTTATGTATTAAATTGGAAATTGTTGGCACTTATTAAATCCTTTATTTGTCATCCCGCATTCCTTGTTTGTTGCGGTTGTTTTTATATGATAATTTTGTTTGACTGCCACTTTGATTTTTATATGAAATACTGTGGTTAGTTGGGTTGACATTTCTGGAAAATAATTTCATTATGGATTCCTTATGTGTAAATAATTGTTAAATAAGTTTAAAATGAGGCATTAATATTTATTTATCAAAATTTTGGATTAAAGAAGAGGTTGTTCTTGCTGAGTTATTTTTCCATCTCCGTTGTTGCTTTTGAGATTTTATATACATTGTGTGGAGTCTTGGGCTATTTGCTTTGAAATTAATTAATTTTGTTGTATCTTTGGAGTTAGTTGTGGCAGATGGGCAAATTAGGATATGAAATGTTGTATTGTGTTGTCGTTTAAACACCCTCCTTGATGTTATTTATGCTTCCTACCTTGCTTGTTAATGATATACATGTGCTTGATATATATATATATATATATATATATATATATGTGTGTGTGTGTGTGTGTGTGTGTGTGTGTGTGTGTGTGTGTGTGTGTGTGTGTGTGTGTGTGAGAGAGAGAGAGAGAGAGAGAGAGAGAGAGAGAGAGAGAGAGAGAGAGAGAGAGAGAATGAGACAAGTGCACTAAGGTATTACCGTGCCATTCGATGTGATATGTTGAATATATTTCTCACACCAGGAAAGTTAAATGAGGTGTCACATGGTGACTTTTACTTTAAAGAATTATATTTGAAAGATATTTACTCGAAATAATTATATTAGAAAGATATTTATTTAGAAGAATTATATTTGAAAGATATTTATTTGAAAAAAATATATTCATAAGATATTTATTTGAAGGAAGTATATTCGAGATGTATTTAATTGTATGGATTACATTCTAAAGATTTTCTTTTGAAAAACTTATAGATAAAAGATGATGTTTTAAAGGACTTGATTAATTGGTTGTACTTGTGTTTATTATTCGTTTAAGTAATATTAATGGTGTCCATGTTACCTGGCTGTTTATATCACTAGTTAATTATTGTTGCTATCACTGCTATTTTTCTTTCTATTATTTTTGTATGTTATATTGCATATGTTATTTAACTAGTGAGTGTCTTGACTGTAACTCGTCACTACTCCACCGAGGTTAGTCTTGATACTTACTGGGTACCGACTGTGGTGTACTCATACTATACTTCGGCACATTTTTGTGCTGAGCCAGGTATTGGAGATATCATATTCGGACAGAGGTTAGAATGCGATCGTAAGGATTTAAGGTAGAGCTGTTTGGTCATCGCAGTCCCTTGGAGGCTTTCCATTTTATTGTACTGTCAACTCTTATTCGAACAGTATTGTATATTTGATCCTTGAGATCATTATGTGTAATCAGTTAAAGTTCGTGACTCAGTATTACTAGTCTTTGGAGGTTGTTATAATTATTTCCGTTGTTGGTTTCGATACTTGTATTAAATTATATGGAAAAAAATGGCCCGAAATGTAATTGTAATCGACTTACCTAGTCTTAGAGACTAAGTGCAATCACGACGCCTGTGGTGGGATTTTGGGTCGTGCCAAGTTGGTATCAGATCTCTAGGTTCATAGGTTCTACTAGTCACGAACGAGTCTAGTAGAGTCTTGCGGATCGGTACAGAGATGTCTGTATTTATCTTCGAGGTGCTACAGAACTGTTAGAAAATTTCCACTTCTTTCATTCTTGTCGTGTGGAATTTTTTTATTTTGGAGTTTGAGCCTTTGTATCTCTATTGTCTCACAGATGGTGAGGACACATGCTACCGAGTCAGCTGAGCAGACACACGCGCATTCTGTTAGGGCCGCAAGAGGCCAGGGCCGAGGAAGAGGCCTAGGTAGAGGCCGAGGAAGGGCACATGCCACAGCTAGAGCACCGGTCAGGAGCAACGTATCAATGGAGGTAAGCATATGAAGGGGATAAACCAGCCGACGCAACACCACCAACTTGGGTTCAATTTTCGGAGATGTTTTTGAAAGAGTTTGTTCCCCAGACTCTCCGCGATGAGTGGCGCATAGAGTTTGAATGGTTGTATTAGGGCACTATGACGGTGTCAGAATATGCTATCAGGTTCAGTGAGTTAGCTCGTCATGCACCTATTTTGGTTCCTACAGTTAGAGAGAGAGTCCGCAGATTCATCGAAGGGCTCGATTATGATTTTAAAATATGTAAGGCTCGAGAGTTGTAGACTTACATTCCATTTTAGCTAGTAGAGATTGTCAAGATGTTAGAACGTGTTCGAAGTGAGGAAAATGAGTCTAAGGATGCCAAAAGGTCTCGGAACTCTGGAGGATTTAGTGGATTCTACTCTGCAGCTATGACTCATCATGGAGGAGGCTTGGACAGTCGGTCAGTGTAGTCCGCAATTCAGATTACTCGTAGTGCTCCAGTTAATACTTCTAGTGCACCACCGACATAAGTTTCTTATAGTGGTTATTCCTGTTATCCGGCACAGACTCAGTATGAGCAGCCGCGACCTCAGAAGGGTTGTTATGAGTGTGGTGATACCAGGCACATCATGAGAGATTGTCCCAGAATTGGGAGAGGCAAATTTCATCAAAATACTCAGGCTACAGGCTTTATTCCAGTTAATACTCCATGTGTACAGCCAATTAGGGGTGCAGGACAGGCGGGTAGAGGGTGCCCAAGGGGGGAGGCCCTACCCGTTGATATAATTGCTATGAATTGGCCGAGGCCAATACTCCAGATGGTGTTGTTACAAGTATGACTTAAATTATAATAGAGGATCACTATTCTTATTTTGATTCGATTCCGATTATCGAGGTGAAAACTCCTTTCGTGCTCCTTATATGGTGAGCTAGTGAATTAGTACTGCACTCTCTTGTTTATCCCTGTTGGGAGATTTGATGGTGTTAGCCCGTGTCTATCATTTTATTTTGTACACTATTGAGGGCTATGAGTCCAAAAGTGACTTTCTATTACTCACTACAATGGGTTTTGATATAAATTCGGGATAGTTTGATTACAATTTGTGAATTATATGCCCTACCGGTATGGGGGTTCACTATGTGTTGTGAAATTGTTTCATGGATTTTAAAAAAATAGAAATTTTCAGTTGGCACATTGTGCAAAGTACTTGTGATTCAGAATTGGGGATGGGATCCTCGCAGTTTAATGTGATTTGATATGTTTAACCTGGGCTACATGGCGCAGTGGAAGTTATATCAGGATGAGATCCTTGTGGCTAAATTCATGTGTTTTAAATTCTCCCTTTGTGAAATTTAATTTGTACTATAGTACTGATAGGGAGTCATGCCTATTAGGCTTATTTGATAATTCTTCTATGTGTTTTTGTGCATATTTAGCCATATTCGTGCTGTAATTATTGAGTTTTAGCCTACAAGGTGAGTGCCGAGGTAGCGTTAAATATGACTCATTAATTCGAGTAAATAATTATGAGGTCTTCATGCCTCGCGAATTGCTGTTAGTGTTGTGAAAATTTAAAACGAGGTTTTGGTTAATATGAGGTTAATTGACGATGCTGGAATTAATTATGAACAACTATTATGACCAACTATTTGAAAGATATTTATTTGAAAGAATTATATTTGTAAAATATGTTTTTGAAGGAAGTATATTCGGGATATATTTAATTGTACGGATTTCATTCTAAAGATTTTAATTTGAAAAACTTATAGATAAAAGATGTATGTTTTGAAGGACTTGATTAATTGGTTGTACTTGTGTTTATTATTTGTTTAAGCAATATTTATGGTATTCCTGTTGCCTGGCTGTTTATATCACTAATTGATTATTGTTGTTATCACTGCTATTTGTCTTTCAATTATTTTTGTATGCTATATAGCACAAGTTATTTGACTAGTGAGTGTCTTAACTGTACTTCGTCACTACTCCACCGAGGTTAGTCTTGATACTTACTGGGTACCGACTGTGGTGTACTCATACTACACTTCTGCACATTTTTAGCAGAGCCAGGTATTGGAGATATCGGATTCGGACAGAGGTTAGAGTGTGATCGCAAGGATTTAAGGTAGAGTTGCTTGGTCGTCGCAGTCCCTTAGAGTCTTTCCATTTTATTGTACTGTCAACTCTTATTCGAACAATATTGTATATTCGATCCTTGGGGTCATTGCATGTAGTCAGTTAGAGTTCGTGACTCAATTTTACCAGTCTTGGGAGGTTGTTATGATTATTTCCGCTGTTGATTTCGACACTTGTATTAAATTATATGGAAAAATAATGGTTCGAAATGTAGTTGTAATCGACTTACCTAGTCTTAGAGACTAAGTGTCATCACGACGCCTGTGGTGGGATTTTGGATCGTGACAGGCCGAGAGGTGGAGATGGGGACTTCTTACGGGCTAGTTGTAGAGATAGCACGAAGGATTGAGGGTGTCCGTCAGCGAAGTTGGGAGCAAGCCGTGAGGGTCAAGCGGTTTTAATATTCAGGAGAGTTAAATGGTGCCTCGGCTCGGGGCATATGTCAGTTCGTGAGGGGTTAGTCCAGCAGGCCCCCTTATCCAGCACCGCCACTGTCACGCCCCGAACCTGGGGGAGATACCGGCACCCGGTGCCTCACCTATCCTCGCAAACCAACTTGCGACTAAGGGACTCTGAACATATAATGTCATACTTTGGCCATGGGCCACATTGCAAGATAATTGTGAATGCTGACATCAATATAAAGCTGGGCCGACAAGGCCGTCTTAACTAATACAACTGGCAAACCAACAAAATATACATAAAAGGCCTACAAGCCCAACATACTGCACCAATTGACAGGATACGTCTACAAGCCTCTACTGAAGGATATACTGTGATCGGAAAAGGTTCCCGACCTACTCATAGCATATATACATATATACACAAGATGTACATAAAGCTCTAGATCCGGCAACTCGGAAGGGCATGGAGCTTACCGATCAAGCTGAACTCGGGCAACACCTAATAAGGAGGTCTACCTGTCTGTCTGTCTATATGAACCTGCACGCATGAAATGCAGAGCCCCCAGAAAAGGGACGTCAGTACAAAATAATGTATCGAGTATGTAAGGCAATATATTGAAAGCTGAAACTGAACTGATAATATAATAACTGAAAGTAACTTGGAGTCAAAGATAATCTGAAGATATACTCACCTGCTGATACTGACTCAACTCTCTCATTATTGTAAGCAAAATAGTTGTCCGGCCTTATTAGGCTTGGTATATATCTATAACTGCTCTGCCATAGTAGGCTCGCTCATAGGCGCTCGGCCATACTAGGCTCCGTATCTCGACCATTCTAGGTTCACTCATAGGCGCTCGACCACAGTAGGCTCGGTATATAACTTACCATCTGATCAGAGGTTGCCCAATAGGGGCCTGCCCATCGATTATAGCTCGATGGTATTGAAAATACTGTATATATAGGCTCTCCACTCTCTTGACTGGAAGAAGACAATACTCAATTGAATATGAAGTCCCGATAAAGAGAATACTGTAATTTATGAGACTAGGATAATGTATATAAATTCGGGAGTAAGAACTTCTCTTTATGCCTCGTTATCAAACACATGTAATTATGAGATCAAGCCAATATGAAGGAAGGGCTTAGCCTTAACATACTTGAAGCAATTCTCTTGACAATCCTCGAACATACGTTAATTGCGATGAAACACGTGATGGCAAGATCAGAGTAGGAAAAAATCCGTATGATATTCTTGAGAAAGATTGCACCGTACTCCCTTATAATTGCAAAATCTCACGTTGCTCTGAATTGTTGAAGATCTTATCTTGCTTATGTGACTTACGTTTGCAACACACAAACATTTACGTCTGAATTCTTATCCCATGCGTATAAGAATGAGTTTCTGACTTACGATTCTTCATAATGAATATGTGACTTTCTTTATTAAAGGGATATGACTCGGGTTCTTTAGGAATGAATATATGTCTCTTCTTTATTAAATGGATATGACTCATGTCCTTTAAGACTTGCCACATAATATAATGACTAAGAGTCACAATTCTTGGGGTGGCTTGCTGCCACGTGGGGGAGGGTCTAATATTATCCAAAGATTTTAATTAATCTCCCATTAAAAATTATTAATTACCCAATTATTCACATAATTAAGAATTATCTCAATTTACTTAAAATACTACTCACTTTTAATACACTTTATACACCTTACTATCATGGACATGTGGTACCTTGTATGGTACTAGTCCATAAATACCGGGTATTTTAGCTCGAGTCGTATTTTATCCAAAATGTCAAACTTCGACGAAATTCCTTTTCTTTGATTTTCTTACCCTCTCACCTTCACGAATTTATTCGTCACTTATTTGAAATAGCATAATGCTAATAATCTCAAAATAATCCAATTCCCGAACTTACGTAGATTAACTTACGACAAAACTTTAACGTACGAAAATGCGGGATATAATATCTCATTTCCTATCTTTCATCAAATTACTTATGGCGTACTTTCACGTACGAAAACATGGGGTGTAACAGCCACCTCCTTGGGGTGCTCCAGTGCGACCTTATTTTAGTGCTATGCCAGATAGTTCTTATCGCCCACCAGCTATTCGGGGCTCCTCCGTTGGGTATTTAGGTCATCAGGGCCAGCCTTCAGGTCAGCAGTCCATCATACCAAGGGGTTGTTTCGCGTGCGGGGATCTCAGTCAGGTTCAGAGGTTCTGCCCCAAGCTTCAGAGTAGACCAGTGCACCAGGGTCAGCAGCCTATGATTACCGCACCAGTTGCTCCGCCAGCCGTCCGGCCACCCAGAGGTGGAGGGCAGGTGGGTAGGGGTCGTCCTAGAGGTAGAGGCCAGCCAAGTGGCACTCCATCCAGGTTCTATTCTTTCCCGGCCAGACCAAATGCAGTGGCCTCAGATGCCATGATCACATGTACTATTTATGTCTACGGTAGAGAGGCCTCAGTATTATTTGACCCAGGGTCTACTTATTCCTATGTTTCATCTCTGTTTGCTCATTTCCTGGGTGTTTCTCGTGAATCCTTGGGAATACCTGTTTAAGTGTCCACTCCTGATAGGGAGTCATGCCTGTTAGGCTTATTTTATAATTATTCTATGTGTTTTTGTGCATATTTAGCCATATTCGTGCAGTAATTATTGATTTTTAGCCTACAACGTGAGTGCTGAGGTGGCATTAAATATGACACGTTAATTCGAGTAAATAATTATGAAATCTTCAAGCCTCGCGAATTGTTGTTAGTGTTGTGAAAATTTGAAACTAGATTTTGGTTAATATGAGATTAATTGATGATGCTGGAATTAATTATGAACAACTATTATGACCATAGACATGGTTATGAGCATACATAATTATGAATAATGTATGTGTGCGGTCAAGTTTGGTTTTCGGAAGATTCGAAATTTAATTGAAAGAACAATTCTTATTTTTGAAATTTAAATGAAAAGAGTTGACCGAAGTTTGACGTTTGAGCAAACGACTCCGGAATAGAAATTTGATGATGTCAATAGCTTCGTATGGTGATTTCAGACTTAAGCGTATGTAGGACAATTCGACGCATTTTGGCGAAAGTTGAAAAACAAAAGAGTTTTAGAAAGTTTCACTGAGGAGTTGACTTTTCGATATTGGGATCGGAATCTAGTTGTAAAAATTTTCATAGGTCTGTTATATTATTTATAACTTGTGTGCAAAATTTGAGGATAATCGGACTCGATTTGATAGGTTTCGGCATCGAATGTAGAAGTTGGACTTTGTTAGTTTCATAAGGCTTGAATTGGGGTATGATTCATTTTTTTAGCATTGTTTGATGTAATTTGAGGCCTTGACTAAGTCCGTAATATGTTTTGGGACTTGTTGGTATGTTCGGACAGGGTCCCGAGGGGCTCAGGAGAGTTTCAGAGTGGTTTCGGACCATTTCTAGGCCAGTGTGCATCGCAGATATTTCGGCTGCACAGAGCTAACTTTGAAAGCTTATGTCTCGTAATTTGTAATGAATTTGGAGATGATCCAAAAATTAAAGTTGTAGATCTTTGAGTCTAGTTTCTAGAAATGCAAATCATTCATCATTTGGACATTTGTATAGAAAGTTATGATCGATTAACTGAAGCCTGGTACTACAGTTATTTTGCCTGGCAGTGTGCATCACAGAAATTTCTGCTGCACATGACTTACTTTGGAAGCTTATATCTCGTAATCTATAAGGAATTTGGCAATCATCCAAAAATAAAAGTTGTAGCCCTTTGTATCTAGTTTTCATAAATGTAAACCGTTTGGCAGTTGGAGTTTGGTACGAAAGGTTATGGTTGATACACTACAGGTTGTCTGGGAAGAGTTTTCTGAAGAGTTTGGTGTTTTGAGCATAAGCACGTAATAATCCAAAGGTCCATTTTTAGTTCTAGAGATCGAAATTCGATTCCGAGACTTCCGAGAGTTTGATAATGAATTATAGGAATGATCTAAAAAATTTTGTTTAATTTCATCAAGTCGCGATTGGGTTTTTAGCGCGAAACATGAGTTAATTATTTAACGAGTAAAATCTTTGTCGCATCGAGCAAATTAGCTCCGAATTGAGTTTCGATAGAAAGACTAGGTTAATATTATTATTTGTGACTCATAAGAATAAGAATCGTCAAATTCCGAGTTCGTATGATGGAGTTAGAGCCTTTTTAGTGAAAAATTAAATTGTGGTACAAGAAGGTTTTGGTGCGGACCTTTAGTAACGGGAAATGGACTTTTAGTGACGAAAATTGACTTTTAGTGACGGGAAATCAGTATTTATTGAGTAGTTCCGTTTTTAGCTCATTTCAACATTTTTGGAGCTAGGGAACTCGGATTTGGGCGAATTTTGAGAAGATTTTCACCAAGTGGATTAGGGTAAGTGTTTCCCACTCGGTTTTCATTATATTTTATGATTCCATGATTATTTTCATCTTTTATTAGTGAATCAATTGGTAAAACATTGGATTTTTGCAAAATATTTCAAAAACGAAAATTTAAGATTTGGAGATCGATTCATTATCGAAATTTGGTAAATTTGGTATGCTTGAACTCGTATCGGAATGGGTGTTCGGACTTCATAAAAATTCGGTTGAGTTCCGAGGGGTGAGCCCCGCGTTGACTTTTGGGTTAACTTTTTAATGTAAAATTTTAAGTTGATAATTAACTATTCAGAATTGTTTCCGATGAATTTTAATGAAGTTATACAATCAATTTGGATAGATTTGAGCTATCTGGAGGTCAATTCAAGCAAGAAGCCTATTTTGAAATATCGGCATACCTTCAAAAAGGTAAGTATCATGGCTAACCTTGAGTGGGAAAAATTATCCCTTAGGCATTGAGTCTTATGTGGAAATTGTGTAAATGTAAACCATATACGCGAGGTGACGAGTACGTACTTAGTTTATATGTGCAAATTATATCGGTTAAAATTCTTAAACGCCTTTATGTATTAAATTAGAAATTGTTGGCACTTATTAAATCTTTTATTTGTAATCCCTCATTCCTTGTTTGCCGAGGTTGTTTTTATATGATAATTTGGTTTGATTGCCACTTTGATTTTTATGTGAAATACCGTGGTTAGTTGGGTTGGCATTTCTTGAAAATAATTTCATTATGGATTCCTAATGTGTGAATAATTATTAAATAAGTTTAAAATGAGGCATTAATATTTATTTATCAAAATTTTGGATTAAAGAAGAGGTTGTTCTTGCTGAGTTATTTTTCCATCTTTGTTGTTGCTTTTGAGATTTTATATACATTGTGTAGCGCCTTCAGCTATTTGCTTTGAAATTAATTAATTTTGTTGTATCTTTGGAGTTAGTTGTGGCAGGTGGGCAAATTAGGATATGAAATGTTGTATTGTGTTGTCGTTTAAACACTCTCCTTGATGTTATTTATGCTTCCTATCTTACTTGTTAATGATATACATGTGCTTGGTAAGGAATAGTGTAAAGCACGGAAGGTGATGTCGTGCCATTTGTGAGTGTAAAGCACGAAGGGTGATGCTGATGTCGCCCAAATTCACACCACTAATTGGGATTGTGAAGCGGTCGATGCAATTATAACTACCCAACGTGAATCGGGGTCGATTCCATAGACAGCTTATATTGTATTAGGTATATATCTATAATAGATATATGACGTGCCCAAATTGCACTTCCACATAATTGGTTATTTCTTCCTATTTCTAAAAAGTATACTATTGTTTGTAAATGAAAAGCTAAGGAACGATAATTTTGGTATTGTTGTTTTTCAAGTTGATATAAGATCTAGGGTCGTGACTTCCACCTAGGTGGTTACCTAACAGATTATGGGCTTTAGGGCATGTTTGATTGATCGGGGTGTAATACATACAATTACCCACTTTATACCTCTCGGTAGTTTGAGTGGTTTTACCCAATTTGGCTTTCTCAAGTCCAAATGGGTAGTTCACAAAACTAATGATAGATGCTCAAGTCGGGTATTACTATCTCTAGATTTGACCCTTTAATTGGGCTATCAATTTCTTGAATTCACCCCAATTCCTTGTTAGCCAAGTTTTCCTAGACTTAGTCTCTCTTTCTCAAGTATAGACTAGGTCAATTAGGCCTGAATCAATGTTTGCAACCATTAATTCTTAAATTCAAGCAAGAACTAGGCTAAATATCATACACCCAATCACAAATAAGCCCCAAATTAAACACCCATTAGGCACCCACACTAGGGTTGGGTCACAACCCTAGCTAAGAATTTAGCCACTCATAGGCAAAATTGAAGAAATTAAAGAACAAACTAAGATTAAACTCATAATAGATGATTAAGGGAAGAAAATATAATGTTAAAATGATAAACTATTACAAAGTTACCCAAAACAGTAAGTAAAAAATGGCTATCTACTTTCATGTGTTCAAACTTGACCTAAATTTGACAAAAAGATCTATTTCTACCTAGCTAAAATTATCAGATAAAATTGCCCCTGCGGAGGTTGTGCAGCCGCACAATTCTGTGTGCGGTCTGCACTTTGAAGCTGGCCTGACAGGATGGACTTTTGCGGCCGCACAATTCTGGGGTGTGGCCGCACTTCTTCAGATTTTGTGGACCGTACATTTTTGAGTGCTGCCGCACTCCTGTACTTGAGCTGGACATGAGAGATTTCTACGGACTGCACATTTATGAGTGTGGCCGCACTTTTGCATTCTGCGGCCGCACAATAATAGTGCGGTCCGCACTTCTTCAGGGACCCAAAACACCATCTCTTTGAACCTCGTCTTTTGCAGCCGCACTATTATTGTGCGGTCTGCACTTTGCGAAGGGAATTTGTTAGTGGTTCTTCATAGTCTGCAGCCGCACACAGTATTGTGCGGTCCGCACTTTGCTCTTTTCTGCTTTGTTTTGGTCCTTGTCCAATTTTACTCCTTCTTGAGTTGATTTTAATCTCTTTGGCTCCTTTTTCAATATTCCTGCAAGAAAGCACATTTTATTAGTTCTCGGGAATACCTTTAAGCATTTTTGAGCTGAAACAAAAGAAAAAGAGTGCAAATAAGTTGTCAAAATCACTACTTATCAACTCCTCCAAACGTAAGCTTTTGCTTGTCCTCAAGCAATTGAGGTAATGCCCACCTCCACAAGGAAAGAGCTATTTCAGCTGGCCTAAGTTGAATAAAAAACACATCAATTGGGACCAACGATTACCCACACACTCATGAATCACCAACAAGCCTATGTTTTGAATGTTAAAGCACAAATAGCTCTAATGTGATGCTTGAGCATCAAGAGTTGACTTTATTCATCAAGGAAGTTTGCACTTTCATGTAGGTCATTGTGGATTTCAAACTCTTGCTCCTATACTCTCTGTAAGCTCATCTCACTCAAGAATAAAGCACTCAATGCAATGATTCGAGAAAGGTTCGCTCGTCACTCTCAAAAGAATGTCACAAGCCCGGCTCTAAGTACCATATGCTTGCCCCTCATGTAGATCACCACTAATGTAAGCTTACTCGGCCTGAAATCACGTAGGGCTTTTTCGGCGTGTAATGAAGGCTTTTGGACTAAGGAGGGGAATATTGGAATGGAACTGGTTCATCTTTCCTTTAGCACTCCATTTTCTCTTTTTGGCTCATACTTTGCCGACTCTTTGAGTCATTTTATTTTTCCTTAGGGGAACTAGAGAGACTTGACATCACTCTTTCTTGCTCATGCTATTCATATTCTTCTTCTTTGTTTTCCCCATGCTTTGCACTTTTGCTTTCTTTTGAATCTTTTCAACCCTTTCACATTATTCACTTTCTTTTTGTGTTTTTCTTTTTTTTATTTTCCTTTCCTATTCTTCATTTCTTTTATATTTTTTGTTCCTTGATACCATCTTCAAACTCCTCGTCTCTCCTCCAAACTTATGTTTTCGCCATTTGTTTCTCATAAGTGCTAAAGAAAGCTCGGGTGCCAAGAGAGGGCCACTATAAAACGGGTAAAGGCTTGTAACATGATTATCGAATGAAAAAGGCTTTAGGATCAAAAGGGTTGACTAGGAATAATATCATTGGTGGGCCATGGAAGGTTTCAAAATGGGTCAAGGAGAGCCTACAATCACTTCTCAAGCCAAGCTAACTTAGAATTTCGCCTAGAAACATAATCGGGGCAAGTTCTAGACCATTCGCACGGGTACTTGGACTTGTAACAAAATACCTCAACTCTCAGATAACCGGTTTGTTAAAGAGAATAGAGTCAAGGGCCCACAACAACCGCATTCAAGATTGAAAATCGCTAATGGTTCAACTAAACCACCCGATGATTGCCTAAGTCAACACAAGAGTCACAAGGTCACTAACTAGAGCCATTTCTTTCCAAAAACTTAGTTTTAACCATAAGCGTGTAGTTAAGTGTGTTGGTACCAAGTGAAGCACCTCACACACACATGGCACATGACTCACTCAAGATTGGATCATCAAAACACTCTAGTCAAAGCACTTAAGCCAAGTTAAGAACATATAATTTAAGGCACATATACAAGAGTCAACAACTGAGCCTAAGCATCACACTACATCACTCGCTATTCTCAAGGCATAACGAAGTTGAGAGACCATGTTTTCATTTTAGCCCATAGCCTACGGGTTCCTACTTCTAAAAAACAAAAAACTAACTACACCTGGTTCAAACGAAACCATTGGAAAAGAACCGCGGCACAAAGAAAAATCAAAGGGGAATTACTACACAACCTACAAAGAAAATCTTTTTGTCCTTTTCTTTAGACTTAAATCCCTCAAGAAAACTGTCTAGGAGATCCATCGTCGGGAAAGGTCTAATTTTTTTCTACTTTTTTTTTCAAATTTTCATAGTTACTAAAATACTACACAACTACGAAAATAAAAATAAGAAGTTAGCATCTTTCTATATCCTACTATTAATTATCTAGAGAATTCTCCCGCCCCATACTTAAAAGAGTGCAGCGTCCCCAATGCACAAATAAAGTAAAACAATAATGAGGGTGGATAAGAAACTCCCTGAAAGGCCAAATGCCGATGCAATAACGACTCACGGGTACTCAGACTTCCCCCAAGCATGATCCTTTGTGTGGGCACCCCACACTTAGTTCTCACTATTTAACTCGCTCTTGCACTCTTCCAATGGCTTTGCCTCCTATGCTTATAATCCTACAAAACAAAAATAAACACTACAACAATAATAAGATAAAAAATAAAAATAAGAGAAAGCAGTAAAGATGGGTTGCCTCCCAGCAAGTGCCTGATTTAACGTCGCGGCACGACTTGAATCACTTTTTGCCTCCACCTTGAACTTATGAATTGGACCCCAAGTTTTGATTCTGCTCTATGATCATGCTCTTGGGGCGATACAAATTGTTGTGATCCAAAAATTAAATGATTCTTTATGAACTTTTTGACTTTCAACCGAGGGGTGTCACTTTGCCTAGACGGCCTTAAAAATTTCAGAATATAAAGCTCATCTACCTCTTCCTTTGACTCTTGCATTGGCTCATACAGATCAATTTCCATTTCACCATCTGAACATAATGTAGAGAAGTATTTGGAATGAGGTCCAACGCACTCAAATATATGAACTTCAAGATTTTTAACCTCCTCATCACCAATCACACTAGAGTCAACTAAATTTGTATCTTCAATGTCCCTGGTTGACTCTAGTAATACTTCTTCAACATCGACATCTTCAAATTCTAGTTGGTTATATTGTTGGTTTTCTACTCTAACCTCCTCCATTTGCACCTCAATTTCAGTATCTAATTCATGCTCTTCTTAGCTACTATCCATAATATTGGCTTGTTGAGCATTAAATGCTTCAACTAGTTAACTCACTTGTGCCTCCAGGTTGCGAATAGCAGCATCTTGCCTTTGTATGTGCAGTTGTTTCTCATTATCTTATTCCGCAAGGCACCTTAGCATATCCTTGATCTCTTTCAGGTCATCATCCCTGGTTTCTTTGTTCCTATTAACTTTATAAGAAAAAGAAGAACCGTCAAAGTAAGGGGTTGGGGGAAGATAAGAAATATAAGCACAACCATGAAACTGACCATCTTGAACACCACACATATCACACATATTCCACACATAAGATTGAGTGGGTGCACTAATTTATTCATTAATACTATTATTTCTACCTAAACATAGAAAACGGACTCCATCCCTTAAGAAGTTTGTAACGCCATCCATCGTTGGGAAGAGCCACCCAGTTTCACACAAAATCCACCTTTGGAAAGAACCGTGGCCTTAAGAAAACCAAAGGATTATTGCTCACTTAAACATAAAAAGAAGCTAACAAATAAAAAAGAAGCTATTAAAGTAAATAAAAAGCTATACTATTAAGAAAACAAAATGAAGAAGCTATAAAATAAACTACTGAAAGTAAGGCAAATGAATATACAAACCTAGGGGAATAAAATATATACATCAAAAGAGAGGAAGGAATATATACATAATGAAAGAGAAGATAAAGATAAAAGAAAAAGAGTATTAAAGTTATTACAGGCCAATGCCATCAAATGTCATCAAATCAAACCAAAATAGACCACCCCCTGAATAAAAATAAGCATTGTCCTCAATGCTTAGCAAAAACAGAATAAGGGAGGGTAGAGAGTAAAGAAAACTCCCTACGTGGTCTCAGGGTGACTGGCAGCATCACCACCCTCGGGCTCCTCCAACTGGATCTCATCATCATCTGGCTGGGGAACAACGGGGTTAGCTAACATCTGAAGCATCTCATCGGTAGTATGGGCAGAAGGGTCTGGCTCGTCAGACTGGCCAGCTGGTGCCTCTGCTGATGGTGCTGCTGGGTCTGCTAGTACTGATGGATCTGTCTCCATCAGTAGGTCAAATGGAAAATCACCCGCTGCTGCAATCTTTGTCACCTACTTTCTCAATCTCTCTACTGATTTCTTTGAAGCCTGGGATTTCCTCATCTTCTTTACCTGCTTGCCTAACTCCTCAATAGCTCCCCCATGAGCCACCAGTGTATCCATAATGGTCTTCTGGTTCTCCAGAATCTTCTTTAATGTTTCCTCCACTAACGGAGGGACCTGTGGTACTACTGGGGTAGAAGACTGTGCTATAATAGCACTGAATATATCAGATAGCTTAGAAGTGGCTGCCTGCATCTAGTTATTGAGACTCGCCAGTGTATGAGAGACTCGCAGCGTAGTGAGTGGATAAGTGGATGAGGTCGGCACTGGTATTGATGCTGATGGTCTAGAAGATGAAGGTGGTGGCATGTCAGTTGTCCCGGTGGGAGGCCCGACTGCTGTGGAAGGCATGGGAGCTGTAGATGGCTCAGCAGCAGACTCTGTAACCGCCACCAATGGCTCATCAGACTGACTAACGGTGGTAGTGGCCTTACCCTTGAACTTTGGGTTGTCCGCACCTTGCAGGGAGTACCATAAGAAGGGCTTTTTGGCCCTCACTTTTGTATCAAAAGTCCTTGTCTCCACCTTTGTATCATTGAAATATTCTGTGAGGGTGTTGGGATATGGGTAGGAGCTTTCACCTTTTCGGACAGCCACTGTCATGTTGGCCGACATGATGGAACCCACATTGATTGGGTACCCGGCCATAATAGATGCCACCAGAACTGCTCGAGCAATTGGAAGATTGTTCTCATTCAAGCTTGGATCGATACGGCTGCATACAAAGGTTGGCCACCCTTTTGCTTCAAAATATAGGGTGGCCCATGTGATAGGAATCCCTGCTGTGATCCACGGTGGTGGTGGTCCTAGAGCACCCAAAATCTCTGCTAACCAGGGGCGAGCTACATCACCCATAGCAAGATTTTCTAGGTACTGGATTGCCTCTACCTCCTCAAAGCCCAGGTAAGTCTTTAGAGTGTTGGGGTCGAATCTGACTTTCAAATTTCTCACTTTGGTTATTTTGGTACCCTTCTTGTTGTGAGCCACATTGGCATAGAACTCCCGTACCAAGTGCTCATTTGCATCTATGACACTTTTGATGAAACACTTCCACCCCTTACATTCCCGGAACTGTCTAAGGACATTTGGATTGTATTTATCCAAATCCTTCACTAAAAACTATCGCTCAAGTGTGAGTGGTCTCTGGGGCCACCACTCTCTGAACCTTGTGAAGGCCGTCAAACTCACAAATCTATCCTCCCACGCATTCTTATTATTCGACCTCTATAGGCCGCTCACTCGAGTGTCACCTCCTTTACCATCATCCGAGACATCGTCATCATCATCTACTACAACTGGTGTATGAGGAGTAGGTGTAGAGGAGGGTTGTGAACCCTGGATATCGGCATCGAAACCCTTAGAAGAACTTGCTGTAGTGGAGGGTTCATTGCGCAATTGATATCTCCCAGTGGTTTGTGGTGGTTGGGACTGGGCCTCAGGTTGTACCTTCACTGAATGGCCTTCGTAGGCTTCCCTAGACGGGGCATATGAACTAGATTCTGAGTGCTTTGTGGCCCTACCTCTCCCAGTAGTCGGCTTTTTAGCGATGGCTTTTGACTGCACTCCTAGTGGGTGAGTGCCCTTTCCTTGGCCTCGGGAGGGTTCACCTCTCCCTTTAGATGTATCGCCTCTACTTCGTAACTGAACCGTTGTCTGCAATACAAGGCATATAAGTCAGTTAAAGTTCAAAACAGTGTAAACAGTTGCATTACAGTTGCAGGAAAACAGTCTACATAAGAGACAGTGCGTACTGCACAATTTTGAGTGCGACTGTAGACTGCCATGTGCGGACCGCACAATTTCAAAGTGCGGTCGCACATCCTGAAATGCGGACCACATAATTTTGAGTGTGTCTGCACATTCCCCAAGTTCAGAACACTGGTTCTCTGAAGTTCCAAAGTACGGTTGCACACATTTTTCTGCGGACCGCATAATTTTGAGTGCGGTCCGCACTTTTCATGCAACACATTTTCCCTAATTTAAGATCTGCGGACGGCACCATTTTGTGTGCGTCCGCACAATTTGAAATTAAGCGGCACTAACTTTAGGTTTTGCTATTTTTGCATAATTTAGAGATGATATTTGCAAATAAACATGATTAATGATCTACCCAGTCCCCAATGAACACACATGATATAACCCACATGATTTTAAGCACACATGAATAACATTTGACATTTTAGGCCTACAAATAACTATACTAATGAGTATGGAGTGAACATGGACTGAACAAATAACCCACATGATCTACCCAGTCCCCAATGAACCCTCTAACATGGACTGAACATACAACTGATGAAGGATGCAAGTGAGAATCTAAACTTGATGAAATGAGTATGGAGTGTGAGCTATTTTGTGGTGCACTGTGTTTTATTACGTCTCAAGAACTCAAAGTGTGTAAAGTTGTGAATAGTGCACAGAGGACCTATTTATAGGTTGACCAAGTCGGTCAAAAGTTGAGCTGAGTGCGGCCGCACAATTTTGAGTGCGGTCCGCACTCTTTACCTGGACATTTGCTGAGATTCTGCGGTCCGCACAAAAGTGAATGCGGCCATAGAAATTTGTGCGGTCCGCATATTTTTGTGTGCAGCCGCAGAATGGCCTATTATCTGCAACTCAAAACTTCAGAGAGTTCATATTTTTGGGTATCCAGTTGTGCGGCCACACAAAGAATTGTGCGGCCGCAGACTCCTTTCTGCGGTTGCATTCATTATTGTGCGGTCCGCACTTTGTTCAACACTTGGCCAAATTTTTCGAATACGATCCCTGCAATGCACACCCATTCCTGCAATTCACTTCCGAAACCAGTTAGCTCAAAACAAAACCTATATAACAAAGAGGAAAATGAAAAATGAAATGAAACATGGATTAACTCCCAAGAAGCGCCTGATTTAACGTCACGACACAACGCAGATTACCATCAATCACGTGAAATGAATTAATGCCACGACGTGGCCATCATCAACTTTGCCAAGATTATGCTTCACTCGGTGACCATTGAATCTAAACTCTTCATGATTTTTATTTTTCAAGTCCAATGCACCGAAGGGTGTCACATGCACAACCTTAAATGGACCACTCCACTTAGACTTCAACTTTCCTGGAAACATTCGTAACCGAGAATTGAACAATAACACAAGATCGCCTTCTTTGAACTCCTTGTTCCGGATGTACTTCACGGAGGTACTTCATCTTGTCCTTATATAAGGACGAACTTGAATATGCATGGTACCAGAATTCATCAAGCTCATTCAATTGTGCCACCCTCAAGTTGGCGGCGACATCCCATTCAAGATTAAGCTTCTTCAATGCCCACATAGCTTTGTGCTCATGTTCCACCGGAAGGTGACAAGCTTTCCCGAACACTAACCGGTACAGAGACATACCAATCGGTGTTTTGTAAGCCGTACTATAAGCCCAAAGAGCATCATCAAGTTTCTTTGACCAATCTGTCTGGTTGGCATTCACTGTCTTTGACAAAATACTCTTGATCTCCCGGTTGGAGACTTCCACTTGCCCGCTTGCTTGAGGATGATAGGGGGTCGACACTTTGTGAGTGATACCATACTTTGTGAGTAAGGTACCAAAATCTTTGTTGCAAAAGTGCGATCCCCATCACAAATAATGTCCCTTGGAGTACCGAATCTCGTAAAGATGTTCTTTTACAAAAATGCCACCACACTTCGTGCTTCATTGTTGGGTAAATCCATGACTTCAACCCACTTTGAAACATAATCCACCGCTACCAAAATGTAAGTGTTCCCACAAGAGCTCATGAACGTACCCCATGAAATCAATGCCCCACACATCAAAATTGTCAATCTCCAAGATGGTGGTGAGGGGCATCTCATTTTTCTTTGAAATCCCACCGACCCTTTGACATTCATGACAACGCTTGACGAGATCGCTAGCGTCCTTATAAAGGGTAGGCCAATAGAATCCACAACTCAACACTTTTGTTACCGTTCTAGCTCCCCCATGGTGACCACCATATGGTGAAGAGTGGCAAGCCTCAAGAATTTCCACTTGTTTCTCCTCCAGTACACATCGTCGAATCACACCATCGATACAAATCCAGAAGAGATACGGCTCATCCCAATAATAGTCAAGGTAATCCCGTTTGAGCTTCTTCCTTTGGTTTGAAGAGAACTTATTCGGTACAATACCACTCACAGGATAATTGGCTAAGTCGGCGAACCATGGCATCTCGGTCATTGAAATGGCTAGAAGCTGCTCGTCAGGGAAGGAATCATTTATCTCAAGGCCGTCATGTGGCCTCCCCTCCTCCTCCAAATGAGACAAATGGTCCACCACTTTGTTTTCACTACCCTTGCGGTGTTGAATCTCTAGATCAAACTCTTGCAATAGAAGCACCCACAACATTAACCTTGCCTTTGAATATTTCTTTCTCATCAAATATCGAAGCGCCGCATGATCAATGTGGACAATCACCTTTGTACCCATCAAGTACAGGCGGAACTTCTCCATAGCAAGGAGCTCTTTTTGGGTCACTGTGTAGTTTACTTGGGCATCATTCATGGTCTTACTAGCATAGTAGGCCTGATGGAAGATTTTTTTGATACGTTGCCCCAACACTGCTCCACTGCCACATCACTTGTATCACACATGAGCTCAAAAGGAAAGCTCCAATCCAGTGTGATGATAATAGGAGTAGTAGTCAATTTGAACTTGAGCAATTCGAATGCCTTCATACAATCCTCGTTGAAATGGAACTTGGCATCCTTCTCCAAAATTTTACACAAGGGATTTACTACCTTAGAAAATTCCTTGATGAACCGACGATAGAACCCCGCATGACCCAAGAAACTCCTCACTCCCTTCACGGATGTAGGGGTGGGAGTTTAGAGATCACCTCTATTTTGTCCTTGTCGACCTCAATACCATGCTTTGAAATTTTGTGGCTGAGGACAATGCCTTCCTCGATCATGAAGTGACACTTCTCCCAATTCAAAACCAAGTTTGTTTCCTCACATCTTGCCAAGACCTTATCCAAGTTGTTCAAGCAATCATCAAAAGAGTTCCCGACCACGGAAAAGTCATCCATGGAGACCTCAAGAAAGTCATCCACCATGTCGGTGAGGATTTCCATCATACACTGTTGAAAAGTTGTCGGTGCATTGCATAACCCAAATAGCATCCGTGAGAATGTGAAAGTACCATAGCGACAAGTGAAAGTAGTCTTCTCTTGGTCCTTCGGAGCAATAAGAATTTGATTGTAGCCAAAATATCCATCCAGGAAACAATACAAAGCTTGACCGACCAACCTATCAATCATTTGATCAAGGAATGGAAGTGGGAAATGATCTTTCCGAGTGACTTTGTTGAGCTTCCGATAGTCCATACACACTCGCCACTCGGTGACCGTTCTTGTAGGGATCAATTCGTTCTTGTCATTTGTTACCACAACCATACCTCCTTTCTTTGGGACACATTGCACCGAAGAGATCCACTAGCTATCGAAAATGGGGTAAACAACCCCGGCATCCAACCATTTTATGATCTCCTTCTTCACCAGAGCATTGCTTCATTTAATCTTCTTTTATGTTCAACAGAGGGTTTGACATCCTCCTCCAAAATAATCTTGTGGATGCAAAATGTGGGGCTTATACCCCGAATATCTGCCAATGTCCATCCTATAGCTTTCTTCCTATTTTGGAGCACCGCCAAAGTAGAATCTACCTACACGTTAGTCAAGCAAGAGGAAAGAATAACCGGTAAAGTAGAACATGGGCCAAGAAACTCATACTTGAGATGTGGAGGCAATGGCTTTAACTCCAAAGTGGGAGGCTCCTCGATTGAGGGCTTTGTTGGAGGAGTCTTCCGGTTCTCAAGATCTAAGGACAATTTTCGGGGTTCATAAGTGTACGACCCCATTCCTTGCAATGCATTTACATATTCCACATAGCCTTCCTTCTTATCATCATCATGATTAAGCAATACGGCTTGCAAAGTATCATCAACATTCATCACGGCACTAGTATCATCAATAATCATTTCCGTCACTAAGTTCACAAACGAACAAACTTCATTGCTATTTGGTTGCCTCATAGATTTGCACACATGGAAAACCACCTTTTCATTTCCCACCCGGAAGGTGAGCTCACCGGATTCCACATCAACAAGAGCCTTCCCCATAGCAAAAAAAGGTCTACCTAAGATAATTGGCACCTCATAGTCCACTTCGCAATCAAGAATCACAAAGCCCGCCGGAAGGATGAACTTATCAACACGAACCAACACATCATCAATAATACCAATGGTCTCTTTATAGTACAATCCTCCATTTGTAGCCTCATAGATGTGGGTCTTGGTTGCCTAATTCCCAAAGTTTTAAACACCAAGTAGGGCATCAAGTTGATACTCACCCCTAGATCACATAGAGCTTTG
Organism: Nicotiana tomentosiformis; assembly: GCF_000390325.3. Lineage (NCBI taxonomy): Eukaryota > Viridiplantae > Streptophyta > Magnoliopsida > Solanales > Solanaceae > Nicotiana > Nicotiana tomentosiformis. The sequence goes on from NC_090816.1 coordinate 20,214,769, forward strand.
GCAAAGTCTGCGCTACCAATAGTGCAAGGGATTGTGAAAGCGCTATGATCTTCCAATTTTGGAGCCATTGAGTGCACAATAGCACTCACTTGATGCGTCATCTTGATAGTCTCGCAATTCATTGATCTCTTCTTTGTCACAAAATCCTTCATGAACTTTTCATAGCCGGGCATTTTTTCCAATTCCTCAACCAATGGAACATTAATGGATAAGCTCTTCATCATGTCAATAAACTTCTTGAATTGGTTCTCGCTATTTTTCTTGGTGAGCTTTTGAGGGTATGGAGGAGGAGGCCTTGGCATTGGTGCCTTGGCCTTTGGCACTATCAGTTCCGGTATGTCAATCACGTGTTCCCTAGACGAGTTTACTTCTTCTTGGGTCTCCTCCACATTTTCATCAATCTCAATTCTCACTTCTTCGTTAGCTTGAATCACATTTCTTGTAATTTCATCTTATTGAATCACTACATCATCATCCACAACTCTTCTTTGATTTGAGGTTGTTGCCTCCCCACCTTTTCCACTCTGTGTGATTACGAACATGGTATGTCCCATGTTGTTCCCACCATTTGAGTTCACCATCGTGTCACTAGGTAGTTCTCCCTTAGGGCGAGTGTTTAAAGCTTGCGAGATTTGCCCTAATTGAACCTTCGAATTTCGGATTGAACTGTTGTGAGAGGCTAGTTGAGCATCGGAGTCGGCATTTTTATCCATCATCTATTTGAACATATTTTTAATTTGTCCCATCTCATTATTGGAAGAGTTAGAACCATGGGATGGATAAGAAGGCGGGTTGCTTGGTTGTTGATACATCAGGGGCATTTGAAAGCCCAACCCCGACTCCTTTGGTTATTATTCCAACCCCCTTGGTTGTTGCCTCCAAAGTATCCTGGATTGTTGCCACCCCAATTGCCTTGGTTGCCTTGATTATTCCAATTGCCTTGATAATTGGTATTGTTACAATTACCTTTATTATTGCTACCACCACTCCAATTGCCTTGGTGGTTTTGCTTGTTCCAATTTCCTTGGTTTCCTTTAGAACGTCATTGTTGTTGACTCGGGACTTGAGAATTGTTTCTTTGCCCTTGATAGTTGTTCACATATTACACTTCTTCCTCTTTCTCATTGTATAATTCATCTTGGTTAAGCCCACTATCATCTTGCACAAAGTGTTCCACATGGTTTTGTACTTGTTGACCCTTTTTCCTTCTTTTGTTCACCATCATACTCACACCTTCCATTGCATTCACTTTCTTAGGACCTTGAACTTGTTGAAATTGAGCTTTGGCTAATTGATTCATTGTGGTCGTCAACTCGGCAATTGCTTGCCTATGATCATGCAATTCCTTGTGTAGGTGAATCACATTTGGATCACCTTGAGGAGCATTAGCTCTACTTTGCCATGCCGATGAAGTATCTGCCATTTCATCCAAGATTTCACAAGCTTCGGCATATGGCGTTGTCATGAAATTCCCACCGGTAAGTTAGTTGACCACGCATTGATTGGTTGATCCCCCGGCAGAAGGTTTGTTGAATCATAGCCTCAGTCATATCATTATTCGGGCACTCTTTTACCATGGTACGGTTCCTCTCCCAAATCTCGTGCAAAGGATCATTGGGTTCTTGCTTGAATAGCTATATGCTATATTGCACAGGGAGAAAAGAACTCGGCAATGAATTTTTCCGCCAATTCATCCTATGTATGGATGAAATAGTTTGGAAATATTTCTAACCAATCCAAGGCCTTTCCCTGTGGAGAAAAGGGAAATGGCCTTAACCTTAGAGCATCCTCGGAGACGTTGGTATGTTTACTCCCCCAACAAGTATCCACAAACCCTTTTAGGTGCTTGTATGTATTTTGACTCGGAGCCCCGGTGAAGAATCCCCATTGCCCTAGCAATGTAAGCATAACATTGGTGATTTGGATGTTGCCCGCCCTAATGCGGGGTGGGACTATGGCACTTGTGTATCCTTCGTCTGGAAACACCCGATGTGGAGCCTCTCTTGGTGGAGGTGGAGAATATTGTCAAGAGGTGGCCGACCTCGCCTATTTGCTTGAGGTTCAAGAGCAACCTCAACACCTTGGTCATCATCCACACCCTCCCACAAAGGCAAGTTTCCGAGAGGATCATTGTTGAGAGCCATTTTTGTACCTACAATCGATTCATAAAAAGGTTAGTAACTCGGAAGGAAAAGAAGACAAGTCACACACAAAACCAAATATATAGCTAAATTTGTTTCTCTTAGCTCCCCGGCAACGACGCCAAAAATTGATGTCGCCCAAATTCACACTACTGATTGGGATTGTGAAGCGATAGATTCAATTATAATACCTAACGTGAGTCGGGGTCGATTCCACATAGAACTTATATTGGATTAGGTATATATCTAGACTACGTGTATGACGTGCCCAAATTGCACTTCCACATAATTGGTTGTCTCTTCCTACTTCTAAAAAGTATACTATTGTTTGTAAATGAAAAGCTAAGAAATGATATTTTTGGTATTGTTGTTTTTCAAGTTGATAAAATATCTAGGGTCGTGACTTCCACCTAGGTGGTTACTTAACGGATTGTGGGCTTTAGGGCGGGTTTGATTGATCGGAGTGTAATATAGCAATCACACGTAATTACCCACTCTATACCTCTCGGTAGTTTGAGTGGTTTTGCCCAATTTGGCTTTCTCAAGTCCAAATGGGTAGTTCACAAAACTAATTATAGATGCTCAAGTCGGGTCTAACTATCTCTAGATTTGACCCTTTAATTGGGGCTATCAATTTCTTGAGTTCACCCCAATTCCTTATTAGCCAAATTTTCCTAGACTTAGTCTCTCTTTCTCAAGTATAGACTAGGTCAATTAGGCTTGAATCAATGTTTGTAACCATTAATTCTTAAATTCAAGCAAGAACTTGGCTAAATGTAATACACCCAATCACAAACAAGCCCCAAATTAAACATCCATTAGGCACTCACACTAGGGTTGGGCCACAATCCTAGCTAAGAATTTAGCTACTCATAGGCAAAATTGAAGAAATTAAAGAAGAAACTAAGATTAAACTCATAATAGATGATTAAGGGAAGAAGATCTAATGTTAAAATGATAAACTATTACAAAGTTACCCAAAATAGTAAGTAAAAAACGGCTATCTACTTTCAGGTGTTCAAACTTGACCTAAATTTGACAAAAAGATCTATTTATACCAAGCTAAAATTATCGGACAAAATTGCCCCTGTTGAGGTTGTGCGGCCGTACAATTCTGTGTGCGGTCCGCACTTTGAAGCTGGCTTGAAATGATGGACTTCTGCGACCGCATAATTATGGGGTGCAACCGCACTTTTTCAGATTTTGTGGACCACACATTTCTGAGTGCGGCCGCACTATTGGACTTGAGCTGGACATGGGAGATTTCTGTGGACCACATATTTATGAGTGTGGCCACACTTTTGCATTCTGTGGCCACATAATAATAGTGCAGTCCGCACTTCTTCAGGGACCGAAAACACCATCTGTCTGAACCTCGTCTTCTGCGGCCATATAATAATTATGCGGTCTGCACTTTGCGAAGGGAATTTGTCAGTGGTTCTTCATAGTCTGCGGCCGCACACAGTATTGTGTGGTCCACACTTTGCTCTTTTCTGCTTTGTTCTTGTTCTTGTCCAATTTTACTCCTTCTTGAGTTGATTTTCATCTCTTTGGCTCCCTTCCCAATATTCCTGCAAGAAAGCACATTTCATTAGTTCTCGGGAATACCTTAAAGCATTTTTGAGCTAAAACGAAAGTAAAAGAGTGCAAATAAGTGGTCAAAATTCCTACTTATCAGATGTCATGCCATTGAGAGTGTAAAACACGAAGGGTGATGCCATTCCATTTCAGTTATATTATCATGTGAGGAAACGTATAAAGCACGAAGGGTTATGCCGTGTCATTCTTAATATGCACGAAGGATTATTCCATGTCATTTCATTTATATTATCAAGCGAGGATGTGAGTAAAAGAACGAAGAGTGATGCCGTGCCATTATTTTTATATTATCATATGTTCATGCACGAAGAGTGTCTCCGTGCAGGCGAGGACAAGAGACATACATTATATTGTGATACCGTTTTTGTTGTGTATACATTCATGCCATTATCTTGAGCTGTTATTGTGCATCTATATTTTCTATGTGACTTGTAGTCATTGTTGTTTCCTCTGTACCTCCCACTTTATTTCTTTTATTTTTTATAGGCATTCATCCCACCTAGTTGGTACTATTATATGTATGAACGGTGGGAAATAGATAAATGTACGAAGGGTGTTGCCGTGCCAATTGATTTGATATATATATATACATATATATATATATATATATATATATATATATATATATATATATATATATATATATATATATATATCGGGTGAGAATGAGACAAGTGCACGAAGGTATTACCGTGTCATTCGATGTGATATGTTGAATATATTTCTCACACCAGGAAAGCTAAATGACGTCTCACGTGGTGACTTTTACTTGAAAGAATTATATTCGAAAGTTATTTACTCGAAAGACTTATATTCTAAAGATATTTATTTGGAAGAATTATATTTGAAAGATATTTATTTGAAAGAATTATATTCGTAAGATATTTATTTGAAGGAAGTATATTCGGGATATATTTAATTGTACGGATTACATTCTAAAGATTTTTATTTGAAAAACTTATAGATAAAATATGTACTTGTGTTTATTATTCGTACTTGTGTTTATTATTCGTTTAAGTAATATTTATGGTATTCCTGTTGCCTGGCTATTTATATCACTAGTTGATTATTATTGCTATCACTGCTATTTGTCTTTCTATTATTTTTGTATGCTATATTGCACAGGTTATTTGACTTGTGAGTGTCCTGACAGTACCTTGTCACTACTCCACCGAGGTTAGTCTTGATACTTACTGGGTACCGACTGTGATGTACTCATACTACACTTCTGCACATTTTTGTGCAGATCCAGGTATTGGAGATATCGGATTCAGACAGAGGTTAGAGTGGATCGCAAGGATTTAAGGTAGAGCTGCTTGGTCGTCGTAGTCTCTTGGAGTCTTTCCATTTTATTGTACTGTCAACTCTTATTCGAACAATATAGTATATTCAATCCTTGAGATCATTGGGAGTTATAGTTTGTGACTATGTATTACCAGTCTTGGGAGGTTATTATAATTATTTCCGTTGTTGGCTTCGACACTTGTATTAAATTATATGGAAAAATAATGGTTCGAAATGTAATTGTAATTGGCTTACCTAGTCTTAGAGACTAAGTGCCATCACGACGCCTGTGGTGGGACTTTGGGCCGTGATAGCCTGAGAGGTGGAGATGGGGACTGTTTACGGATTAGTTGTAGAGGTAGCACGGAGGATTGAGGGTGTCCGTCAGCGGATCCATGAGCAGGCAGCAAGGGGCAAGCGGTTTCGATATTTGGGAGAGTTAAATGGTGCCCCGGCTGGGGGCAGAGGTCAGTTCGTGAGGGGTTAGTCCAGCAGGCCCCCTTATCCAGCACCTCCACCTCCTTGTGGTGCTCCAGTGCGACTTTATTTTAGTGCTATGCCAGATAGTTCTTACTGCCCACCAGCTATTCAGGGCTCCTCCAGTGGGTATTAAGGTCATCAGGGCCAGACTTCAGGTTAGCAGTCCATCGTACCGAGGGGTTGTTTCGAGTGCGGGGATCTTAGTCATGTGAGAAGATTCTTCCCCAGGCTTCGGGGTAGACCAGTGCAGCAGGGTCAGTAACTTATGATTACCGCACCAGTTGCTCCGCCAGCCGTCTGGCCGCCCATAGATGGAGGGCAGGTAGGTAGGGGCCGTCCTATAGGTGGAGGACAGCCAGGTGGCGCTCCAGACATGTTCTATGCTTTCCCGGCCAGACCAGATGTAGTGGCCTCAGATGTCGTGATCACAGGTACTATTTTTGTCTGCGGTAGAGAGGCCTTAGTATTATTTGACCGAGGGTCTACTTATTCCTATGTTTCATCTCTGTTTGCTAATTTCCTGGGTGTTTCTCGTGAATCCTTGGGTATACCTGTTTATGTGTCCACTCCTGATAGGGAGTCATGTCTGTTAGGCTTATTTTATAATTCTTCTATGTGTTTTTGTGTATATTTATCCATATTCGTTATGTAATTATTGAGTTTTAGCCTACAAGGTGAGTGCCGAGGTGGCGTTAAGTATGTATACTATATATAGGTATATATAGTATATAATACCATTGATGCATGAAATACGCTATTTATGTTTTTCTTCTCTCTTTCATTCAATTAACACATAATTCTCTCTCATAATTTCCCCTCCCCTCTCTCTCTCTCTCTCCCCCCGATCAAAATAGGTCGAATCATAGAGACACGAAAAAGAAACAAATCATGAAAGAAAGCCTAAAAATCTCAAAATCAGAAATATGAAAGTAAACCCATAATCAAAAAAAGAAACGGAGATACCTTGGGCGACGGAGAAATTGAAGAGAAAGAGGGATTCTTAGCACGGTAAGTAAGAGTGAAAAGAGGAAGAAACGGTTTAATCGGAAGCATTGTAAATTGTAATGGAAGAGGTGGTGAAGTGATACACGGAGTCTTGGCCGGAAAACGCCATCTCTGACGAACTTTTTTCTCTTATTTGCTATTTAGTCACATGCAATGATACAAATACATTGTATTCTGTACAAATTCACTCAAACACATTGTAGTTTTTGTATAAATACATTCTTTTGCCTGTGTTTATGTATTTTAAAAGTCTGTATTTTTTAATACAGCTGAATATACCTGTATTCATGCATATTGTACATACAACATGCATGAATACAAGATATAAATATTGAAATACACTGAATACAAATATTAAAATATAACATAATATAAACAATGAATACATTTAATTTTAAAATACAGTAAAATATAGTAAAATACACTGAATACAAATAAAAATACAATGAATACAACCAATGAAATATACTGAATACAACAGTAATAACATGTATTAGGAATAACTAAAATACTATTAATACAAATATATTTGAATACACTGAATATAAAATAACGAATACAATAAATACAAACATTGAATCTAATAAATGCAACAGTAAAAAAAATATTGAAACACACTAAACATAAAAGTTAAATACAACAATTATATATAACTGAAAATTCATTCTAATTAATTGGGTTGATAATGAGGCATGCTAGAATTAATTTTGTTGAGTTATATTAGGAGTGTATCACACTAATTGATATTATTTTCGTTATTAGACATCTGGACAGACCTATTTTTAAGGTGATTACCATTACTGTATTCATGAATACATGGCGCGAATACATGTGAATACATGCGCGTATAGCTAGACTGCCCTAATTTTTAGGCGCTTTTTGCTGCTATATTCATGAATACAGCAACGCGAATACACTACCGTAACAACTGAATAATAGTTATAAGAAGTAATTATGTATATGGTAACTATAGGAAGTTAGTAGCCACTAAACAATAGTTGTTTCTGAAAATTCCGATCTTTTTAAAATCTAAACTTCAATGTGGGCTTTGATTGGTCTGTCTTTGCGGGCCCAATGGTAGAGGCCCAAAGTTGTTTAGTTGGAGCTCTCACAAACACAGTGGCGAGCTTCTTTTATAATTAATAAAAAAGAACAAGGAAAATTATGTATGATTAAAGCCTCGATTTTTTTTTTTCAAGACTAAAATCTCTTAATAGAAATACATGTCCGATTATTAAAATATTGTATCTAAATATTCACTCTGAATAATTGAGACTGTTTATTTTTTCTCAGTATTTAAATATGCATAGCTTATCTTTATTTTAAAATTTAAAAATATATCATTTAAATAAATAATAATCTAAATCTTAATTTACATAGTGTTGTAAAAATTATTTGGTGATGAAAATCGCTCTAAAAGCTAGCAATGGTGACAACTGATAATGGCGTGGTATGTCAGTTGATAATAGAGGCAGACTGAAGATTTGAAGGCAGTGAGGGAACATGAGCGAATTGCTCAACCAATATTCCACCAAACTTTCGATCTTAAAGGTTCCAAATAAAATATATAATCATTTTTAATATATATATATATATATATATATATATATATATATATATATATATATATATATATATATCACGTATACAAATTTATAATTTTTGATGAGGTTAATCGGGTCTGGTGACCCTCTGCTAGGGGTGTCAATGGTTCGGTTCGGCCGGTTATTTTGTAAAATTTATACCATACCAATTTTTCGGTTATTCAATAATGTTTAACCAAAATTAGTGAATATGCTGGAAATAATTTAGTGTCATTAGAAGTAGCATAATAGGTTTGAGAATTGAGATTTTGAGTTTAGTTACTTGTTGACTTGTAACAACTTTCATAATTCCAAGGCCAAAGAAAAAATTTAATATTTTATTACGATTTAATATTTTTTCGATTTATTTTTATAAAATAAAAAATATACCCTAATTATTGGTACAGTTATATATTTATATAAAAACCTACAGTTTTCTTAAAAAAAACTTAAAAATCGGTTCGATCAGTTTTTAAATATCCATTGACGCCCCACCCTCTGCTCAAACTCTGCTCAATACATAGGTCCGACTCTGGTTGGCAGCAATAATTATCAAGTGATTGGTTGATGGAAGTGGCTGATGATACAATTGTGCAGTGGTGATTGAGACAAAAATGTCACTTCATGACCATATTATTTAACTATTTGTGTGGAGGAAATATATATCTCCAAACGCTGTAAGCTGATCATAAGTTGCAAATCTAACTATTTTTCTTTTCTTTTCTTTTCTTCTCTTACATGGTGGGTAGGAGCCGGAGGGGAAAATGGAGGAGGGTTACAAAGTGAGAAATTGAACTTTCGTCTTGTTAGATAACCAAAACTAAACTACTAAGATTTCCTATAAACTTTCTAAAACCTGCTATATAGGTTTAACTTGTATTACTTTCTAGTTACTATTAATTCAGACAGTAACTTACAATTATTTTTTAGTTTTTAGATGGCCTGATATGCAAATATTTTATATACTGTTAGTGTCTTGAAATTAGGTACTCATTGGAAATATGTACAGTAGAAGGGAAGAATTGGAGAGTATTTGCTAAGGATACAAAGAAGTTTTTACAACTTTAGGTTAGAAATAGATTGTTTATAAAGTTATCGATTTGTATGTCTTTGAAAGAGGAGGTCACATAGAAACTTAAAGTATGGCTTTCTTATTTTATACCTCAATTTTTCTGGTTTCTTCTTTCAACGTTGTACAGTTAATAAAAAATAACAAAAGTCAGATTAATGAGTAGGTTCATTCCCTTATTGGACCATGGCATTATAAAGCAACAGATTGTCAAAGAATTTTCAACTTTCAAAAATTGCATTTTCGTTCTTATTTGCCTACAGCATTGGACCTTTCTCGTTCTTTAGTGGAAAAATTATGCGACACCGCATACATATATACTGTATATATTATTCATAACTATATTTTTAAAAATTACTATTCTTAGTTATATTTAAATTTTATAGCTGAAAATATTAAAATAAGAGAACAATTGTTTTGAACTGAAATAAGAGAGCAACAAACTCTTGTAACTTAGTTGGTTAGAAGTTCGATTCTCAACGAGAGCATTCTCTTTTTCTATATTTTTGTATTTTTTGTCACGACCCAAATCCAACTAGTCGTGATGACACCTAACCCAACCCACTAGGTAAGCCAATTAGCAACAATCTAATTCAAATGAGATTTACTGAGAGAAATAATGAAAATATAACTGAATTTTTATTCAAAGAATTCCCAAGGACTGGTAGTATAAGTCATGAGTCACTAAAACTTAGATTTTTACAAAACTAAATTGAAATAATTACAACATTTGTTTGAAATGTAAATTAACAGAATCCAAATCTAATGCTACCAATGACAAGTGATAGCCACAACTGGAACGCAAGTACATTTTCAATATCAGCCCTCGCCGTACACACATCAACACAATCCGCCCTCGCGTGGTCACATGCATATCAATACAATCCGCCCGACGTGATCACATGCATCCAGTTCAATCATATCACACAGAAGCAAATATATATGAACACATGTATATAATGGATAAAATATCACATTTCATGCTCCTGGATTGGTATAATTACATGCTAAAGTGTAGGCATGTGCAATGTGTGCCATCATAGCTTAAATCGGCCATTTATCACAGAAATAGAAATTACCAAATTTTCTTCAGGGATTTAGCCTCTTCGTAACCTCAAACATGACTCAAATAGTTCACAACAATGATAAAAATATGAGATACATTGTAGCTTAAAGCTTAACAGTCAACTCTAGGCGTATCATAGCCTAAGCACTACCCGAGCATGGATAAATACTCTGATGCTCGTACATGGGTTCAAACCCCACACATATGCGCACCCATTGCACGTAGCTATCACAAATAATTCAGACAACTAGTACCTCAACCATGTTTAGATAGGATTCTTACCTCAAACAAATCAAATCCAATACTGAGCAAGCCAGACAATACTCTAAAAATACCATCCCGCGCGTACCGACCCCCGAACGGTTTAAAACTAGCCAAAAGTAACTCAAATACATCAAATAATGCCTAAGGAAATAATTCCAAATGATAAAGGTCAAATTTTTAATCAAAAGCCTAAAGTCAAACCCCGGCCTGCACCTCGAAACACGACAAAACTTACAAAATTCGAAAACCCATTCGATTACGAGTCCAACCGTACTAGTTTCACTCAAATTCGATTCCAAATCGATGTTCAAAACTCAAAAATTCACTCTATAAAACTTTAGACAAAAACCCCAAGTTTCTTTTTTGAAATCATCAACCAAATGCCAAAAACGAGCATAGATTCATGATGTAAAATAAAAAATGAGTAGAGAACACTTACCCCAATCTACATGGTGAAAATCGCTTCAAATATCGTCTCAATCCGAGCTCTATTGCTCCAAATATGTAAAAATGGTCGAAACCCCCAAAATTAGAGTACTTATAATCACTAGACGAATCAATGAATCGCGATCGCGGAAATATCATCGCAACCGCGAAGAAGAAAAAGCACTGCTCCTGAAAATGCACTATGCGATCGCATCAACAGACGCGCAAACGCGATACACAAGACTGACATAACTACGCGTTCGCGGTAACAACATTGCGAACGTGAAGAGAGAACCAGCATTCTGCCCAGCTCAGCCCCAAACACTACGCGAACGCAATGAAGACCATCCCAACTCTACGCGAACGCTGCCATCCAATCGCGACCGCGATGAAGAAAATGCCCAGCACCAGATATCCTCTACGCCATCGCATACCAATCTTCGCGATCGCGAAGGACAGTCGAGGCAGCAGCAACCACCAAAGAAAATGTGAAGAAAAATGATCCGAAATCAATTCGAAATACGCCCGAGCCCCTCGGCACCCCGTTTGAATATACCAACAAGTCCTATAACCTAACACGGACCTACTCGAGGCCTCAAATCACGCATAACAATATCGAAATAACTAATCGCACCTCAAATCAAACTTAATGAAGTTTGTCACACTTCCTTTTTCCCGAAGGGGATAGGGATAGGGGAGTTTTTTCAATTTAAGTGATATTAATTGATATGTGATTATTTATTTATTCAGAGTCGCCACTTGGAATAATTTATGGTGTCCTAAGTCACCGGTTTATTTTAGAATCCCAAATCGAGGAAATTTGACTATGTTTTAAAATCTGTGAAACTAGAAGACCGGGTAATGAATTTTATTAACCCGAGAGAAGGTGTGAGGCACTCCCGAGTTCCGTGATTTTAGCACGGTCGCTCAACTATTAATAATTGGCCTAATTATCTGATTTAATATATATTTGAAACCTATTGTGTATTTTTACCTTTTAGCCGCTTTTATCATATATTAACCGCTTTTGGTATTTATGGGGGGTTTGAACAAGTCGCGATGTCGCGCACTTATTATCTTTGTACATATTGCGAACCGCGCTACTGAAACGCACCCGTGATTCATAACATATATATTTTTATTATTATTTGAAGTTATGGTCGAGTCACGTGAAACACATACTCGAATTAGGATTTACGTATCGTGACCATGCCACGGGAACCGTACCCATGGCCACAGTGATTCATTAATCGTGCCTAAAATAAACTACGGTATTCAAGAGTGAATATTTCTTTCTGAGTTTGAGATGAAATGTAAAGGTTCAAGCGTTATCAAAAAAATTATGCTTATTCGACTCTTAATTCCATGAACCTCACTAGCAGATTATATAAATAATATATGAGAGCCAAATTTCAGATGATTGCAAATTAAATCTTGAACAACATAAGTTAACATAATAAATAAAACATGGGAACTAATCACAGAAACATATAAGGAAACAAACCCAGTAAGAAAAAAAAATGCTATTGAAGGAATAGAACCAAAATCGTACTTGGGTCTTTCAATCCTAAAAGGAATAGAAATAAATATTCAATCACATGCACAGGTTTATAAGAAAATATCAACTAAGTACTACAAGCACCTAAAGATAACAACGAACAGATGACATTCTAATTAGTAAGAAAGATTGAAATGATAATAGAGATTAAAAGAAACATAGATTGAACCTTTTGTAGAACCAAAGAGAAGAACTTTTCTCCAATATATTAAAAGGATCTAGAAGCGAGTTTTGTACAGCAGTCATGATGCTTCAGCTATCAATACCAAAACCCAACAACCGGACAAGAATCGAAAATGCGAACAACCTTGAACCAGAATGGAGCTCGACGGCGATGACAAACTCGACGGAAGGAACTCAATTTTTGGAGCTACTGTTTTTCACGAGAAGGGGACTGTTTTTAGATGATTTTTCGCAGTTGGGTTTGGGTGAAGAAAGGGGAGCTGTTTGATGGAGCTTAAGGGTGGTTTAATGGAAGTTTTATGGACTGATTTTAATGGTGAAAAAGATGAGGCTTTGGTGGCGGATCTGCTGTATTGAGGAAGAAGAATCAGTCGAGCAAAAAGGGAGAATTCCCAACCTCGCGTTTTGCTCTCTCCCTTTTTCAAGCCGCTGCGCAGCTTTTTCCTTCTTACTCTCAGGTTCTCCTTTTTAGCTGCTCAGATCTTATGGGCCATTCCGAATTTGGCATCTTTTGTCCCAAAGCAAAAAAAAATGAGCCTAAACTACTAAAATACTACTAAAATATTAACTAGTCCTATTTAAGTAGAGTAAACTATTAAAATAACACTAAATACTAAAACAAGACTATTTTTTTTTGTATTTTTAAATGTTATAACAAAGTAAAAGTAAAGAAAATAGGCTAAAGTCATGAAAAAAGTTAAGGTCTGAAAGTTTATGGCTTAAGTCATGGCAAAAATTAAAGTATTATAAATATAAATATACTAATTGACCTTAAACTAAAGATGAAAATATTTTTTGTGTTTTTAAATTGTAATTTGAAGTAAAAATTGACTAAAACTCCATAAAAATTAAAGTTAAGTGAAATAAATATTTTAAACACTTAAAAATAGCTCAAAAACATGATGGGTCAAAAATTACGTGCTTACAAAGTTTTGAACCTTCATATTCCAAAACTCGTACTGAACCTTATTGAATCAACTCAGAATGAACTCAAATTTTGCACACAAGTCCCAAATGACATAACGAAGCTATTCCAATTCCTGGAACCACAATCCGAATCCGATATCCTCAAAGTTAACTCTCGGTCAAACTTATAAACTTTTCAAACCTTCAAATTTCCAACTTTCGCCAATTAGCACCGAAATCTTCTACAAATATTCAAATGCAAATCCGGGTATACGCCCGATTTCAAAATCATCATCCGGACCTAACGGAACCATCAAAACTCTCATCCGAGGTCAAATATTAAAAAGTCAAACTTGGTCAACTCTTCTAACTCTAAAGCTTCAATCGTGAAATTCATCATACCAAATCAATTCCGAATAACCTGAAAACCAAAACCGACGATTCACACAAGTCATAATACATCATACGAAACTAATCGAGACTCCAAATAGCTGAACGAAATGCTAGTGCTCAAAACGACCGGTCAGGTCGTTACAATTTTGCTTTAGTTGTATTCGTTGCGCATCTGAATACAAATGATACAATCCGGTAACAGTTAAACTATAGTTACAAATGATAATTACGTAAACTATAGTTACTTATATTAATTAGACTTTAAACTGTAGTACTTTATGAAAATTTCTCTTCTTCATTTTCTGGTTAGAAAAACCTACGTTCAGATTATCGGCAAGACAACATCTTAGACCTAAGTCACCTAACTATAGCTACAAAATGTGCAACCTTTACATTATTTAGCTTTGATCAAAATTTCTGATTTGGAAAAATTAAGAGGCCTCAAAAGAAGACTGAAAAAATAAAAAAATTAAATATTCCTGGTCTCCAAATTTGAATCAAGTCATCAAATGCCGCCCATGTGTTTTGTTAAACTAAGGATTTGAAATTCCAAAAATATAAATTAAACCAAATTTTCCCTTCTAGGCTATATATACGCGAATTCGCGATAGGCAATTAACCATAATTACATACAATCAGCAGAAACCATTAGATTTTTTAGCCACTAATTAAACTTTTAGTTCTAATACCAATTGCCTAATCAAGATCATGGGTGTTGCAACTTTTACCCAAGAGCTTACATCCCCTATAGCACCAATTCGTTTGTTCAAGGCTTTAATTGTGGATTCAAAGTCCCTAATACCCAAACTATTGCCTCAATTTGTTGAGAGTGTTGATTTGTTACAAGGAGATGGTGGAGCTGGAAGTATTGAACAAGTCAACTTCACAAAAGGTTAGTGAATATATATTAAATTTAATTATAACGTAATTATTCTGTTCTTATATAACTTCACTATATAGGAACCTAGTTCGAGATTTTCTCATCTTTATCTAATACTTTTGGAAAAAGATTTTTGAGGATGTCAAATATATGCAACTCCAAGTTTGTTATTAAGTTATTTACTAGAAAATATTTTTCTGTGTTCGGTTGATAGAGGTGAAAAGTGTATACACACACACACACACACACACACACACACATATATATATATATATATATATATATATATATATATATATATATATATATATATATGAACCTTTTGAATATTAAAGATAAAGAATAAATTTATATGTTAATTGTAGCATGTAATATGAATTTAAAGTTAAGATAGATATAAAGAAAATAAAATCCATCACTCCATCAATATGATAGAGAAATTAATTTCTCCCTTTTGGATGAAATATAATTTTCTTTAGCAATCAAACACCAAGACGACTTTCTCATAGAAAATATTTTCTAAAAGATGACTTCCGACATATCAAATACACCCCGCAAATGAAGCTTAAGGAAAATTCTAACCCCCCTCCTCACAATCTCTAATCAAATGGTTATATAATAATCCTTCTAACGACATTTTATAATAGTCATTATAATGAAATTTAATTAGTGATAATGAAATTTTCGAAATGGTGTGATGTAACGACATTTTGTATCACACCCCTTAGGGTGCAATTCTCGGGATTCTGTATGAATGTGATATACTTTGTGCATCAGGTTATCTTTTTTATATTTTATAATAATGTTAAGTTTGGTTTAATTTGCAGGTAGTCCTTTTGAGTTTGTGAAACATCAAATAGATGAACTAGATAAAGAAAATATGGTGTGCAAATACACTATGATTGAAGGGGATGCATTGGGAGATAAACTTGACTCTATTTCTTATGAAGTAAAATTTGAAGAGTCAAATGGAGGCTGCATTTGCAAGATGACAACTAAGTATATTGGATTTGGTGATTTTATAGTCAAAGAAGAAGAAATCAAGGCTGGTAAAGACAGTGCAATTGGCATATATAAAGCTGTGGAATCTCATCTCCTTCAAAATCCAAATCTTTATGCTTAAATTGCTTCGTGTTAATTAAAATGAAGCCTATGGCTGCGATTCCCTTTTTTTTTTAAATAAAGAAATATTTATTGTTAAATACATATACAGTCAGACCTCTCTATAACTGCTTCCTCATATAACAATCGTTCACTATAAAAGCCAAGTTTTTCTCGGAACCGATTTTTATGTTATGTTATAATATATGTCATTTATAACAACATTTCACTATAGCAGCCAAAAAATATCGGAACAGACGAGGTTGTTATAGAGAGGTTCGACTGTAGTAGTTCAACCATGGAACAATAAAGAAGCATTTATTGTTATATACTTTATTGTTAAAGGTATATATATAGCAGTCCAAAAAAGATATACAAATTGTGTTCAATTCATGTGTCTTTAATGTTTTAATGCATTATATATTTCAATATTGCTTAGTATCGATTTGGCTATACTTTTGTGTTTTGGGAGGCATTATATAGATTTCATATTATAATCTTACACCACTACTATTTGACTTTGAGCAAATTAAACATGCAAGAAACAAAATAAAATTAGACCTAATAACCTTTTCTAAAGAGTGTAGTTATAAATTATTTTCTTGATTTAAATTGCTATACACTAATTTCATTTATATAGGATTGAAAGATAGCTCGAGGTTCAGAACTTATACAAATTGGTTATTAACTAGAAAACAAGGTAACCTATTATTACAGTTCTATACGTTAGTGCTATAAAAAATATGTACAACATTAGGTTACTTAGGAGTAGGTAATTTCAGTTAAAAAAAAGAGGTGTTTACAGTTGAACTCATGATACACATCAAAATTTATTGATAGTGTAAAGATGATAACTAATTAACCTGCGCTATCATGTATTAAAATTTATTGATAGTGTAAAAAGTATCTTCACATTGTCGGCGTATTGAATTTAAATCCAATTTGATAGTTAAAGATTATTTTTACTCTCTCAATGTATAATCCGACCAGATATGCAATGAATCTTGCTTTAGTTTAATTTGACCAAAAATACAGTAATATTGAGTGGCACCTAAACCTGTAATTCCTTTATTCTTATCACACTTGTTGATGACTAGGAAGCCTAACTCCATTAATTATGTGGTTAAAGTAAAGAATAATCATGTGGAGGTGGCAACAATTACTATTAAAATCATAATTTTACTAACATAATTTTTTTTCTCTCTCAAAAAAAAAATAAAATAAAAAAGAGAGCAAAAGATGCAACGTATGTAGCGGTGAATCAGATTACTTCTGAGCTTCATATGTTAGTTAATATTCCTTTACTCCAAACAAAAATTAAATTAATTCTTCATTAAAGGCATTAAGCGTCTGATTAACTTAACTAACTAAGTTCCTCATAACTTTATGATCTTTCCCATCCCCTTTTTATGTACTTTAATTAAACAAAAGAACAGAGAAAAATAATTAATCATACTAATCCCTTTGGCATCTAATCATGGGTTTTGTGGATATTATGAATTGTTTTCTAGAGAATATTATGTTTCCTATATCATAGAATTAATTAGTTATCATCACGATTACATGACTAGTAACGAATTTTACCAATAATTCCACTACTTAGCTAATATCTGCTAGACAAATATCACAAATTATATTTTTAATCGGCACTAACTACAGGTTAGTACCAAAGTATACAACAACAACAACCCAGTATAATCTCACTAGTGGGATCTGGGGAGGGTAGTGTGTACGCAGACTTTACCCCTACCCTGGGGTAGAGAGGCTGTTTCCGATAGACCCTCGGCTCCCTCCCTCCAAGAACTCTCCACCTTGCTCTTGGGATGACTCGAACTCATAACCTTTTAGTTGGAAGTGGAGGGTGCTTACCACTAGAGCAACCCACTCTTATCTAATTAGTACCAAAGTATGTGACTAAGAATTTTGAATTATGTACATGGACAATGTAGAGATTTTCTTACACTACTAATAAAATTTTATCTGCGATACTAATTATTGTTTATTTATAAACATTAAACATTAATGTTTATTTGGTGCTTATTTATAAATTAACATGTAATTACCTATTAAGTAATCTAATTATGTAAATAATTTCTTATACTATTAATATATAATCTTAAACTCGATGATTGATGTATAAGCACATCTCATTTAGATATTTGGATTAGAGCATATGCAAGAGTAATGTCACGACCCAATTTCACCTATAGGTCGTGATGGCGCCCAACACTACAGTTAGGCAAATCAACTAGTAATTTAAATCCATATTCAATTCTTTTAAAATTAACCGAGTAATTAAACTCTTCTTAGTTGCAAGAATTAAAACAATATGAAAAGATCTGGTAAATAAAATAACCAAGAAAATAATTAAATCAAAACATTCTACTAGTGTGTGTGCCAAAACCTGGTGTCACAAATGTATGAGCATCTAGTAGATTATACAAAACAAAATTCATAAATACTGTCTGGAATGAAATAGACAGAATAAAAATTCAGGAAGATGCACTAGTTGCTGCAGAATGGCTCAGAAAGCAGCTCACCACTAAGCCTCCGGATAACGCGGGTGCGCGCCGATAGGTCCAACGATAGCACATGTCTGAGGTCCTGCACAAAAAGTGCAGCAAGTGTAGCATGGGTACGTAAATAACATGTACCCAATAAGTATCAAGCCTAATCTGGAAGAGGTAGAGACGAGATGACCGACTTTGACACTCACTATGGGTCAATAATAATAATTGAAATAAACTAGAATATCTCAATCAACATGATTCACAGAGTTAACAATAATTTTATTTAACCAGCAGAAATAATTAAATTCCTTCAAATGCAACAATTTCCAATCTATTAATTAAATTCACAAACTACAATTAAAAAAAATATCAAGGCATCGAGTAATTATTATTAGGCACGATTTCTTCCGAGGTCATATGACCCGATCCAGAGTGTCGTGTACACTGCCGAGGGACGTGCGGCGCGATCCATAGATGCATCTATACTGTCGAAGCGTTCGGCTCGCTCTACAAGAAAGGAGGACATTTTTATTTGTACCTCCAGAAGGAGAGTATATTTATTATAGATTAATTCGATAGGATGAACAATTTCTTTTAATAATTAATTAATTTAAGCAGAAAATTAAGTATATAAGATTTTCATCTTTTACTATCTTTCCATATCAATTCACAATATATTTCAATAATTTAATTAAATACAGGATACAATTTATACACATAATTCATGCTTTGAGTCCTAAACTACCCGGACTTTAGCATAAATAGTAGCTACGTACGGACTCTCGTCACCTCGTATGTACGCAGCCCCCACAATTAGCAACAATTATTAGTTTAATCACCTATGGAGTAATTTTTTCATCACAAGATTAGACAAGAGACTTAACTCGTCTTGCTCCAATTTAATCTACTAGTAGAACCTTTCCTCGATTATCCAACTCTGAATGGCTCGAATCTAACCAAAAATAATTCGATACAGTCACCAAAAATTATAAAATCAATTTCATAAGAAAATACTATATTTTCAATAAAAAAATCGAAATTAATTAAAAATTCGTCCGTGGGGCCCACGTCTCGGAATCCGGTGAAAGTTATAAAATTCGATAGCCCATTCAGTTATGAGTCCAACCATACCGATTTCACTCAAATCCGACTCCGAATCGATACCGAAATCTCAAAAATTCGTTTATATGAAATTTCTAAATTTTTTTAAAATTTCAATCTCAAAACACTAATTAAATGGTAAAAACAATGATATATTCATGTATATTGACCAAATTCGAGTTAGAATCACTTACCCTAATGTCTTTCTTTGAAAATCTATCAAAAATCGCCTCTGATCAAGCTCCAATTTGTCAAAAATGGAGAATGGGACGAAGTCCCCTCCTTTATAGTTCTGCCCAGGCAGCCCTCGGTCCTGCCTCGGTCATGGCCTCGATCATGGTCTCGATCGTGGCTTCGATCATGGCCCTCGAGCCTGGGCCTTCGATCGTGACCCTCAAGACTTGCCTTCGATCATGACCCTCGAGCATGAGCCTTCGATCATGACCCTTAATCATGGGCCTTCGATCATGACCCTCGATCATGGGCCTTCGATCATGATCCTCGATCATGGCCTCGCTCTTGGGTCTCGATCCTGGGCTCGACCATGACTTCGATTTCAGCCCCGAATTTCCAGCAGAAAAGAAAATTTGCAGCAGCTGTTTTAAGTTCAACTTTTGCTTCGTTAACCATCCGAAACTCACCCAAGGCCCTCGGGACCTCAACCAAATATATTAGATAGTCCTAAAACATCATACGAACTTATTTGAAACCTTAAATCACATAAAACGACGCTAAAACCACGAATCATGCTCCAATTCAAGCTTAATGAAACTTAAAATTTCTAACTTGTACATTCGATGTCGAAACCTTTCAAATCAAGTCCGATTGACCTCAAATTTTGCACACAAGTCATAAATGACATAACAGAGCTATGAAAATTTTCAGAACTAGATTCCGACTCCGATATCAAAAAGTCAACTCCCCAGTCAAACTTCCAAACTTAAATTCCTATTTTAGCCATTTCAAGCCTAATTTAACTACGGACTTCCAAATAAAATTTTGAACATGCTCCTAAGTCCAAAATCACCATACAGAGCTGTTGGAATCATCAAAATTCTTTTCCGGGGTCATTTTCTAGAAATGTTAACCGAAGTCAAACTTTGTATTTTAAGGCCAACTTAAGGAACCAAGTATTCTGATTTCAACCCGAACACTTCCAAATTCCGAAACAACCATCCCAGCAAGTCATAAATTAATAAAAATACATATATGGAGTTTTATTTAGGGAAACAGGGTTCTAAAAGTCAAAATGACCGGTTGGGTCATTACATTCTCCATCTCTTAAACCAACGTTTGTCCTCGAACGGGTGTAGAATTATACCTGGAGTGCTGAATAAGTATGGATATCTGCTCCGTATGTTTTCTCGGCCTCCCAAGTCGTTTCCTTGACTGGTTGGCCCCTCCACTAGACTTTTACTGCAGAATCCTCTTGGACCTCAACTGGCGAACCTGTTTATCAACAATGGCAACTGGTTCTTCTTCATAGCTCAAACTATTATCTAGTTGAACTGTGTTGAAGTCTAACACATGTGATGGGTCGGCATGATACTTCCGGAGCATAGATACATGGAAAATCGGATGAACTCCTGATAGATTGGGAGGCAAGGCAACCTCATAAGCAACCTCCCCAACTCGTCTCAACACCTCAAATGGGCCTATAAACCTTAGGCTCAATTTCCCCTTTTTCCCAAATCTCATGATTCCCTTCATCGGCGAAACTTTCAAGAGAACTTTTTCACCTACCATAAAATATAAGTCACGAGCTTTCTGATCCGCGTAACTCTTATGTCTGGATTGTGTTGTACGAAGTCGCTCCTGAATCAATGTTACCTTTTTCAAGGCATCCTTCACCAAATTAGTACCATATAACTTAGCCTCACCTGGCTCAAACCATCCGATGGGCGAACGATATCGCCGACCATATAAAGCCTCAAATGGAGCGATCTCGATGTTGGATTAGTAAATGTTATTATAAGCAAACTCGGCCAAAGGCAAGAAACGATCCCACTTGCCTCCAAAGTCAATCACACATGCCCTGAGCATATCCTCCAAAATCTGGATTGTCCGCTCTGACTGCCCGTCGGTCTGCGGATGAAAGGCTGTGCTGAGCTCTATACGGGTCCCCAATTCACTCTGTACTACTCTCCAGAAATGTGAAGTAAATTGAGGGCCTCTATCTAATATGATGGAAATTGGCACACCGTGCAACCGAACTATCTCCTGAATATAAATCTAGGCCAACCATTCTACAAGGTCCGCGACAACCCGACTACAAAGTCCATAGTAATGCGTTCCCATTTTCACTCCGGTATAGTCATCTGTTGAAGTAGGCCACCTGGCCTCTGGTGCTCATATTTAACTTGCTGATAATTTAGACACCTAGCTACATGCTCAACGATGTCCTTTTTCATTCGTCGCCACCAATAATGCTGACTCAGGTCGCGATACATCTTCGTAGCACCTGGATGAATAGAATACTGAGAACTGTGTGCCTCCTCTAGGATTTGTTTCCTCAGTCCATCCACATTAGGAACACATAGACGATCCTAGAATCACAGAATACCATCCACGCCAATAGTAACTTCCTTGGCACCACCCTGTAGTACCGTTTCTCGAAGAACCATTAAGTGTGGATCATCATACTGGCGAGCCTTGATCTGCTCAAATAGTGAAGACTGAGCAACGACACATGCAAGAACTCGACTGGGCTCTGAAATATCCAACCTCACAAGTTGGTTAGTCAAGAATTAAATATTCAAAGCTAATGGCCTCTCCGCCTTTCTACTCAAGGCGTCTGCAACCACATTTGCTTTGCCCGGATGATATAGGATAGTAATATCATAATCTTTTAGTAACTCAAGCCATCTGCGCTGTCTCAAATTTAGGTCCCTCTGCTTGAACAAATGCTGCAAGCTGCGATGGTCGGTGTAAATCTCACAAGACACCCCATAAAGATAATGCCTCCAAATCTTAAGAGCGTGAACAATCGCATCCAACTCCAAATCATGTACCGGATAATTCTTCTCGTGGGGCTTCAGCTGACGTGAAGCATATGCAATAACTCTCCCTTCTTGCATCAATACACAACCCAAGCCAACGCGTGAAGCGTCACAATACACTGTATACATCCCCGAACCGGCAGGCAACACTAACACTGGTGGTGTGGTCAATGCTGTCTTGAGCTTCTGGAAGCTCACCTTATAGTCATCGGACCATCGGAACGGAGCAACCTTCTAGGTTAATTTGGTCAAAGGTGCTGCAATAGATGAAAAACCCTCCACGAACCGACGATAATAACCTGCTAAACCCAGAAAATTCCTGATCTCAGTCGCCGAAGTGGGACGATGCCAATTCTGAATTGCCTCAATCTTTTTGGGATCAACTTTAATGCCCTTGACCGATACAATATGCCCCAAAACTGCTACAGACACTAGCCAAAACTCACATTTAGAGAACTTAGCATATAGATTTTGTTCCCGCAGCGTCTGAAGCACCACTCTCATATGCTGCTCGTGCTCCTCCTTACTGCACGAGTAGATCAAGATGTCATTAATGATGACAATGACAAATGAAACAATATATTACATGAATACCATGTTCATCAAATCCATAAACGCTGCCGGGGCGTTAGTTAAACCGAACCAAATCCATGACTTACTTCGTCTTGCTCCAATTTAATCTACTATTAGACCCTTTCCTCGATTATCTAACTCTGAATGGCTCGAATCTAACAAAAAATAATTCGATACAGTTACCAAAAATTATAAAATCAATTTCATAAAAAAATACTATATTTTCAATAAAAAAATCCGAAATTAATTAAAAATTCGTCCGTGGGGTCCACATTTCAGAATCTGGCAAAAGTTACGAAATCCGATAGTCCATTCAATTACGAGTTCAACCATACAAGTTTCACTCAAATCCGACTCCGAATCGATACCGAAATCTCAAAAATTTATTTAGATGAGATTTCTAAAGTTTTTTAAAATTTCAATCTCAAAACACTAATTAAATGGTGAAAATAATGATATATTCGTGTATATTGACCAAATTCGAGTTAGAATCACTTACCCCAATGTCTTTCTTTGAAAATCTATTAAAAATCGCCTCTGCTCAAGCTCCAATTTGTCAAAAATGGAGAATGGGACGAAGTCCGCTCCTTTATAGTTCTGCCCAGGCAGCCCTCGATCCTGCCTCGGTCATGGCCTCGATCATGGGTCTCGATCGTGGTTTCGATCATGGCCTTCGAGCCTGGGCCTTCGATCATGACCCTCGAGCATGGGCCTTCGATCATGACCCTCGATCATGGGCCTTCGATCATGACCCTCAATCATAGGCCTTCGATCATGACCCTCGATCATGGCCTCGATCTTGGGTCTCGATCTTGGGCTCGACCATGACTTCGATTTCAGCCCCGAATTTCCAGCAGAAAAGAAAAATTGCAGCAGCTGTTTTAAGTCCAACTTTTGATCCGTTAACCATCCGAAACTCACCCGAGGCCCTCGGGACCTCAACCAAATATACCAGATAGTCCTAAAGCATCATACGAACTTATTTGAAACCTCAAATCACATAAAACGACGCTAAAGCCACGAATCATGCTCCAATTCAAGCTTAATGAAACTTAAAATTTCCAACTTCTACATTCGATGTCGAAACCTATCAAATCAAGTCCGTTTGACCTCAAATTTTGCACACAAGTCATAAATGACATAACAGAGTTATAAAAATTTTCAGAACTAGATTCCGACTCTGATATAAAAAAGTCAACTCCCCGGTCAAACTTCCAAACTTAAATTCCTATTTTAGCCATTTCAAGCCTAATTTAACTACAGACTTTCAAATAAAATTCCGAACACGCTCCTAAGTCCAAAATCACCATACGGAGTTGTTGGAATCATCAAAATTTTTTTCCAGGGTCGTTTTCTAGAAATATTGACCGAAGTCAAACTTAGCATTTTAAGGCTAACTTAAGGAACCAAGTGTTCCGATTTCAACCCGAACACTTCCAAATCTCGAACCAATCATCCCCTCAAGTCATAAATTAATAAAAATACATACAAGGAGTTTTATTAAGGAAAACGAGGTTATAAAAGTCAAAATGATCGGTTGGGTCATTACAAGTAAATAATCACAGAAGGGAGCTTCTCGAGGAAAACGGAATATTTTCAATATTTAATCTGAGTATTTCCTTAAAAAGTTGGTGGGGAAAGGAATAATCTGAATTTTCTGAGAGCTATAATATTGCTTGCCAAGGATTTTATGGACTGATCTTCTTTATGTTATGGGGATAGAAATTAAAGTATTAAACTGATCTTCTTTCGGTGGGAATTGGAGATTCTTTAGAAGCAAACATAAAAAAAAGGCATCTTGTTTGCTTCTTGGCATTTTATTTTCCTTTTCCAATTTTCTTGGTTTTGTTATTTTTATTTTAAATGCTACTACTTACTAAAATGTCATGCAAACATTGACGATTATTCAAAAATAATTTCTATAAATTCGTTTAACAAATATTTTCCAAAAATAGTCTAGATGCAACATAAGATGTAGAAAGCAATCAAGAGGTGTATGTCCTTTAATATGATATTTAGGAGTATATCTAAAGTACTTCACAAAAAGGAGAGAAAGGTCGACATCTCTAAAATAAACAGATATGGTGTAGCATAAAGCTTGCATCTTGAGGAGACACATTGCAAATTAAATATATGGAAATTGTACCTTTACGAGAAATGAGATTTTCAGTGACGATCTAGCTAGGTCACTATAAAACACAAGTGTTTTCGTGGCGAACGTGACAATCGCCAGAAAAAAAAAGTTAGTTCTCGTACCATGGAAAAGTAATATATCATGAAAAGTTAGGAGGCGCTATGTATAGTACAGCTAAAGCTATATTTTCCCTTCGCTTTGGTGTGAGTGATTTTCGTTCAAGAATGAATTTAATCGCTGTATGTGCTGCCCTTAGTTGCAAAAGAAAATAACACTGTAGTCTCTACGATTGTGCTTCAAAAATTACAGAAATATCTGATTTTTTTGGAACATGCAATTTTTTTTTTCTGTTCTTTTTCCTCAACAGACAAATTAAGTTAATTTCTTCATAGGCAAGCAAGAAATAATAATGAAGAAGTTATATAATTTTTTATTTTGTGTTTTTCTTTACATTTTTATAGGGCTATAGATATAGATCTCCTCGGTAAAATAAATCAAACTTATTATTATTAAAATGATTTGACCCCATAGTGACAACTATGGGCGGAGTTAGGTGGGCAGAAGGGGGTTCGACTGAACCCCTTTACCACATAAGGTTAATTTCTTTTCATGTGTATATATTAGAAGTTGAATTTCTTAGCTTCTTCGCGCATTTACTTTTTTTTTAATCTCCCTGATAAAAATTTTACTTCCGACACTGATAAACATAAAATGTGCTAAACTATTATCAGAAGTAGAAATCGCGACAATTGAGAAAATTGCAACCTTCTAAATAAAAACTGACAAATCCATAGAGTATACCATGAATTATGGTGGATCATTGTTGCATGGGCGGTATGCAAGGGCAACAATATTTTTGCACTTGTTGGCACTTGGCACTAGGGGTGTTCAAAATCAAAGCGAAACCGAAAACCGAATCGAAATCGAAGCTTAATGGCTTATTGGTATCGGGTTAACGGTTTAACGGACGGAGAACAGATTGAAATTTTTTTATTAACGACTTATCGGTTTGGGGGCGGATTATTCAATTTTCTTAACGGATAATCCGTTAACCCGTTAAGAATATATATATATATATATATATATATATATATATATATATTAAATATCAAAAACCCTTCCACTTCTTCCGGCTATTAGCTTAGCTTATTCTCTCACCCTACAACAAGATTGTTTAAGCTGCTATCTATGGTTCACCTCTGCTTTTATTTTTTTAAACTAATGCATGTTGTCTATGTTTAATAGAAGAACAGTAGTGTTGTGCCACAACTTTTATCCCACAATATTGACGATAGTACTGTCTTGAATTATGTTTTGGGGAAAGAGCGCATTTGCGTTTCCTGTAAATTGTTTACTGCTTATAATCCATCCCTATTTCTATACATAACTGCCTTTTGCTCGGTGCTGTTTGTATGGTTAATGATATAGCGTGAAATGCCTGGTTGAGAGTTTAAGTTAGAAATTTAAAGCTGTTGTTTGAACTTTGAAGCTGCAGAAATTCAAGCACTGTTAGGCGTTAGCTGCAGGCCAAACATTTCTGTGTAGACTGCTCACTTATGGATTAATCATTTTGAAATATGTATTCTGGAATCACTTTGAATATAGACTGGAATTTTCTATTCTGAATTAATATGCTAGGCGTTAACAGACATATGTATGTCTGGACTCATGTAATGTAGTCTGCTTTGGGATTTAATGGTAGGCGTTAACAGACATGTATGTCTGGACTCATATGTAATCTGCTTTGGGATGTAATGTAGCCTACAATATGTTCTGCTTTTTTCACTCTACAACACATGACACATTACATCATTCTTATGTAGGCGTTAACAGACATGTATGTCTAGACTCAATGTGTAATTTTCTATTCTGAATTTGTATGCTAGGCGGTCAGCAAACAATTAATGCACGCAATATAGATTGCATTAGGCCGATAAACAGCCCGATAAGAGCTAAACCGATACCAATCCGCCCGATATCTTATCGGGTGGTTAGCGAATTAATACATTTAAAAGCCGATAAACGTTAAGAGTAATTAACCGCCCAATCCGCCCGATAAGCAGCCCTACTTAGCACACCTCAATGTCATATCTAGATACTATGTAATTACTCTTCAGATGAAAGAGAACCAAGACTTATATCATACCAAATTGATTTCAGAATATTAATGATTTCTTGAAATTAAACTCCCATAGATTAGAGGCGGACCAATGCTTGGAAAAAAAGGGTCACCGGACCCTGTTAAGTTCGGTAAAATTTTTGAATATATTTTGTTTGGAGCCATTAAGATCAAAAGTCTGATAGGACATTGGTTAAGCAGTTCGCCCATGTATTCTTTGAAAGGAACAAACCCAACTATAAAATAAATAGTGAAAGAAAGAAAAAAAGGCAAAGAAGGACATGTATGCTGCACCAAAAGTCAACAACAGCAAAATCCACAGTGTGAGGAAAGAAGAAAATATGTGAGTTGATATCGGCGCATGCAAGAAAAGAAGCAACGTTCATATTTTGATATTTGCCTATAAATAGGCATCCCTTTCCTCAATTATAAATCATCCCTCAACTTCTTCTTTCTCTTCAATTAATAAAGAGCTATTCTTTGTGTGGCCGTGGAATAAACAAAAATTACCGAACCACGTAAATCTTGTTTTGTCTTCTCTTGTGCAATCTATTATTTTTCTCTTTTAAATATTTTTCAATTCTATTAGCCTGACACACTTCCCAATAATTGGTATCATATCACATACAACATAATTTTGGTAGAAAAGAATATAGTGTTGGTGCAATTTACTATTCACAGGAATAGTGCAAGACTATTGGTCACTATTCACAATAGTAAAGTACTATTCATAAATAATGAAGTACTATTCACAAATAGTAAATACTATTCACATAATTTTTTTTTGTCTGCAAAATGATGTCGGAAGAAGGAAAAATGAGGATTGACAAGTTCAATGGCAAAGATTTTAGATTCTGAAAAATGTAAATAGAGGATTATTTGTACCAGAAAAATTATACTTACCTATGACAGGGTAAAATTAGAGAATATGGCCAAAACAGATTTGACATCTATTAGATCTCCAAGATTTTGGTGTGATTCGTTTGACGCTAACACGAAATGTGGAGTTTAACATCATTAACGAGAAGACCACTGCAGGACTGATGAAGGCGTTATCAGATATGTACGAGAAGCCATCTGCTTCAAATAAAGTCTATTTGATGCATTGATTGTTCAACTTAAAGATACCAGAAGGTGGATCTGTTACGGAACATATCAATGAGTTTAATGTAATATTAACTCAGTTGAGTTCTATCAATATAACATTCGATGACGAAGTCGGGGCGTTGATTCTACTATCATCTCTACCGGAGAGTTGGTCTGCAATAGTAACTGCAGTTAGCAATTCATCGGGAAGTACCAAACTCAAATTGGATGATATTAGAGACTTGGTTCTAAGCGAAGATATTCGCTGGAAAGAATCATGTGATTCCCTAGGATCTTCTTTTAATACCGAAAGCAGGGGGAGAAGCATCCAAAGAGGACAAAGTCATGGTCCTGGTAGATCAAAGTCAAGGAGAAGAGGGCAATCCAAAAATCGCAAAGACATTGCTTGTTGAAATTTCGATAAAAAAGGTCACTAAAGTGGTCAATGTGGAGATCCAAAGAAGAAGAAGAACGACCAATACAAGGATGATAATTCAGCAAATGCAATTGCTGAACAAGCCGGGGATGCACTAATTTGTTGTGCAAATAGTCCAGTCGAATCTTAGATTCTGGATTCAGGAGCATTCTTTCACTCTACCGCATGTAAAGAATTATTGCATACTTATATTATTGAAAAATGTGGGAAGATTTATCTGGCAGACGGCGAGCCTCTGAATATTGTCGAGAAAGGTGAAGTTCATATAAAGACTTCACAAGGGACGCTATGGAAATTGCAAAATGTCCAACATGTTCATGGTCTCAAGAAAAATCTGATATCTATGGGTCAGATTGACAATGAAGGATACACAACGGTATTCGGTAACGGATCATGGAAAATAACCATAGAAAATTTGGTTGTGTCACGAGGCTTCAAAAAGGAAGCACTGTATGCAACTGCAATACAAAGAGATACTATAGCAACAATAGATCATGGTAGTGATACAATACTGTGGCACCAGAGGCTCGGGCATATGAGTGAGAAGGGAATGAAGTTGTTGGTATCCAAAGAAAAGTTGCTAAACCTAAAGCATGTTGAATTAGGTTTGTGCGAAGATTGCATTTACGGGTAACAAAAAAAAGTTAATTTCTCAAAGGCGGGAAGGACGCCAAAGAAAGAGAAGCTGGAACTAATGTACACAGATGTATGGGGACTAACTCCTATAACTTTTCTGGGAGGCTCACACTATCATGTCACCTTCATTGATGATTCCACAAGAAAGGTATGAGTTTATTTTCTGAAAAATAAATCTGATGTATTTCTTACCTTTAAAAGATGAAAAGCTGAAGTTGAAAATCAGAGAAGTCTAAAGTTAAAATGTCTGAAGTCTGACAATGGATGAGAGTATGATAGTCAAGAGTTTAAAGCATTCTTCTCTGAGAATGGAATCAGAATGATTAAGACAGTTTCTGGAACACCGGAACAAAATGGCACTGCTGAGAGGATGAACAAAATCCTGAATGAACGAGCCAGAAGTATGAGAATATATTCTGGATTTTTGAAGTATTTTTGGGCCGACGCTGTTAACACGGCAGCTTATCTCATAAATAGGGGACCATCTGTACCGCTGAATTTTGAAATTCCTGAGGAGGTATGGACATGAAAGGAGGTAACTCTCTCACATCTAAATTTTTTTGGTTGTGTTGCTTATGTGCATGTAAACTCTAATGATAGAGATAAGCTTGATCCTAAAGCCACGAAATATTTCTTTATTGGCGATGGTAATGATAATTTTGGTTATCGATTTTGGGATGATCAGAATAGAAAGATCCTAAGACACAAGAATGTCACATTTAATGAAAATATGATATACAAGGACAAGCTTGAAGTAAAACCAACCAACACCAGCAAACAAACATTTGAAACAAGAAATCTCATAAAATGAAGTGGCTAGAGGGATTACAACTGATTCTGAAATTGAAGATGAAGAACCAGAAGCCGAATCTGGATCAGAACCAGAACCAGAGATAAAATCAGATGCAGAACCAAATATGTCAGGACTTGAATCAAATTCGGGATCAGTTACTTCTGAACCTACATTAAGGAGATCTAAAAGAGTTACAAATGCTCCAGATAGGTTAACTCTCTCTCTCTCTCTCTCTCTCTCTCTCTCTCTCTCTCTCTCTCTCTCTCCACTATTTACTTCTGACTGATGCTGGAGAACCAAAATATTTTGTTGAAACAATGCAGGTGATAAACTCTGATAAGTGGAAGCTAGCCATGAAAGAAGAGATGAATTCTCTTCAAAAGAATAAAACATGGATACTTACAGAGTTACCAAAAGAAAAGAAGGCATTGCAAAATAAGTGATTGTACAGGGTCAAGAAAAAATATGATAGTAAGAAGAGATACAAAGCACGATTAGTAGTAAAAAGCTTTTAGCACGATTAAAACTGCTTTCTTGCATGGTGACCTTGAAAAAGACATCTACATGAAGCAACCTGAAGGTTTTCAAGTCTTTGGTAAAGAAAACCTTGTGTGTAAGTTGAAGAAGAGTTTGTATGATTTGAAACAAGCTCCCCGACAATGGTACAAGAAATTTGATGGATACATGCATAACAATGGTTTCACGCAATGTGAGATGGACCATTGCCATTATATCAAAAATCTTGATGAATCCTATATCATTTTAGTGTTTCACGTTGATGATACGCTAATTGCAGGATCTAGCATAAAAGAGATCAACATGGTTAAGCAACAACTAGCGGAGGATCTTGAAATAAAACACTTAGGACGAGTTAAACAAATGCTTAGGATGATGATTAGCAGAAACATGTCGGAAGAAACCTTAAAGTTATCTCAAGAAAAGTACATTCAGAAGGTACTAATCAGGTTCAGTCTTCATGATACAAGGGCCAGAAACACTCCTCTCGGAAGCCATCTTAATCTGTCAAAGGACCAATCACGAAAGACGGATGAAGAAAGAAGTTTGATGTATGCTATGGTTTCTTATGCCTCAGCAGTAGGAAGTTTGATGTATGCTATGGTTTGTACTAGACATGACATAGCCCATGTAGTTAGAGTTGTCAGTAGATACATGTCAGATCCAGGAAAGAAGCATTGGGAAGGTGTAAAATGGATATTGCGATATCTCAAAGGCACCTCAGGTATGGAACTTTTTTTTTAAAAAGAGCAATATTATCTTACAAGGTTTTGCTGATGCAAATTTAGGCGGCGATCTGGATAGTCGAAAAAGTACGACAAACTACATGTTCACCTTGGGTGGTATTGCTGTTAGTTGGATGTCCAGACTTCAGAAAAGTATTGCTCTATCTACCACATAAGTAAAGTACATGGCAATCTCAAAAGCTGGAAAAGAGATGATCTGGCTCAAGAACTTTCTTAAAGAGCTATGTAAAGAGCAGGACAATTGTGAGCTTTTCAGTGATAGCCAGAGTGCAATTCATCTTGCAAAAAATTCAGTATTTCATGCAAGATCGAAGCACATCCAGCTAGAGTATCACCATATCCGAGAGTTGATAAGTGAAAGAACTCTTTCCCTACAGAAGATACCAGGATCGATAAACTCGTCAGACATGTTGATCAAAGTTGTCGGTGTTGACAAACTGAGGTTGTGCGCCGCCTTAGTTAGCCTTCAAGATTGATAATGTGAAGGCGACAATAAAGAATAGCAATTTTTTTTAAAATTTTCTTTCTTGATGTATATGGGTTTGAGGGGGAGACTGAAAGGAACAAACTCAGCTGTAAAATGAATAGTGAAAGAAAGATAAAACAGGCAAAGAAGGACATGTATGTTGCACCAAAAGTCAACAACATCAAAATCCACAGTGTAAGGAAAGAAGGAAATGTGTGAGTTGATATTGGCACATGCGAGAAAAGAAGTAGTATTCATATTCTGATATTTGCTAATAAATAGACATCTTTTCCCTCAATTGTAAATCATCCCCCAGCTTCTTCTTTCTCTTCAATTAATAAAGAACTATTCTTTGTGCGACGGTGGAGTAGGTAAAAAATTTCGAACCACGTAAATCTTGTTTTGTCTTTTGTTGTGCAATTTATTATTTTTCTCATTTAAATATATTTTCTTTTTTATTTGCCTGACACGCTTCTCAACACTCTTGTCATCTTCAAATCCTGGGTTTGCCTATGATTACTCCCATGCACCAAAGAAAAAAGAGGGCAAAAGACGAAAAAGAAAAGGGGAAAAATTGCTTGAGTGCAGATTAATTAAATCATGACTATAAGTAAAAAGGAGCATAATTTAGTATTAAGAGTGAAATATATAATATCACAATATGCTCAGACCTCAGTTATGGCCTAGAGAACTGGATTCACTACTCACTACACCATCATACACATACAAGGAGCTTCATCGACCATACATATTTAGAGTTAAGGTGTGTTCACAAACTTAAAAGGAAAAAAACGAGGAGACGGATCTAGAGCGGGTTCTGCGAATACAATTGAGCGTATTACTTTGTACTAGGATTACTACATACACATATCCGACAAAGTAATGTTTATACTTATAATAAGATCATATTCATAATTCCGAGCTCATAGACTCTAGATTCTTAATTCGTCTTTGCTCAGAAATAAGCCATAGCTTTTGCTTTTCTCTTGGAATAATCACAAATAAGTACCCCACCATGTAACTGCACAGCTTCCTGACTATTGATAACTCTCTCTTCAACTGCATAGGCTGGTTTTAACTGAACAATATGAGATTTCTGAGGTTGATTTTGGTAATAAAACCAATTTTTATGGGTCGTTTTAACAGGCGCAACAGAAGAAGGAGAAGTAGACGGCCTTCCCTTTCTTCCATAGCGTTGTTCGTCAAGAAGAGCAAAGGCTTCTTGGCCTATCTTTGAAATGTCTTTCTTGTTGGGTGCCATCTGAGAGTTGGCTGTAAAGAGTTGGTATTTTGCTTAGCAAAAGAAAGGAGAGAAGTTGGTTGTGTTTATTTGAGGACTAATATAGATAGGACTCCTATTTATAGGCATTGGTTAAACCATAGAAAAATAGAAGAAAACTTTAATATAAAAAGTTTAAGTTGTATGTATCTACGGTATAAAAAAATATTTACATGTAACTCTATTAATAAGCTACAAAATGATTCCTAACTTGATATAACATGAAAATTACATTGACAGTGTAAAAATTCATTAAACTATCTGCATATATAACTTAAATCGTTAAAGGATATTATGTCAGTTAAATGAATCTTGGTTTAATGTAATTTGACCAAAATACAGTAATACTGTCTAGCTAGCAACTAAAAACCTACTATTCTTATCACACTTGTTAATGATTGGGAAGCCTAACTCCATTATTTATGTGGTAAAAGTAAGAATAATCATGTGGAGGTGGTGATAATTACTATTAAAATCAGTATTTTACCTAACACTACTTTCTCAAAGAAATTAAGAAAAAGAAAAGAGCAAAAAGGATACATCGTATATATGTTGCGGTGAATCAGATTCCTTCTGAGCTTCAAACGTTAGTTAATATTCCTTTACTCCAAATTAAAAATAAATTAATTCATCATTAGAGCATTATTAAGATCTGATTAACTAAGTTGCTCCTAAAAGTATGACCTTTCTAATCCCCTTATGTACTTTAAACAAAAGAAACAGAGAAAAGTAATTAAATACTAATCCCTTTGCATCTAATATGGGAGTTCTGTATATATTGATTTCTTGGGAATATTATGCTTTGATTGCTTTCTAATATCCTAGGATTAATTTTGTTCATAATTATATGACTAGTAATGGATCATATGTTGTAGTAATTCCACTACTTAGCTAATATCTTATAACGGGCAGTCCAGTGCACAAAGCATTCCGCATTCATGCAGTGTTTGGAGAAGGACCGCACCACAAGAGAGTGTGATGTAGACAGCCTACCCTATCGGTGACTGATTCTACGGTTCGAACCCGTGACCTATAGATCACACAAAGAACTTAACCGTTGCTCCAAGGTTCCTTTCTTAGTTAATATCTTAGATGGACTTAACATTACAAATTATATGCTCGATTTGATACTACACACAGGTCATGCACTAAGGTATATGATTAGTACATAAGAACATCTCATTTAGATATTTGGGTTATGCAAATTGGATTATATAATTGGAAAAAAGGGGATCTTCTGAAAGGGAGTACGTTGGATACTTGATCTGAATAAATTTGCAGAAAGTAAGGGAAAGGAACAATCTGAATTTTCTAAGGGCAATATTCTTTGCGATATTTCTATGGATGAGGGATAGAAAATCAGTAGTATTAAACATAAAGAGAAGGCAGCGTGATCTGTATTTGGCATTTTATTTTCCTTTTTCCCTTTCCAATTTTCTTGGTTTACACAACTTTTTTTAGTTAAAATCTCTTCATTCTTAATTAGAAGTCTCTTCTTGTAAGGGAACATTTTACCCATTAATGAGACTTTTCCACAAGGATTCGAATTAGTCGTCTAACTAGAAAATTCTAAGTTTCGAATATCTGAAAAATAAAAGAAGTTAGAAAAAATGGGCAAAACATAACATTAATTTTTTCAGATAAGTAGACGGGAAGGGGAAACAAACATCCTTCCAATTTTTATAGGAAGAATTTGAGCATCTGATACGATCCTAGATAGTCCGGGCAGAAGAAAGAATATTGAAGATTGACCCCAAATTATCTAGTGGACCATTGACTCGCTCCAAGTCCATGAACACCGGAGGGATGCATGTTAAGGAGCTGCATGACAATTGACTAGAAGATGTTTGGAGAGTCACTTGGACGATTCATGCAAATAATACTATGTTTGGATTCTTGAGAATCGAAGAATCCAAACCCCAAGCCAAACCGTGTGACGCGGTTTTACCAACCGTTGGCTACGATTTAAGAGGGGCCGTGAAGAACGGAAGAAAATAAGCTTCTGAAATTCAACATGGTTCAACTGTGTGTTAAGGTTGGGGTTACAGTTGAGGTTACATTTTGGCCTGACGAGTTTTTTGAAAAATTAACTTTGAATTTTTTTCTATTTTACCCATTGGTTATTTATAATAGCCTAGGATTATTTCATTAGCCACTTAGCAAATTTTGACATAAGAAAACTCTTGAGAGAGATTTAGAACCTCTTGGTTCGAGTTCGACTTTGGATTACCTGTTTTCAAGAATTGGGTTCTTGAGGGTAATCTTCTTCTCCTTTCTTTATATCTAGGGTTCCTAATTTATCATACTTGGGAGGCGATCATATAGTTTTCGATTGTTGCTTGAGACGTTCATTTAAAGTTCTAGATTTCTTCCATATTTCATTATTTATACTACTTTTGATTATCTTAGTCAAATCTATCTTTAGTTTTGCTTCAATTATTAGGCTCAACATGCTTATAACAATAATTGAAGTGCAATTGTAGTTTCTTTTGCAGTTTCTTGGTATGACTTTTGCAGTTTCTATGACAACTTTACCAGTCGCTGCAATTGTAGTGCACACTTCTATATGATCTTTTCTAATCCCTCCCCACTTCCCTCAACAGACTAAAGCTAATTTCTAGATGAGCCAGCGAATCAGGATCACATAAATCAATGTTGCATCGACACTATGTAAGAACACTAACTTGACACTTTTTGGCCTGCCTTAATGTCAATTGTCACATTTGAGATATTTTACCGATTATGTGAAGAAAATAAAGTTAGAGCTATGCGAATACCTACTTATTAAACAAACTCTTTCAACGAACAACATAGCATCATCACCTTATTTATAGATGCATCTAATTAAAGCAAATACTTACTAGTTACGAGCAGCAAAGAATCACAGATTAATTTATAGTTTATAACCTCAATAAAATGACCTAATTAATTACCAACTAGTATGCAAGATGGACTTTCATTCTTCAATCAAGAAATCAAGTGTTAAGTACATGGAGAGTGCATAAAAAGGGGCATTTTGTTTGATCTAGCTCGAAAAATTAATGAGTTTTTGAGCTATGAATAATTGTTAATTGATAGTTTTATAATAGTGAGTTCTCTCTTTGGATACTGTATGTGGACTTATCGTACTTAGGATATCCAATTATTCTTCAGATGAAGAAGGAACAACAGAATTATATCGAACAATATTGGTCTTTGAAATATCCCATGCACGAAAATTGAGAAGGCAAAAGATGAAAGGAAAGCAACAATTGCTAAACAGTATAAAAAGCATAATTTAAAAGTACACTATTAAGGCCAAATACATAATTAAGCGGCCGGCCCTAGCTATTAGACACTCCAACGATATACAAAGTAGTTTTATCAACCATACATATGCAAAAGGGACAACTCAGTAATATGCCATAACTTTTGATGAATATTTTCTCTTGGAATAATCACAAATAAGAACCCCTCCATGTAACTGCACAGCTTCGTAACTGTTAATAACTCTCTCTTCAATTGCAGAAGCTGGTTTGAATTGAACAAGATTAGACTTCTGAGGTTGGTACTGTTGGTAATAGAAATGTTTATTGGTTGTTTTAATAGCAGCAGAAGAAGGAGGAACACTAGGCCTTATTCCTTTACTTTTTCCATAGAGTTGTTCATCTAGAAGAGCAAAGGCTTCTTGGCCTATTTTGGAAAGGTCTTTTTTTGGTGCCATAAATTGAGAGTTGGCTGCAAAAATTGCCGTAAGAAGTTGGTATTTTGGTTAGCAGTAGAAAGGAGAGAAGTTGGTTGTGTTTATTGTGAGGACTCATATGGATAGGACCCCTATTTATAGGCATTAGTTAGCCATTAAAAAAAGCCTCCACATTTTTATCTTAAACTAGTTATATGTTCGCGCTTCGCGCGATCATAATTAAGAGATAGGAGTAGCATATTTAATATAATATTTTTTATAAATTTACTTGGCATAAAGAAGATAAAAATTTGATATATTATATATGTGTGTGTACAAAAAAAAAAATTATAGTTGATATTTTTTCTTCCGTGTAAGTACTTATTTACCATAATTACAAATTAGTTTCATCACTTAGGTAGTGTTTTGTATCATACATATTACATCATTCTAATGCGAAGATAAATTTAGGAATCTTCTTAGAATAAAGAAGTTAAAATGTAATGTCATATGTGCTAATGGAAACCAAACTTAAATGTCATGCCAAAATATGAAACAAAGAATAGAAAATTTTATCCCAAAAAAAAAAGTGAAAGAGAGGAACAGGGAATAGTCACTTGTGTGACCACTAAATGACCTTTACTTTCTCAGACAGCTTAACTTGTTCTTCTCCTTTACTATTAGTACTGTTTATAGGTGTTTGAAACTGCCAAAGTTCCAATTTTTTTCCCTGAACTCTTTATCCAAAAAGGGTTGCAGGCAAGTTGACATTATCTTACCACTGACAATTAGGATAAAAAAGCCGTGATCTGCTTCTCACCACCTTCTTCTCCATTATACGAAGCCAAAATAAATGAATCTCCGCAGCACCTAGAAAATCCTCATTAATTTATTAATAAACTGATCCAAAATCAACCTTAAAATCGACAGCCCTTTGCTTCTCCGATTCATTCGAACCATAGATCTGCCTCATTTTAACAACCTCATCTTTAAAGGCTCAAAATAAATTATAGTTTATATTCACCTTGTACTTCGATCTCTTCACAATCCTTTACATCTTCAGACTGCACCAGTTATACATCCTTTTCCGACACACTTACCCGCCATTTTCCCATATTTTTCATCTCATTTTCTCATTTATAACCTATATAATCAACAAACTCCTGTAACAGCCTGGTCAAAATTCTGATAAGATACAACCACTCCTGAAATTCAAATAAACTATTCAAATGTAAATCCCATGATAAAAAAGATCGCAACTCTAAGAAGTTGTAGAATACAACACAACATTATGTGGTATAATTGATTGCTTAACTGTTCTATTGTAAATTGATTGTTGTT
This sequence comes from Nicotiana tomentosiformis, assembly GCF_000390325.3. NCBI lineage: Eukaryota > Viridiplantae > Streptophyta > Magnoliopsida > Solanales > Solanaceae > Nicotiana > Nicotiana tomentosiformis. The sequence continues at coordinate 20,253,103 of NC_090816.1, forward strand.
TCTTCATAAATCAGTAGCAATTTTTTCATGCCTTCTTAACTCAACTTATTAATGATTGATCCTATCTCTGTATATAATTTATTGATGGATGAATAAAAGGAAGAAAATAAATTATTATGCCATCTATATCTGTGTATACAAAATTAGGAAAAAGGAAGAATAAAACACACTAACGATCGTAGCGGCATTGAACAAAAGGGTAGCAATAGATGAATGCAATAACTGATAAAGAGATGAACAAATTTAGTAAAAGTACTAAATCAACATGACAGAAATAGTGCTAGAATTAGTAAGAGAGAAGAAGAAAAACACAAGCCAGAAGAAGATGCTTGCCAAAATATGCATATTATTTGCAATGAGTCATTATAAGGGTACAAGTGAGGCTTGCTCACTTAGGTAAGAAACGGTTCTTTTATTTAATTGAGATGACTTTTGGGTTTTCTTTAATCGGATGTCTCCAAAGAGACATGACTTTTAGATTGTTAGCATAAATTGAAAATGAAAAGAACGAGGGAGGAAAATGTTAAAAAATGGAGAAAAAAGATAATTAAGTTCCTTGGCCTATTAGAGATGCCAAATCACTTCTCCGGTCTCTCAATTATAAATATATAGATTAATGTTCGTATTAACTTTTCTTGATTCATTAAAAATATTGTTGCGAGTAATGCTTCTTACCAATTTTATTTTTATTTTTTTCGATTCGAACTCGATACTTTTGATTAAAAATGGAGGAATTTTTATTATTTTATTATACTCTTTGATGGTGCTCCATGAAATTCTTTGAACTATATATATATATATATATATATATATATATATATTCACAATCTTAAGATCCTCGTCTTACAAGGGGTCGTGGAAATCCAGAAGGCAAAATACTAGACGAATCTTACTAGGCGCGATGATCAGAACTAATATTTGAACTTTTAAAAAATGTGTTTAATCTAAATTAATATTCATGATCACAAATTATATTGAATGTAATGGCACAAACCTGACGTAGTACTAGACATCCTTCCAATATATACTACTTACACGTTGGTTTGCTTCATCCACTAGTTATGCAAATGATATTACTCCTAGTAACAATGACAGAACCATGATTTCAACCTCGTGAATTATGGATTTTAGAATGACTATTTCAAATGTTAATGGTTGGATTCCAAATTTAATATTTGTATATATTTAATGACTTTTATAGCACAAAACATGGGCGGAGCTACAGTAGTGGGTGCGGGTTCGGACGAACTCAGTGACTTTTTTCGGAACCCTGTATTTGTATTGAAATATTTACTAAATCTATATAAATATATACTGCCGAACCTAGTAACAAAAGGGGTCTTGGTTCAATGGTAAGAGTTGTGGGTTTGCTGGGAAAGATGGGGGTTCGATTCTCGTTGAAAGTAGTGTTTTATTTTAAAATTTAGAACCCACACACTTCAAATCCTAGCTCTGCCTCTGACACAAATCGAGATATCAAAATAGTACTACATATATTCTATCGTAATGTCACTACCCACGTGCATTAAATTCTCGTAATGTCACGACCCCAAATTCCTTCCGTAGGATGTCGTGATGATACCTAGTCACTAAAACTAGGTAAGCCTATCAATGCGGAATAAAAATAGAAATCTGAAATAAATAAATCTGAAACTTTACATAATTACAACTCCCAAAACCTGGTAGAAATAAGTCACAAGCTTCTAAGAATTTTATCCTCAATGTCTCTATATATCAAGGTCTAAAGAAATAAGGGAGACAACATAGTAAGACAGAAGGGGACTCCGGAGTCTGCGGACGCTGATAGATATACCTCGAAGTCTCCTCGTACAGTTAGTTTACTGATGCCTGGTCTGATAAGATGTACCTGGATCTGCATAAAAAGATGTGCAGAAGCGTAGTATGAGTACACTACAGCGGTACCCAGTAAGTGCCAAGCCTAACATCGGTAGAGTAGTGACGAGGTTGTGAGCACCTAATTTTTGACCATGCTTGAATTTTTTCTCACTCATCTTACCAATACCTCACTTCTCACTCAACTTTTCCTTGCTCCCCACTATTTGCCCCCCTCCAACTCTTTATTCCCACTCCACTTTCCCTTGTCCCCCATTAACCTCCCTCTCTTACAAAAATGCATCATCTCCACAATCCCAGAGGAAAAAAGTACGGATCATCTCTCCCTTTTTACACAAAACAAACCCTAGCCGCCACCCAGTCCTTCTTCACTCCCTCCAATCCGCCTATCCTCCTCACACTCGCCTCTCTCAACTCACTCCTATAGACACACACTCTATGACACTTAGAGGAGACATCATTTACACTCTAATAAAGAACACAACCAGAGAGAAAAAAGGGTCAGAAAGTTTGAGAGCTAAAGATAAAATTTCAACAGTCTTTCACTTGTGAAATTTTCCAAAAAAAAAAGGTAAGAAGGTTTCTGCTTAGCTTAAACGCTTGTATTTCAGTTTGAAGTATTAGTTCTTGGGATTTTGTTTTGCTATTTTCTACTGGATTTCTCTGAGTTTTGCTGGGTTTGTTTACTGCTGCTGCGGTTTACTTGTTGCTGTTCGTTCTCGAATTTTTGCAAGCTAGCTTTAAGTCAAAGTTGAACTTCATAGCTCGTTGTCTCACATTCTGCACCTTAGGTACCCTTTGGAACTCTATCTATGTAGCTTTTATGTAAGTGAATGATTAAAAAAAAGAAGATATTTTGAGTTTATTCTGATTGTTTTGCATGTTTTTAATGTTAGTTTGTTTCCTTTCTTTCGTGAAAGTCATGTTCATGTTTAGGTCTCCAGTCAACTAGTTTAAACTTTAAAAGTAATATCAATTATAAAAAATATTTCTTTGTATAGACTATTTTGAATAGTTAAAACTCAACTTTCTTGAGGCACGTGCATGGTTAAAACAGTGAGCAGTAAAAAAAAATTTAATTTACTCGCTTAAAGTCTTTTCTTTCTTTTGGTTCTTTTATTCTTGTCATTGTTATGTTGATGCCTATTTCTGGATACTGCATTGACATATGAGCTTACCATTGACATATATATATATATATACACATATATATATATGGTCAATCCAATGAAATGCACCGGTAGTTGCTTTGTCTGATAGTTTCTGTCACGACCCAAAATCTCATATGTCGTTATGACGTCTATCTCAATACTATGCAAGCCAAAAATCCCAATAAACCACCATTTCTTTTGAATTTGAAAACGAAATAACTAAATTCAGCAGAAGAAATCTCAAAATTTCAAATATATCACTCCAAACACCTGGTGTCACTGAGTACATGAGCATCTAAATGAATACAAAGTCTGACTGATAAACATCACTGTCTGAAGTATAGAACAATACAATAACTAAACAGGAAGGGAATCAAGTCTGCGGTCGTCAAGCAACTACCTTGATACTCTCCAACAGAAATAACTCTGAATTCTAGCAGTCGTCATATCCGGGAGTACCCGGATCTGCACACGAGGTGCAGAGTATAGTATGAGTACAACTAACTCAATAAGTAACAAGACTAACCTCTGGGCTGAAAGAAATGATGAGCTCCGCAGGTACAGTCCAGTAAAAATAACGGTACAGAAATGTAGGCATGCTTTCAAGTACAACAGTTAAACTAAGTACAAGTGAAATAGATCAATATTGCATGATATGAGGCATATGACATCTCACTAGAAAGAGCTCATGTAAATACTGGTCACAAATTATCCGGTCACTCGGTACTGTTTATGGCCAATCCAGCCCAGGGGTGTTCCAACCCGTATATAAGTACACATCGACTGACAGTCAGTCATCTAGTACTGTATAAGGCCAATCCAGCCCTGGAATAATTTATCCCCAAATATAAATAATACTTACAAGATCCATGTCCAGATAACTCATTACAACACAAATAAGTAAGGCAAGTCTATGCCCTGGGAAAATCCATCCCATATATATATATATATATATATATATAAGCAGTAAGTAAGGCAAGTCCATGTCCTGGGAAGTCCATCCCGAATATCGATGATCATCTACGCTCACTAGGGGTGTGTAGAGACTCCGGAGGGACTCCTTCAGCCCAAGCGTAATACAAAGCCAATATGGCCTACTGCAGGCAGGCAGTCTCGATCCGTATAATAACAAAGCCTATAAGGCCTGCTGCAGGCGGGCAGCCCCGATCCAAAATAATAATAATGTATAAAGCCATTCTGGCCTGCTGCAGGCGGGCAACCCCGATCCATTTAATAATAACATATATAAAGCCAAATGGCCTGCTGCGTTGCGTAGCTCAATCCCATAAATATCCTCACAATGGATAATTATTACCGAGTGTGAAATATATAGTTTTGAACAATTAATTCAACAACAACACGACCCCATGAGTCCCAAAATATTGGCACGTAGCCTAAACATGATCTTTAATAGGAGCCTCAGCTCAATTTCTCTAACACGTGGAGAATGTTCAGATAATAACATGATTCATTAATCTTACAATTGCACATGATTTATTCAAGACACAATTTATATAGTACACATCCATATGCTCGTCACCTATCGTGTATGTCACCTCCAAATAATTTATATCATACCAAATTCGGGGATTCATACCCTCAGAACCAAGTTTAGACGTGTTACTTACCTCAACTCGTGTAATTCTTTATTCCGCTATACCCTTGCCACGAGAATTGGTCTCTGAAAACCTTGTATCTAGGCACAATTAATTCGATTCAATCAATACCAATTATTATAATTAATCCCATAAGTAAATACTAATTTTTTCAATAAAATCCGAAATTAACTCAAAAATTATCCGTGGGTCCCACGTCTCGGAACCCAATAAAAATTATAAAATATGAATGCCCATCAAACCACGAGTCCAACCATATAAACTTCACCAAATTCCGACATCAACTCGACCCTCAAATCTTCAATTAAATTCTTTGAAGATTTCTACCATTTTCAACCCAATCTATACCCATTTGAACTCAACAATCTTTCCATAAACCTTATTGATATGTATAAATGATACTATTACACCCAAAAATCATACTCTTAATCACCCATTTTTACCCAAACTCAAAATTTAAGACTAGGGGTTAGAACCTTACCTCCTGGGTGAAGATCTTGTGATATTTTCTTGTTGGATTTCAAAACTTGAACAAGATCTTGATGAACAAAGCACTTGAGCTTCTTCCTCTCTCTAGAACACTCTCCCTTCTCTCTAAAAAATGTCAGATTTTTGCTCCAAAATGAGTCCCAAAGCCTATTTATCAAAATGGGTTCGGGTTATGAAAGTAGAAAAATTAACCCTCCGAAAGCAGGTCTGCGGTCGCATAATGGACCGCAGAATGGGTATGTGGGTCGCAAAATGCACCGTAAAATTGATGCCCAGAAATAGGCTTCACTGGACAGGTTTGCGACCATTTTGCGGTCGCATAACTACTTCTGCGATCGCATAATGGTTCTGCGATCGCAGAATTGGTCGCAAAATCATATTTTTCCAGACTTTGGTAATTTAGTCATAACTTCTTGTAGGAATGTCCAAATGATGAACGGTTTGAAGCGTTAGAAACTAGACTCGAAGATCTTTCATTTGATAGGTAGATCTTCACGTAACTCTCTCTCTCTCTCTCTCTCTCTCTCTCTCTATATATATATATATATATATATATATATATATATATATATATGTAGATATTCTTATTCAAATTTGGGTCTTGTGCGAACTCACTTGAAACTTTAGTCTTATGAAATTTCCAACTTCTACATTCGATGCCGAAACCTATCGAATCAAGTCCGATTGACCTCAAATTTTTCACACAAGTCATAAATGACATAATGAAACTATTCTAATTTTCAGAATCGGATTCCGACGATATCAAAAAGTCAATCCCCCGGTCAAACTTCCCAAAAATTCAACTTTCGGCATTTCAAGCCTAATTCTACTACGGACCTCCAAATAATTTTTGGACATGCTCCTAAGTCCAAAATCACCATACAGAGCAATTGAAATCATAAAAATTTATATCTGAGGTCGTTTACACATAAGTCAATATCCGGTCAACTATTTCAACTTAAGCTTCCAACATGAAAGTTCATTCTTCCTAGCTAACTCCGAAATACCTTTAAACCAAAACCGATAATTTACACAAGTCATAATACCTCGTAGGAAGTTATTCAATACTTCAAATAGTTGAAAGGAGCGTAAATGTTCAAAACGACCGGTCGGGTCGTTACAGTTTCAAAACAGGATTAACATTTGCAACCTATAATTAGTTTTCCCTCTTTTTAAGTTTGCAGTAATATGGACATGTTTAGAGATGATTTTGCTTATTATTAGATTTTTGCTAAGTTTTACAGTTAGGTGGAATATAATTGATATGGTTGAGTTGAGAAATAAGATTGGAACCTGGGGCAACTAAGTCATTGGGCCATGTGGTCACAAAGTGAATAAATGGGTCAAATAAACTTGATTCTTTCGGGTAAAAGATACAAACTCTATAGGTTGGCCCAGTTGTTGTATATTAACTTAGTCAAATAAGCTCATCAAAAATTTGTTTTGTTTTCCTTTATAATACTAAGTAAATTAGTAACTTGGTCACTTTTTAGTTAATTTAAACGCCAGGCAACTAGTAGGCGCGCTTTAACTTTTTAATTCACGGATTCGCTTGCGTAGCGTGATGTTTAACATTCACTAATTTAATTCAATAATCTCATAATATATGTATAGCTTTAATTAATTTCTAATCCTTTTACCATACTCGTGGATTCGCTTGCGTAGCGCGATAGTTACTTTTAATAATTTTCAAAATAATTTCCTCAAGCACAAATGTAGTAATTTCTCAAAAAATTACAAATATTTGATTTTCATGATTTCGGATTCGCTTACGAGGCGCGATTATGATAAGTTGATTGATTTTGTCTCGATCACGCATTCCTTTGCGAGGCGTGGTTATGACAACGTATTATTAAAATTATTTTTTTAACAACTTTAATAATTAAAAGCGGATAGGTAAAACATGAAAATTTAATAAAACACAGCTTGTCCAAAATTAATTCAAGCCAAGTTGTAGTCAATAAAGCGACCGTGCTAGAACCACGGGACTCGGGGAATGCCTTACACCTTCTCCCCAGTCAACAGAGTTCCTTACCCGGACTTTATTTTTGCAGATCAATAATAATAGAGTCAAATCTTCCTTTGACTAGGGATTCAAATAAAAGGTGACTTGGAACACCCAAAAACTCAATTCCAAGTGGCGACTCTGTAAATAAAATAATCCCTACTCAAATTTGTCACTTTAATTGGAAAAACTGTTTAACCCATAATAATCCATAAACACACATATCTTTGGGGGAAAAAGGAGGTCTGATAGCTCTAGCACCTTTTTTGGGGAAAATCAGAATTCGAGCTTGCACATGTTGACTTTTTATTTGGCTTTATTAATTTTGTATATATTGCGATTTATTTATGCCTAATGTGCTACCTGTTTGCTTTTTACCGCTTTGATATTGTTGAACTGTACATATAAACTGTCTTATCTCGCACCCCTCTGAGTCTTCTTAAATTAAATTGGGCATTTACTTGACATAACCCGCTTTCTTTGAGATAGACGAGGTTCTTGTCACTCGGTGAAGGATTTTAATCACACATATTTTAGGCGGGGAGCACCACTAGCTAAGCCGGAAAACAATGCTACCGGTACGCTGATCCTCCTCGGCTCGAGTTGTCTGCTCGAGTAAACCAGTCTAGATACCTACTCCACCAGGATTTAAACCTAGAAGAACAAACCTCATTCTGGATCCCTAGTAGGTTCGCTTTATTTGCATCACATGCATTTGACTTAGCGAAGCTCGGCATAGGGGTAAGGTCCGTATAAGACAGGTATTCTCTTTGAGACCATCATGTTCACTTATGTGCTACTTGTTACATCATTTGGAAAGCTTGCTTGCATTGTTGACCGGTTTTAGAAAATTAGTTGGGTTGAATAATAAAAAAAAATAAAAAAATAAAAAATCATTCTCCTAGTTTAGTACAAATAATTATTTTTTAATGAGATTTTTGTAGTAGTGTCATCGAACTACGCGGGTCTGATTCTCATCGGAGGTGATATACATAGGCAAGCCTCATCGGTTCCGGCCCCAATTTTTAAAAATCCAAAAAATACATTGTCCTTTAATTCCTTATTTAGAAGTCTTTCCTTAGAAAATCCCAAATAAAAAAATTTAGAATAAAAAATATTTTCTTTCTTTTTATAAGTCTTTCATTCGAAAAGAAAATCAAATCAAAATCCAAAAATATATTTTTTTCTTTAGAATTCTTTCTCTGAAAAAAAAATTGAAATTCAAAAAAAAAAAATATAAAAAACAATTCTCTTTTCAAAAATTCTCAAAAGAAAAAAAAAACTGAAAATCAAAAATATTTTCTTTCTTCTTTATAAGTCTTTCTTTCGGAAATTAAAAAGAAATTCAAAACCTAAAAAAAAAGAGTTACTCCCTCCGTTCCAATTTATGTGAACCTGTTTGATTGGGCACGTAGTTTAAGAAAAAATGAGGACTTTTGGAATTTGTGGTCCTAAACAATTCAAAAAGGGCCCAGAGTATTTTTATGGTTATAAAAGCTTCTCATTAAGGGTAGAATTATAAGTTTAAGCAAAATTATTTCCAAATTCAGAAAAGGGTCATTCTTTTTGGATCGGACCAAAAAGGAAATAGGTTCACATAAACTGGAACGGAGGTAGTACTTTATTCCTAATCTTTCTTGAACTACACAATGATCTGATTCATGCGGCATCATGATACGTAGGCAATCCCCATCGGATTCGATCATAACCATTAATAAACCGAGTGAAAAAAAAAGAGAAAAAGAAAAAAAAAGGAAAGGAGTGACAAAAAATAACAAAGAAAAACAAAGAGCGAAAAAAAAGCAAAAAAAAAAAAGAAAAAAAAGCAAGAGTGAAAAATCAAATAAGAGAACTCTTTGTCCAATTTGAAAAATAAAACCGCGGAAAACTTCTGTGGGTATGCTGTCAAATAGCACGAGCAAGCCGTCAGGGTAAAACCTCCAATAAACGAAGCAGAAATGGTTATAGTCTTTCTACAGGCCCAAGAGATGGACTACTTCCAGAACATGATGTCCGCTATGGGTAAGCCGTTCGCTGAGACTATCAAAATTGGGGAGATGATCGAAAATGGTTTAAAAACGGGCCGAATCTTGAGTCATGCTGCCTTCAAGGCCACATCACAGACCGTTCAGAATGGTTCGAGGGGGTTTGATGAACAAAAGGAGGGAAGAGGGAGCCATGATGGCTTCGAGCTCAAGGGGCCCCACAAGTCATTCAACCAATCATATATGCTTTCTAAGGTCCCACAACACTATTATCCCCATCAAGATGATGCTTATGTCGTGGCACCGCCTCCCTATGCGGTGATGAACGCGCAACCTTACACGCGACTAGAGCATTATACACAAAACCTAGCTCCACATACCAAAAATACCCGTCCCTACCAAGCTCCATATAATCCCCAACCAAATGTTCCCCGCTACAATTCTCGCCCAAGAGAGCCCCTCAGAAGGAATCGGTTCACCCCTTTGGTGAATCATATTCAAGTTTGTTTTAAAAGGTAATCGGGCTAGATCTGCTGCAGCCAGTGGCACCGAACCGGCCAAACCCCGAGTCCCCCTTGCACCAAGCTGATGCTAGATGTGAATACTACTCTGGAGCAGTAGGATATGATACTGAGGACTGTTTGGACCCTCAAGAGGGCAGTTGAAGACTTGATTGAAGCCGAAAGAATCGTTCTTCGGGACAAAGAGACTTTTGATGTGACGAATAATCCGTTGCCTGCTCACAACACTGGGCCATTCATTATAATGATATGTGATGATGAGGAATTTGATCTGGCACTGAAGGCCATGGTAACCATTGCCGAGACAGAAGAAAAGCAAAAAAATAGAAAAGCCAAAAAAGTAAAAAAAAAAAAAAAAGTTCACCAAACCTGAAAAGTTCTCTGTCAGACGGGAGTCTCGGTAGCCGGTCTTGCTGTCTTTTTTACTTTCGGATTATTTTAGGGTGTAATCCGGATATTTTACTTTATTATCTTACTTTCTCATGTAAACCCTTCTATATTTAAAATTTTTTTTAAAAATCAAATGAAATTAATATTCCATTGTCAAGGAATGTCTTTTCTTAATCTTGTCACCTTTCTTATTCTTTTTTCAGCTCTGTTAATGCAGATTTTAATAACATGACATGCTTGCGGACTTCCTACCCAGATCCTAAGACGTTGTCAGACCTCTAAATAATGAATCAAGAAGCAAAATATTTTAAAGACAAGGCTTGTAAGAAAATAAATAGAAAATTGGAACGAAGTTGAGATTCCCTCTCTTCGGATCATTGTTGAAACCGAGATCGAGGATAATGAATTGATCAAGACCCGGTTGGAACAGTTGATTATGATTAATGAAAAATGGATGGCCGTAGTTACTTTGTCTGATAGTTTCAAAATAAGATTAACATTTGCAACCTATAATTAGTTTTCCCTCTTTTTAAGTTTGCAGTAATATGGACATGTGTAGAGATGAGTTTGCTTATTATTAGATTTTTGTTAAGTTTTACAGTTAGGTAAAAATGTGAAATGTTGTTGGGATATAATTGATATGGTTGGGTTGAGAAATAAGATTGGAACCTGTGGCAACTAAGTCATTGGGCCATGTGGTCACAAAGTGAATAAATAGATCAAATGAACTTGATTCTTTCGGGTAAAACATACAAACTCTATAGGCTGGCCCAGTTGTTGTATATTAACATAGTCAAATAAGCTCATCAAAAATTTATTTTGTTTTCCTTTATAATACTAAGTAAATTAGTAACTTGGTCACTTTTTAATTAATTTAAATGCTAGGCAACTAGTAGGCGCGCTTTAACGTTTTCATTCACGGATTCGCTTGCGTAGCGTGATGTTTAACCTTCAATAATTTAATTCAATAATCTCATACTATATGTATAACTTTAATTAATTTCTAATCCTTTTGCCATACTGGCGGATTCGCTTGCGTAGCGCGATAGTAACTTTTTATAATTTTCAAAATAATTTCCTCAAGCGCAAATGTAGTAATTTCTCAAAAAATTACAAATATTTGATTGTCATGATTTCGGATTCGCTTACGAGGCGCGATTATGATAAGTTGATTGATTTTGTCTCGATCACGCATTCCTTTGCGAGGCGTGGTTATGACAACGTATTATTAAAATTATTTTTTTTAACAACTTTAATAATTAAAAGCGGATAGGTAAAATATGAAAATTCAATAAAACACAGTTTGTCCAAAATTAATTCAAGCCAGTTGTAGTCAATAAAGCGACCATACTAGAACCACGGGACTCGGGGAATGCCTTACACCTTCTCCCCAGTCAACAGAGTTCCTTACCCGAACTTTGTCACTTTAATTGGAAAAACTCTTTAACCCACAATCTATAACACATATTCTATTTGGGGGGTAGAAAAGTGGTGTGACAGAGGTCAGGTCAGGCCCTACTGGAGAATAAATAATGACATGGTAAAATGTTTAAACAATATAATAAGATAAAATTACAATAAAAATGAATCAAGTAGTATGTCACATTTAATTACACCAAATAATGGCAATTAATATCTCGTGGAAACAAAACAAAATTTCCTTTCAACTTCAAGAAAATCACAACAAATAATCAAAGGCAACTGCGGCCATAAATCAATATCAACAAGGGCACTCCCGAGGTACCGCCTCGTAGTCCCAAATCATAAATAAATTCACAATATCTCATTTTCTTATCTCACCGCGGGAGCCTTCACAATTTATTTGAAAGAAAATATTTTTTCAGAAATAGCATCCTGCGTTTTAGCCATCCTTATCACATCGCATGACTTCTAATAGTTCTCCCTACTAGCCCCGCGTATCAAGCCACCCTTATCTCACCGCATGCGTTTCAATACCCAGACCTTATACCACCGCATGCGTATTAATATCACAATATATCACAATTTGCACCTCAAGTGCTCAAATAATTTAACTTGCCAAAATAATTCTACAACAATATTTTTTCACAATAAAGAGCTCACGACACATGCCAAAATAAATTATTAATAATATTTTTCCACTATAAATAGCTCACGGCTCCATCACAATGAGTATGAAAATCTTACAAAAATTATTTAGGAATAAATTATTCAAGAAAATAATATTTCAAAATCTTTAATACGTTGCTTAAATATCAAGTTTAAAAATGTCAAATACTTCATATTAATAATATTTAATTTAAAGAAAATCAACCTTCAAATAATGCACAGAATAAAAGAAATCAAGTTCCAACTAAACATATAAAACAATTAGCAGAAAAAGGTCAAGCAAATTTAAAATATAAACATTAAATCAATAATGAAGAATATAACAAAATAAAATAATTTAATTAATGTGTAATAGTGATCTACACAATTTAAAACATAATCTTTCACATTTAGCCTGTGTACACACTCGTCGCCTCGTGTACATGACTTTCAACACATTTCAATAATCACATCAATACCAATCCTAGGGAAAATTTCTCCCACACAAGATTAGACAAGTCACTTACCTCGACTTGCTCCAATTTAACCAAGTATTATGCTTTTTTCTCGATTTTTTTGACTCCGATCGACTCGTATCTAGTCATAATTAATTCGATACAGTGAACAAAATTATAGGAATCAATTTCATAAGAAAATACTACATTTTACAATAAAATCCGAAATTAGCTCAAAAATTGCTCGTGGGGCCCACGTCTCGGAATTCGGCAAAACTCACAAAATCCGATAACCCATTCAATTACGAGTTCAACCATACCAGTTTCACTCACACCCGACTCCGGATCGACACCGAAATCTCAAAAATTCGTTTCTATAAGATTTCTAAAAGTTTTTCAAATTTCTATCTCAAAACACTCATTAAATGGTGAAAACAATGATATATTCGTGTATATTGACCAAATTCGAGTTAGAATCACTTACCCCAATATTTTTTCTTGAAAATATATCAAAATCGCCTCTCCTCAAGCTCCAATTCGTCAAAACGGCAAATGGGACGAAGTCCCCTATTTTTATAACTTACATATATGTGAGGGAGCCCGATTTGTCAAGGAGCCCGATTTTGAGAGTTTTTCCTTGAAAATATATCAAAATCGCCTCTCCTCAAGCTCCAATTCGTCAAAAACGGCAAATGGGATGAAGTCCCCTATTTTCATAACTTACAGATATGTTAGGGAGCCCGATTTGTCAAGGAGCCCGATTTTGACAGGGGCCCGATTTTGACAGGCAACCCGATTTTGACAGGCAGTCCGATTTTAACAGGCAACCCGATTTTGACAGCATTTCCAGCAGAAAAATTGCAGCAGCTTTTGCATCAGCTAAGTCCCACTTTTGATCCGTTAACCATCCGAAACTCACCCGAGACCCTCGGGACCTCAACCCAATACACCAACAAGTCCTAAAACATCATACGAACTTATTTGAAATCTTAAATCAAATCAAACAATGCTAAAATCATAAATCACACCCACGTTCAAGCTTAATGAAACTCAAGAATTTCCAACTTCTACATTCGATGTCGAAACCTAACAAATCAAGTCCGATTGACCTCAAAGTTTGCACATAAGTCATAAATGATATAATGAAGATTGAAAAATTTTCAGAACTGGATTCCAACCCCGATATCAGAAAGTCCACTCCCCGTTCAAACTTCCAAACTTAAATTCTTATTTTAGCCATTTCAAGCCTAATTTCTCTACAGACTTTCAAATAAAATTTCGATCACGCTCCTAATTCCAAAATCACTATACGGAGCTGTTGAAATTATTAAAATTCTATTTCGGGGTCGTTTGCACATAATTCGACATCTGGTCACTATTTGAACTTAAACTTTTAATTTTTCATTAAAATTCCATATCTCGGGCTAGGGACCTCGGAATTTGATTCTGGACATACACCCAAGTCTCAAATCACGATACGGACCTATTGAAAGTGTCAAAATATTGATCCGAGTCCGTTTGCTCAAAATGTTAATTAAAGTCAACTCAGTTGAGTTTTAAATCTCTAATTCACATTTTAATCCATTTTTCACCTAAAAACTTTCCGAAAAATTTTACGGACTGCGCACGTAAGTCGAGGAATGATAAATAGTACTTTTTGATGTCTTAAAATACAAAATTAATTATTAAATTTAAAAATAATATTTTGAATCATCACACGTAAAGTCTATACAAGTACTGATAATTATATGGACTTTTTACGAGAAATCAAATCATGTTGTATGTAAATAGGAAAAAGTCATTTTTGATCCTTTTGTTATGTGTAAAGAGTTGGTCTTTTGCTTAGCAGTAGAAAGAAGAGAAGTTGGTTGTGTTTATTGCCAGGGCTATATGGATAGGACACCCATTTATATGCATTAGTTAAACCATGGAAAAACAAAAGAAATTTTAAAAAAGAGTTTAAGTTGTATGCATATTGACAGTGTAAAAAGTATTTACACAATTAGATCACTTAAAAGATAATTACAGGTAACTCTATTAAATAAGCGTTCAATAGCAAGCTACAATAAATAATATGTAACCTGATATAATATGTAAATCACATTGATAGTGTAAATATTCATTAAACTATCAATGCATATAAAACTTAACTCATTAAAGGATATATCTTAAATAATCCTTGCCCTACCAAACAGAGGCTGACCTACCCTTAGGGTAGGGCACCGTACCGACCTCTGGTAATTTCAATATATATATATATATATATATATATATATATATATATATATATTAAATAACTGTGTTATTTTATGGCTTGAATTATTTCTTTGTATTTTTAGAAAATCCATAATCCATATAGGTTTAGGAAAAATCATTGTTCTAATAGATTTGGGAAAGGAAAACCTATTGTCCTTGTCAAATTTTGAAACCTTTTTCTTATAGGTTTGAAACTATTTGAGATCTATATGTAGAGGTTGTAGTTGAGGATTCTATAAATTGTATTGTGCTTTTCTTCTCATTCATAGTGAAAAGCTCTCTCTGCTTCTGCCCCGATGATTAGGCTTAACCGAACCTCGTTAAATCCTTATGTTGATTTTTCTTCTCTATGTGCTTTGTGGGTGATTATGTGCTAGTTAACCCTGACATCAGAGCAAGGTTCGGATTTCTACATATAATCTAGGGTTAAGATTTCTTCATCATCTTCAACAAAGTACGAAGTAGAGAAATTTGACGGGGGTTCTAGTTTCAGTCTATGGAAGATTAGGATGAAATCGTTCAAGGTGTTTTAAGGGTTATGGAAGGCAATTGATGAGGATTTTCCTGAAGAGATGACAGAGACAAAGAAGGCAGACCTGAAGGAGAGGGCTTTGAGTACAATCTTCATGAGCGTTACTGTGATGCCCCGATAGGACATTTATAGTTTTACCATTCATTTCTGTGTTCTGAGACCTCGAATAGCTCCGTTTAGCCTTCTTCGATTTGCGTGTGCAATCTGTGTCTTTTTCCGAAAATTTTTTATGTGAGAAATTGATAAAAATGTGAAATTTTGCCTTAAAACACATTTGAGTTGACTACGGTCAATATTTTATGTAAACAGATCCGGATCAGTATTTTGACGATCCCGGTGGGTCCGTATCGTGATTTTGGAATTAGGCGTATCCCGGGATCGAATTCAGAAGTTCCTAACTTGATTTAACGTAATTTGTTAAAAACTAGCAATTTAAAGGTTTAAAGAATTTCTAAGTTTGACCGTAGGTTGACTTTGCTGCTACCTGGTTCGGATCTTAGTTTCGGAACTTGGTATAAGCTCATTTCAGTATTTATGACTCATCTGCAAAATTTGGTGCAAAAAGGAGTTGATTTGACGTGATTCGGACGTCCAATTGTAAAGTTAAAAGTTCTTAAGTTTCTTTAAAAATTTCATTCGTTTTGGTGTCCGATTCGTAGTTCTAGAAGTTATTTTGGTGGTTTGATAGTGCGAGCGAGTTTGTATGATGTTATTACACTTGTGTGCATGTTTGATTTTGTGCTCGAGGGGCTCGGGTGAGTTTCGGATAGGCTATGGATGATTTTGAACTTAGAAGAATGCTGGTTTTTGAGGTCTGATGATGTCTGGTGCATTCTTCTTCATGATCGCGAAGCTACTCTTGCGATCACGAAGAGTAACCTGGGCTGGGGGTAGATTAACCCTACGCGAATGCAGGGAACATGTTGCGAATGTGAAGATTTGGGGGGCTTATCCTTCGCGAACGCGACCACCCACACGCGAACGCGATGGTTTGTGGGGGTTCTGGGGGAGTTGGGCAGGTCACTCTATGCGAACGCGAGCCCAGGCTCGCGAATGTGAATGCAAAGGGGGACTAAGCCTTCGCGAATGCGAAGAGGTGACCGCGATCGTGGTGGCCTTTTGTCTAGTGCTCTTCGCGAACACGAAGAACACCTGACGCCCAGACTTTAAAACTTTCAAAAATCGGGATTTCACCCATTTTTCACCATCTTCTCATTAGAGCTCGGTCTAGAGGCGATTTTGAAGAAAACTTTCATCACCAATTTCATAGGTTAGTATACTTTAACTTGTTTTCTTCCATTTCCATCAACACCCATTCATTTCTAACCTTAATATATGCTCTTTCATGGTAGAAAATTAGGAATTTGGGTAGAATTGGGGGGAAGGAGTTGTAAAATTGAGATTTAGACCTCAAATTGAGATCGGATTTCGAAACTAATCACATAATCGGGCTCGGGGGTGAATGAATAATTGGGTTTTGGTCTGAATCTTGGGTTTTGGACCAAGCGAGCCCCGAGTTGACTTTGTTGACTTTTTGGAAAAAAGTGTAAAGATCTTAGATTTATGTATTGTAATTGATTTTTCTCGCATTGTTTATTGATATTAATTTGATTTTGGTTAGATTTGATTTGTTTGGAGCCGAATTTTAGAGGAAAGGCCCCAATTGAGCTTTGATTTGCTTGTAGAGCAAGGTAGGTGTTGGGTCTAACCTTGATTTGAGGGAATTAGGAACCATTGAACTATAGGTTATGTGAATTACATGTGTAACGACGTATATGCGAGGTGACGAGTGTATATACGCATCCAAATAGTTGTTTTCATGCTTTCCCGTATTTCATTAATTATCTCATTCTATGTCTTAACTGCTACATGTTTTAATTGCTTTCTATACCGTAACTTGTTACTTATAATCTATTTACTCTTTTATTGAAGTGCTCATTCTACCACGATTCCATGATTAGTTGCTACTTGCCTTACTTGTCTTACTTGCACACTTTAATTGTCATATAGTTGGCTTGTCTTGTTGCTTTGTATTAATTGTAGCATTCCTTGATTTGGTACGAGATTTCTTTATGGCTTTGCTTTCATAATTCTTTAATCGTAGAGATTCTTGTGAATTGAGATGTTGAAAATTGATTACATTTATTGATTTTGTTTATGGATTGGGTTGCACGCCACAACGGGTGGTATAAGGGAGGATTGATATTGATATGGTGGGATCAGGTTTCACGCCGCAACGAATTTTATATGTGATTTTGATATGGTGAAATAAGGGAGGATTATGATATTGATTATGATTATATGGTGGGATCGGGTTGCGCGCTGCAACGGATTTTACATGTTATTCTTGATATTGATATGGTGAAATAAGGGAGGAATGTGTTTGCATGGTGGGATCAGGTTGAGCGTCGCAACGGATTGTGTGTTTTGTATTCATTGTTGCATTATGTTAGCTTTCAGTGTTTTCATACGAGATTCTGAGGACTGAGGTTTCTGGTTTTACTATTTTCGAGGATTGAGTTTATTTTCATAAGTTAACTGCATTACTTTTCATGTGTTTCTTTCCTATTATTATTATTATTATTATTATTATTATTATTATTATTATTATTATTATTATTATTATTATTATTATTATTATTATTATTATTATTATTATTATTATTATTATTATTATTATTATTATTATTATTATTATTATTATTATTATTATTATTATTATTATTATTATTATTATTATTATTATTATTATTATTATTATTATTATTATTATTATTATTATTATTATTATTATTATTATTATTATTATTATTATTATTATTATTATTATTATTATTATTATTATTATTATTATTATTATTATTATTATATATTATTATTATTATTATTATTATTATTATTATTATTATTATTATTATTATTATTATTATTATTATTATTATTATTATTATTATTATTATTATTATTATTATTATTATTATTATTATTATTATTATTATTATTATTATTATTATTATTATTATTATTATTATTATTATTATTATTATTATTATTATTATTATTATTATTATTATTATTATTATTATTATTATTATTATTATTATTATTATTATTATTATTATTATTATTATTATTATTATTATTATTATTATTATTATTATTATTATTATTATTATTATTATTATTATTATTATTATTATTATTATTATTATTATTATTATTATTATTATTATTATACTGCGTATATGTTATTGTATTATTATTATTATTATTGCGTACAAATTATTGTAAGTGACCCGCCTTAGCCTCGTCACTACTTCGTTGAGGTTAGGCTAGGCATTTACAAAGTTCATGGGGTCGGTTGTACTCATACTACATTCTGCATTTTCTGTGCAGATTTTGGAGTCGGTCCTAGCGGCGGTTAGTAGATTGCTCGGATTGATTGTCGGACAGAGACTTGAGGTACAGCTGCACAACGTTCGCAGCCCTGAAGTCCCCTTCTACTTTATTCTAGTTGTTTACTATATTTCAGACAGTTATGCTTTCATTCAGACTTTTATTTGTAGTACTCTAGTCGCTCGTGTACTTGTGATACCAGTTCTGGGATTGTATCTAGATATCGTTGTTGTTATGGTTTTCTCACTCTATTTCGTTTTATTCAGTTTCTTGGTTATTATTTAATTTGAATTTTTAAAAACGGCTAAAAACTATTCTAACGTTGTCTTGCCTAGCAAGTGAAATGTTAGGTGCCATCACGGTCCCGAGGGTGGGAATTTCGGGTCGTGACAAGTTGGTATTAGAGCACTAGGTTACCTAGGTCTCACGAGTCACAAGCAAGCTTGGTAGAGTCTGTAGGATCGGTATGAAGATGTTTGTACTTATCTTCCAGAGGCTATGGAGTTTAGGAACAATTCCACTTCTTTCTTTCTCTATCGTGCGATTTTATTCTATCATTGATGATTGAACCATTCTTTTCTTGTTCTCCCGCATATGGAGAGAACATGCACTGCATCTACAGCCGGACAGGAGCTAGAGCCCCTGTGGCACCTACTACCAGGGGTAGAGGCCGAGGCAGAGCTCAACCTAGAGCTCGAGTAGCAGCACCCCCAGTGGAGCCTCAAATTGATCACGAGGAGGAGGTTTCAGCTCAGACTGTACCCGTCGGACCAGCTTAGGTCCCAGAGGAGTTCACAACCACTCAAGTGCTTCAGGACGCTCTAGTCGTTTAGTGGGCCTTATGGAGAGTGTGGCTAGACTAATACATTCCTGGTGGCACTAGCCGTCTCTTGGGCTGGGGAAGGAGCACAAACTCCCGCTACTCACACCCCGGAGTAGGAAGCTCCCCAGTATCAGACTCCAACAGCCCCGCCAGTTGGGGTGGTTTAGCCGATTATTGCGGCACAGGCCGTGTCACGCCCTGAACCTGGGCCTGGATGTAACACGACACCCGGTGACTGACTACATGCGACCGATCGAACCAACTAGCTGGCTGAATCAACATGTGAGATCATAACATACTAAATGCGGAAGATAAACTAACACATCCTGATATACTGAAAGTCTGGATGATATAAATCAAAGTGCGGAAATACTAATACAATTCTGAAACATATTTGTAGCCAACATAGCTTAACATGAAAAGCCTGCGACTCTGTCTAACAGTTACTCTAGTCTATGAAGCCTCTAATGAAGTACTAAAAACACTGACTGTCTGGAAATACTGAAGACCGTAAGGTAATGATAATGCCCCAAAAGAACTGGGATCACCAAATAGCTGGTACGAGAATCCTAACGCTCTGAATCGTCAACCTGTAAATCATTACCTGTATCGTGAGATGCAGGCCCTGGCAAAAGGGACATCAGTATATTTGAATTGCACTAGTATGTAAAGCAATTGAAAGAAAGAACTATAATGCTGAAACTAAAATTGAGCTGATAATTAAGAACTAGTAACTGATAACTGATAACTACTGAAACTGAAACTGAAACTGAAATGATAACTGATAACTGAAATGATAACTAATAACTGATTACTGAAATGATAACTAATAACTGAACTGAACAAAGGAAGTAAGGATATGAATACTCCCTCTTCTGAATGATGAACAACCTGTTTATCTGAATAAACTACGGCCTCGGGCCCAATATATATATGGACAAGATACGGCCTCAGGCCCAAGTATACGTATACAAAACTACGGCCTCAGGCCCAAAAATGCATAAAGCATCAACTACGGCCTGAGGCCCAAACATACGTAAATCATCAACTATGGCCTCGGGCCCAAATATGGATAAAGCATATAAACTACGGCCTCAGGCCCAATACAGGTATTCAACATTCAGGGATTTAAAAACAGGAACTGAGAATTGTACTGTAATATATGATACTGAAATACTGAACCATATTGAGTTACATGATACTTGAATGCTGAATAGAACTGAACTGAGACATGTATTCATGAATTGATTATGAGAACTTATGCTTCAACTATTTATGACATGCTGGTAATCTAGACTGAGACTCATGGGAATTAAACACAAGTCTATATTGATTACGCACTGAGCTCACAACGTTCGGAATGAAAGTCATGAAGGAATTATGAAGCTAGAGAATAGAAGCTCTGCAACTATTCAAGGAACTAGGCTTAATTATATTTTTGAGGCAATTAGTAACGTTGTAAAAGAAACGTAGTGTAAGGAGAATCATTAACATTCCCAAACATAGAGAGTTAGCCTCACATACCTTAACTTCCTGCTCTTGAGCATAATACAACATTCGCCAACCCTTTCAACTTTAATCTATATCAATACAAGTGAAAGGGATTCCATATTAGCAATAATACTCATGTTTTGGCCACTTAGGTCTTTTATCAAACACTTGGTAGGCATAAAGCTTCATAGTCCTTATTAATAGTGTTTCTATACCCAACAACCCATTCGTTTGCTCCTAGATAATACTAAAATCTCAAATTGTTATAATCAATACCATTCTTCATCACCCATAAGATAAACAACACCCTTAACCAATAATCAACAATCAACAACCTAAACCTATAACCGTTCATGCTTTTCTATCAAACTCATCAACTCATATCTCATGAACTAGAGTCTATAATCATTAATCCAATACTATAATCAAGTAGAGGTGGAAGATATTACCTTTTTGAAGTTTGATCCTCCGGATTTTGAGTTCTAGGGTTTCTTTTCTCAACCATGATGTCCCAATCAAATATCTAATGATTTGGAGGGTTTAACCATGTTAATAAGGTGTTGGAAAATTGAAATTAACTTAGAATCACCATTAGAACTTACCTTGGATGGTGGAGGTATCTTTGAGGAGTTAGGTTCTTGAGAGCTTCCCTTTCTAGAGCAAGTTTTTGTGTTTTGGGGTGTGGGGGACGAAGTAGGGCATTTAAAATGACCCCCGGGGTGCACGCCCATGCACCTGAAGGCCTGACCGCTCACCTGAACGCGCAGAATGGCAGTAGCACTGCCACAAGTGCGCGGCCGTGCATGGGACCATCCGGGCAGGCACCTGGGCGCGCATATTGCGCATTGCTCTGTAAAACACACATAACATATTGCACAGAGATCCGTTCGGGGTCAACAATATATAGTTGGAAAGATATTTTAAAGGGCTACAACTTTTATGTGTTGAGGTTTGTCCAATTCCTAATACAATTTCATGAAATCAGGCTAAAGGATAGACCTTCCATAAACTTAGTCGATTTATTGAATCTTATGCACCTCACTTTCCGTCTTGATTTCAAATGATTATTTTCACCCATACTCATCCCTATAGGACTTCACATGTCTAAAATATCACATTAATACCAATTTAACATATTCACTCCTAGTTCAAATGTACAGGGTGTTACATTATCTCCCCCTTGGGATCATTCGTCCTCGAATGATTCCCCCTTGAGATACTGAACTGAATGACTACTGCATTGATTGAATATTGGTCTGCCATGGATACGTGAATACTAAACTAACATGGATTTTATGAATATTGAACTGGCACAAATATTTGAGTATTGAACAAACATCATTATCTGAGTACTAAGCTAGCATGAATATCTAAGTATTGGACTGACATGAGTAGCTGAGTATTGAACTGACATGAGTATCTGAGTACTGAACTGACATGAGTATCTGAGTACTGGAAATTTGAATGTCATAACATAACATGTGAAGTACCGGGTGTACAGACGCTAATTCTGGTGGCAACTCCAACTCATAAGCTATTTGCCCGATCTTTTGTAGGATCATATACGTCCCGATGTATCTGGGACTGAGCTTTCCTTTCTTCCCAAATGTTATAACACCTTTCATAGGCGAAACTTTCAGAAACACCCAATCATAAACTTGAAACTCTAGGTCTCTATGTCGCACGTCCGAATAGGACTTTTGGTGGCTCTGAGCCGTCTTCATACGCTCTTGAATCAACTTGACTTTCTCCATAATCTGATAGACTAAATTTGGTCCCAACAACTCTGCTTCACCAACTTTGAACCAACCAACTAGCGATCTACACCTTCGTCCATACAAAGTCTCGCACGATTCCATCTTGATACTAGAATGGTAGGTGTTATTATTAGCAAACTCAATGAGAGGTATGTGATCATCCCAATTACTTTTAACATCAAGGAAATATCCTCAAGTGTCTGAATAATGTGCTCTGTCTGGCCATCTTTCTGAGGATGAAAAACTTGTGCCTAATCCTTTCTGAAATAACTTCTAAAATCTCATTTTAAACTGAGCACCACGGTCCAAAATGACAGACAACGGGGTCCCATGCAATCAGACAATTTCCTGAATGTACAACTTGGCAAAATCTTCTGCTGAATCTGTGGTCTTACCGGCAAGAAGTGCATTGACTTGGTAAGTCGATCTATAATCACCCACTCAAATCATTCTTTCAAAAGGAGTGAGATAATCTTGTTATAAATTCCATATTTAGCATCTCCACTCAAGAATATGTGTATTCAATGGTAAAATACTAGGCTTTCTTCTCGACTTTCAATTGCTGATAATTCGGACAATTGGCCATAAGGTCTGCGATGTTTGTTTTTTCATATCGTTCCACCAATAAATCTTCTTAAGACCATGATACATCTTTATGGAACTTGAGTAAATAGAATACCCTAAATTCTGGGTTTCAGACATAATCCGCTATCTGAGCCTATCTATGTCTGGAATACACAGTCCATCTTGGTACCTCAAAGTACCATATCCCCCTTGTACAAAAGCCATTATCTTATGCTTGTGAATCATATATTTCACCTGCAACAAGTAGGGATCATCAAACTATTTCTCCTTCACTTCGACTACTAAGGAGGAACAAGTCTTGTTCTAGACAACAACTCCGTCATCTTTGGAGTCTGAAGTCGAACTCCTATCTTGGCTAAGTGGTGAACTTCTTTCATTATAGTCCTCTTGCCTACCTCAATCATGAGCTATACTTCCCATACTTGATTATCTTTTTATTTTACTTCCTGAAAACACTTATAGCATTGTTGCGAGCTAAGTCTTTGACTAGTACTTCAAAATTAGAGTCTCGTGCAATGGCACTACCTCGTGATACATAATCGGGCATGATTTTATGGTTTTTATAGTCCATACTAACTATGTGGGTTTCAAATCTCCAACTGGACTTGCTGACGATTATCACATCTCCCCCTTCGACCAAAGGTTACGGTCTTGTACTTGCAGATCCTTTTCTTTTGTTAGGATCCGAACAACTTTTCTTATCTTCTGTAATTCTTTGCACTTTACATCAATGACGACTCATCTTCCGACTTACTTCTGGGCAATCTTTCTTACTAGGAAAAACTAGATTACTTACATAAACGGAAAGCTATTGTATTCATAACTATCATATACAATTTTAATGATTTAACTCTGCTCTCACTGTCAATCTTGGAAAAACCCCTTTTTGATAACTCTTAGAAGGCTTATTCTTCTGTAGTTTGCTCGCTTACTGCCTAACCAATTTTTTTATTTCTTCCACTGTCACTGTACTTCAGGTTTAACTTAAACTCATTGGGTTATAACACACGTTTGGTGTTTCAAACTATCATCCACTCACTATAGTTAACCTGGCTAAGTAAATCAAATCATACCTCTACTATCTCTGCTGAAATTGCTAATTCACTGTATCTACTCAAAGCTTACTTTCTATTCCTTTACTAACCACCTGCTAGCATCATGTTTTCTTGTTCTGCTTTGAATAACTAAAGTGAAGCATAAGGTTATTTCTAACTTCCCTTACCATCCGACCCTATTCTATGGTCGCATACTATCTTTTTTTTTTTGAACTATGTACATGGATCACAATTAGGGAAAGTTCATCTGTCTTAAACGAAATTGAAATATCTAACCCCAAACTTTCTATACACTTCAAAATCATATCAGACTATAAATATCTGGGGTAAACACTTAGTCACATAACCTAAGGGGGAACTGTCATATCTTTTATCTCACAATAACAACTGCTTCTTATAGTAACTTACTAACGTGGTACTTTCTAATTCTGATTCAAATAAATCTGAACAAATTAAAATCATTCCCTGAAATTCAATATCTCCTGCTCTTGGTTCTCATTTCGTACATCATATCTTCTAGTCATATGCATGAATTGTACGAAAACACATCTTTGATAATAACAAACATTTTTGACTCCTACGTATTTAGCCCTTAGGCTCTTTTCTGTCCAAAACTATAGTGATCAATTATGTGCCCACTGCGGTTAAATTCTTAACCTGTTATACCATGGGGTCTGACATCTAAACTATCATCATCCAACATATGGCTCCATTTCCAAGAATTAAATGAAGTTGTTCTGGGAGGTAAAACACATATGAATACACTACCATGCATATCCTTCAAAGTATACCATCATATGATATATCACTTCCTGCACCATCCAGTGAGTCTTGTTCTTAATCCGGACCTAAAATATGCAAAGCTTTCGCTATAATTACTGCTACTAACATTTTCTTGTAGCACCCATAGGCATCATTGTATACTCACAAGTCACCAGAATTTTGATACACTGAAAATTGGATATCTGGTAAACATATAACTGAATACTGGCGTACTGGATAGTTATAAACCTGCTAACTAAAAGACTGTATAACTGGTAACTGAGGTAAACTAATAACCATAAAACATGATAACTGCTTTTGTGCTTTCTGATATGATTATGCTCTAATATGTACTACTACCCATTGCATTCCACTTCTAACATCCTCTCAAGTCTCAATTGTTACCAACTTGTACTCCATAGTTATACCCCAATGGGCAATCATCCTCTCTAGGACCTTGAGTTTTTCCTGCCCGTCACTTAGGCATTTGATACGTCTGGAATTCGATAGGAAGAGAAGGTTACCTATTTCTCTAAGCATCATGGCACGATCTAGAGTAGAAAGAAATGAGATAATACTAAATGTCTTAGTAGTTAACCGTTTATATGAGTGGCCGACACACACATATAAAGGAAACTCCACTAGACACAGCTTCATAGACTCCCTAGGACTCTTGAACCAAGTGCTCCGATACCAAGCTTTGTCACGCCCCGAACCTGGGCCTGGACGTAAAATGACACCCAGTGCCTGACTACAAATGACTGAGCGAACCAACTGGCTGGCTGAATCAACATGTGATATCCTAACATACTAAATGCGAAAGATAAAAACACATGCTGATATACTGAAAGTCTGGATGATATAAATCAAAGTGCGAAAATACTAATACAATTCTGAAACATATTTGTAGCCAACATAGGTTAACATGAAAAGCCTACGACTCTGTCTAACTGTTACTCTAGTCTATGAAGCCTCTAATGAAGTACTGAAAACACTAACTATCTGGAAATACTGAAGACTGTAAGGTAATAATAATGCCCCGAAAGAATTGGGGATCACCAAATAGCTGGTACGAGAATCCTAGCGCTCTGAATCGTCAACCTGTAAATCATTACGAGCATCGTGAGATGCAGGCCTAGGGCAAAAGGGACATCAGTATATTTGAATTGCACTGGTATGTAAAGCAACTGAAAGAAAGAACTGTAAATGCTGAAACTAAAATTGAGCTGATAACTGATAACTGCTGAAACTGAAACTGAAATGATAATTGATAACTGATAACTTAAATGATAACTAATAACTGATTACTAAAATGATAACTAATAACTGAACTGAACAAAGGAAGTAAGGATATGAATACTCCCTCTTCTGAATGATGAAAAACCTATTTATCTGAATAAATTACGGCCTCAGACCCAATATATATGTGCACAAGCTACGGCCTCAGGCCCAAGTATACGTATATATAACTACAGCCTCAGACCCAAAAATACATAAAGCGTCAACTACGGCCTCAGGCCCAAACATGCATAAAGCATCAACTACGGCCTCAGGCCCAAATATGCATAAAGCATATAAAACTACGGACTCAGGCCCAATACAGGTGTTCAACATTCAGGTATTTAAAAACAGAAACTGAGAATTGTACTGTAATATATGATACCGAAATACTGAACCATATTAAATTACATGATACTTGAATGCTGAATAGAACTGAACTGAACATTTATTCATGAACTGATTATGAGAACTTATGCTTTAACTATTTATGACATGTTGGTAATCTTGATTGAGACTTATGGGAATTAAACACAAATCTATATTGATTATGCACTGAGCTCACAATGTTCGGAATGAAAGTCATGAACGAATTATGAAGCTAGAGAATAGAAGTTCTGCAACTATTCAGGGAACTAGGCTTAATTATATTTTTGAGGCAATTAGTAACATCGTAAAAGAAACGTACTGTATGGAGAATCATTAACATTCCCAAACATAGATAGTTAGCCTCACATACCTTAAATTCCTGATCTTGAGCGTAATACAACATTCGCTAACCCCTTCAACTTTAATTTATATCAATACAAGTCAAAGGGATTACATATTAGCAATAATACTCATGTTTTGGCCACTTAGGCCTTTTATCAAACACTTGGTAGGCATAAAGCATCATAGTCCTTATTAATAGTGTTTCTACACCCAACAACCCATTTTTTTGCTCCTAGATAATACTAAAATCTCAAATTGTTATAATCAATACCACTCTTCATCTCCCAATAATCAACAATCAACAACCCAAACCTATAACCGTTCATGCTTTTCTATCAAACCCATCAACTCATATCTCATGAACTAGATTCTATAATCATTAATCCTATACTATAATCAAGTAGAGGTGGAAGATATTACCTTTTTGAAGTTTGATCCTCCGGATTTTGAGTTCTAGGGTTTCTTTTCTCAACCATGATGTCCCAATCGAATATCTAATGATTTGGAGGGTTTATCCATGTTAATAAGGTGTTGGAAAATTGAAATTAACTTAGAATCATCATTAGAACTTACCTTGGATGGTGGAGGGACCTTTGAGGAGTTAGGTTCTTGAGAGCTTCCCTTTCTAAAGCAAGTTCTTGTATTTTGGGGTATGGGGGATGAAGTAAGGAATTAAAAATGACCCCCAGGTGCATGCCCGTGCACCTGAAGGTATGACCGCGCACCTGAACGTGCAGAATGGCAGTAGTACTGCCACAAATGCGCTTGTGCATTGCTCTGTAAACTACACATAACATTTTGCAAAGAGATCCGTTCGGGATCCATAATATATCATTGGAAAGATATTTCAAAGGGCTACAACGTTCATGTTTTGAGTGTTGTCTAATTCCTAACACAAGTTCATGAAATCAGGCTAAAAGACTAACCTTTCATAAACTTAGTCGATTTTATCGAATCTTATGCACCTCACTTTCTGTCTTGATTCCAAACGACTATTTCCACCTATATTCATCCCGATAGGACTTCACATGTCTAAAATATCAAATTAATACCCATTTGACATATCCACACCTAGTCCGAATGTACGGGGTGTTACAAGCCGGTGATAGGCCCGCTATGTCTTCTGAGGCTTTATTGAGGTTGGACAAGTTTACCAAGCTCTTTACTGTTCATTTCAGTGGTGCACCTTCTGAGGATCCACAAGATTATCTAGACCGCTACTACGAGGTGTTGCGGAACATGGGTATAGTTGAGACTACTGGGGTCGATTTTGCAGTGTTTTAGATGACTGGTGATAAGTGGGGATTTTGACTACTTATTAGCGCTCTTTAGCATTCGTTTTAGTCCAAAAGCGCTTAATTGTGTTCCCCAAAACTGATAAAATATGCTTAATTGTAGGAATATTGGAAGATGAGCTCCCAAGATGAAATCCAACTCAAGAATGAGTAATCTAAACTCAAGGACAAAAACAGGCACAAAAGCTCAGAAGTGCGGACCGCAGTATACCATCTGCGCCGCAGGTTATGAAGAAATTCCCATCAGAGAAATGTGCAAAGTGTGGTCCGCACATAAACTGTGTGGCCGCAGAAGCTAGGTTAGAGTAAAAGTTCAGAGAACCTACATCTCAAAGTGCGGACCGCATAATTATTGTGCGACCGCAGAAAAAGAGCCATGCGGCCGCACTCACATTTGTGCGGACCGCAGAAGAGCAAGAAGCGGTCGCACTCAAAATGTGTGGACCGCAGAAAGAAAGCAGTACGGCCGCAGACCAGAATTATAAAGCCGCAGATTTCCACTCCTGTGAAGCTGAAGAAAAGTGCGGACCGCACACGGAATTATGCGGCCGTAGAACCTCCAAAGGGGCATTTTTGTCCATAAATTCAAGCTTTGTATAAATAGAAGAGTTTCACTTTTTTAGGTTAACTTTTGACATCAGCTGCTATAATAGACGGTTTGTTTTACTCTTTTTAGTAGTTTTTGCTATTTTGAGCTTTTTGAATATTGATTTCATCAGTTTAATTATCAATATGGGTTTAATTATTATTTCTTCTCCTATTTCTTCTAGTTTAAGCATGAGTAGCTAAATTTTCACTAGGGTTGTGACTCAACCTTAGTGTGTAAACTTAATGGGTGTTTGATTTATTGCTTGTTTATGGTTGGGTGTTTATTATCTAGCCGTGTTCTTGTTTTTATTTGAAGAATTAATGGTTGCAAATATTAATTCATTGCCTATTTGACTTGGTCTCTACTTGAGAAAGAGAGAATTCGTCTAGGAACACTTGGCTAGCAAGAAATTGGGTCAATCGAGAGATTGATAACTCCAATTAAAGGGTTGAACCTAGAGATAGTAAAACCCGACTTGAGCTTCTTATCAACTATTTTGTTCAATACCAATTTGGACTTGAGAAAGCCAAATTGGGCAAAATCACTCTCTGACCGAGAGGTATTGAGTGGGCACTTGAGTGTTGATAGCTATAATATACCCCGACCAATAAAACAAGCTTTACAGTTTACAACCCATTAGGCAAACACATAGGTGAAGGTCATAGCCCTAGGCATTTTATATCATTTGAAAAATAACAAAAACAATTTCCTAGTTTCATTCTTTGAATCGCAATTGTAGTTTAACTTAGATTTTCAAACAAAACCAAATATTGCGAAAGTGCAAATTTAGATATATAAACTCACGCGCTAAGATATATACTACTAACACCCATTCATATAGTTCCCTGCGGAATTCGACCCCGACTCTTGTTGTGTATTACTATTGCATCGGCCGTTTTCATAACCTCAAAGAGAGGAGTGAAATTGGACGAGATCAATTTTTGGCGACATTACGGGGGAACTAAAAAATGGTGTTAGCTATATAGTTAGGTGTGTTTTTGGGATATTTTCTTTTCCTTCCTTGTTACTAACGTGTGAGTGTTATAGGTGCAATCATGGCAAACAACGATCTCGAAAACATAGCCGTGGGGGATGTGGATGTTAAGGATGATCAAATGGATGAGGTCCCTCTTGAACCTCAGGCCAATAGACGAGGCTGACCGCCTTAAGATAATGTACCCGCTCCACCCACCTCCACCACGAGCGGCTCCACACCGGGTGTTGCCGAATGAAGGGTATGCAAGTGCTATTGTCCGTCCCTATATTAGGGCAGGCAACTTCCAAATAACCAACGTGATGCTCACTTTGCTCGAGCAACGAAGGTTCTTCACTGGTGCACCAAGTCAAAATGCATATAAACATTTGAAGGGGTTCGTAGATACGTATTGGGGGAGCAAACAAACAAATGTCTCCGAGGATGCTTTGAGGCTAAGGCTTTTTCCCTTCTCTCTACGGGAAAAAGCTTTAGATTGGTTGGAACGTTTGCCAAATCATTCCATTCATAATTGGGATGAACTAGCGGAGAAAATTATTTCAAAGTACTTCTCTCCCGGGCATATGGCTATTTTTCGGGATTAAATTCTAGCATTCAAGCAAGAGCCCAATGAACCACTGCACAAGATATGGGAAAGGTATAGAACAATGGTGAAAGAGTACCCCAACAATGATATGACGGAGAACATGATTCAACAAACTTTCTATTGGGGATCAATACCACCAACCAATGTGTAGTGAACCAACTTGCCGGTGGGAACTTCATGACTACGCCTTATGCGGAGGTGTGTGATATTTTAGATGAGATGGCAAATACTTCATCGGCGTGGCAATCTAGAGCCAATGTTCCTCAAGGTTATCCAAATGTGATTCTTCTTCATAAAGAGTTACATGACCATGGACAAGCCATAGTCGAGTTGACAACCACCATGAACCAATTGGCAAAGGCTCAACTTCAACAAGTGCAAAACCTGAGGCAAGTCAATGCTATGGAGGGAGTCAATATGATGGTAAATAAGAGAAGAACAAGAAGTCCACAAGTGCAACAAAGAGTGGATAGTTTTGTGTAAGATGATATTGGATTTGATCAAGGTGATTCTTACAATGCTCAAGAAGAAGAGGTCCAATATGTGAACAACTTTCAAGGGCAAAGAAACAACTTCCAAGGCCCTAGTCACCAACAATGGAGACCTTCAAACAACCAAGGTAGTTGGAATAGTGGAAACAATCAAGGCAATTGGAGTGAAAAAAATAACCAAGGGAATTGGCAAAATAATAACAATCAAGGCAATTAGGGAGGCAACAACCAAGGCGGGTGGAACAACAAGCAAGGAAATCGGGGGTCGGGTTTTCAATTTCCCCGATGAATCAACAACCGAGCAACCCACCTCCTTATCCTTCTCATGGTCCTAGTTCCTCCAACAATGAAATGGGTCGTATTAAGAACATGTTCACGCTAATGAGGAAGTGCGGATTGATATTAATGACATGGTGGAAGAGACTCAAGAGGATGTGAACCGGTCTAGGGATCATGTGATTTACATATCGGAATCGGTAGTGCAAAAAGCTAAGGCACCATTGCCTAAGACACCTCCTCCCTATCCTCAAAGGCTTGCCAAGAAAAATGGCGAGAATCAATTCAAAAAGTTCATTGATATGATGAAGAGTCTCTCGATAAATGTTCCATTAGTTGAAGCCTTGGAGAAAATGCCTGGATATTCAAAGTTTATGAAGGACTTGGTGACAAAGAAGCAGTCGATGAATTTTGAAACTATTAAAGTCACTCACCAAGTGCGTGCAATTGTGTATTCGATGGCTCCTAAGTTGGAAGATCCCGGTGCTTTCACAATCCCTTGTACCATTGGAAGTGCTGAGTCTGCAAAAGCTCTTTGTGATCTTGCGGCGAGTATCAATTTGATGCCCTATTCGGTTTTCAAGACATTGGGAATTGGAAAACCAAGACCCAAATCTATGAGATTACAAATGGCTGATCGTACAATGAAGAGACCGTTGGGGGTGATTGAAGATGTATTGGTTCGAGTTGACAAGTTCATTCTCCCGACGGATTTTATTATTCTTGATTGTGAAATGGACTATGAGGTCCCAATTGTTCTTGGTATACCTTTCCTTGCTACGGGGAAGGCTCTTGTTGATGTGAAAGCCAATGAACTCACTTTTCGGGTGGGTGATGAAAAGGTAGTGTTCCACGTGTGCAAATCTATGAGGCAACCAAATAGCAATGAAGTGTGTTCGTTCGTGGACTTGGTGACTGATGTGATTATTGATGATACAAGTGCCACGATTAATGTGGGTAACATGTTGGAGGCTGTCTTGCTAAAATTTGATGATGACGAGATGGATGGCTTCATGGAATGTGTTAATTCTTTGCAAGGAATGGGGTCGTACAACTATGCACCCCAGAAACTTTCCTTGGATCTTGAGAATAGGAAAACTCCTCCTACAAAGCCTTCAATTGAAAAGCCTCCTATCTTGGAGTTGAAGCCATTGCCTCCACATCTCAGGTATGAATTCCTTGGCCCTTGTTCTACTTTACCAGTCATTCTTTCCTCTTGTTTGACTAACGTGCAGGTTGACTCTACATTGGCGGTGCTCCATAATAGGAAGAAAGCTATTGGGTGGACTTTGGCAGATATTCGAGGAATAAGCCCCGCATTTTGCATGCACAAGATTAACTTGAAGGACGATGCCAAACCATCCATTGAACATCAAAGGAGACTCAATGAAGCCATGCAAGACGTGGACAAAAAGGAGATTATCAAATGGTTGGATGCCGGGGTGGTCTACCCTACTTCCGATAGTTCGTGGACTTCTCCGGTGCAATATGTCCCAAAGAAGGGGGGCATAACTGTGGTCACCAATGATAAGAACGAGTTGATTCCCACAAGAACGGTGACCGAGTGGAGAGTGTGTATGGACTATTGGAAGCTAAACAAAGTTACAAGGAAAGATCATTTTTTGCTCCCTTTTCTAGACCAAATGCTTGATAGGTTGGCCGGCCGGCCGTGCTTACTATTGCTTTCTAGATGGATATTCGGGCTACAACCAAATCCTTATTGCCCCGAAAGATTAAGAGAAAATAACTTTCACTTGTCCCTATGGCACTTTCTCTTTCAAGCGGATGCCATTTGGCTTGTGCAGTGCACCAGCCACTTTTCAACGGTGTATGATGGCGATCTTTATGGATATGGTAGAGGACTACCTTGAAGTCTTCATGGATGACTTTTCGGTAATCGGGGATTCCTTTGATGATTGCTTGGCAAATTTGGATAAAGTATTAGCAAGGTATGAAGAAACGAACTTGGTGTTGAATTGGGAGAAATGTCATTTCATGGTCGAGGAGGGCATTGTCCTTGGCCACAAAATCTCAAAGAAGGGCATTGAGGTCGTCAAGGAGAAAATAGAGGTGATTTCTAAATTTCCACATATGAGCACCTAAGTTTTGACTATATTTGAGTTTTTATCACCTTCTACTATGTAAATATTTTTAGAAATTTAAAATATATTTTTTAGCTTTGTTACATTTTTTTTTATATAGGGTAAAAAATTAAAAATAATTTAAAAGGTCAATTATTACTATTAGTATTATTTTTATTTATTATCTTTATTTAAAAATAAAATAAATAAAAAAAAACCAAAAAAATTAAATATATTTTTTTAAATTTTCAGATGGGAATAAAATAATAGAAAAATTAAAAGTATGGAATAAAAAAGTAAAAGTAAAAGTAGGTGGAAATTACTTTTTTTTAAACGTAAAAGAAAGTGGAAAATTAAAAATAATAAAAGTAAAAGAATGTGGAAATTTTAAAAAATGAAAAGTAAAAGAAAGTTTTAATTAAAAATTAAAAGTAAAGGTAGCTGAATTTGTTTTAAAAAAAGTAAAAGAAAGTGGAAATTAAAAAAAAGAAAAGTAAAATAAGTGGAAAATAAAAAAAGAAAAGTGAAAAAAGTGGGAATTTAAATATAATAAAAGTAAAAAAAGGTGAGAAATTAAAAAGTAAAAGTAAAGGAAAGTGGGGAATTATTTTATTTTTTTAAAAAGAAGAAAAATGGGAAGTGAGAATTCTTTTTAATTAAAAAATAATAAAATAAAAAGAAATAAAAAAAACTGAAAAAATTCCAAAATATTTTTTCTATAAATAGAAGAGAATTGTGAGGAGAAAAAAAGGAGGTAGAAGGAGAAAAAGAAATAGAGAGGAGGGAATTGAGAGAAATTTATTTTCTTCTTCTAGGATAAGAGAATTTCTACTCATGTCATTCCTTCTTCGTCTTTCTTTCGAAAAATCCAGCAAAATCACCCCCCAAAAACAGCTTTAAACCCAGCAAAAACAAGCTACTAAATCACCGATTTTGCAAGGTCAATCGGGGTTGCAAGTCACGATTTTTCGTTCGAGGTTCCGTGGCCGGTGAAAGCTCCAGTCAACACTCGTCGAATTGTTTAGCGCTCTTGTAATTTCAACTCTGTTAATTTATATCAAAGGTCCATTGTTTCCCTTTCTTCACTGATTATTTTTTCTATATTACCTTCTTGTCTGTTGGTGTGATTATTGGGTAGCGTGAAGTAGTAGTTCACTCTATTGATATTTGGATCATTTGAATCTGATTGTTCCCTTTGTTCATATGTTTATTGGACCATGATGTTAATTTTAGAGTTGCAAAGTTTCCTTGTTCATATGTTTATTGGACCATGATGTTAATTTTAGAGTTGTAAAGTTTTATTCTGAGTTGATTTAACCGGATAAAGGGTCTATTGAATCACTGTAATTTGGCTTGTTTACTAATTTTATTCATGAGATTGTGGTGTCATTAGTTTTGTTTAAGAAATATACAGAATATGGGATATTGGGTTGGATAATTTATTTGGGCCACGATTTGTTTCCTAAGGAAATTGGTTTTTAGGATCTTGGAGAAGAAAAGATTTTGGGCTAAGAGATTTAGTCTCATGAGGCCCAAAGTAATAAATAACATTGCTGGCCCATCTTTCTCTAAGCTAGCCCACTTTTCTATAAATTATAAATTCAATTCTTCCACAAATAATTTCATAATTCATGACCTTACAATAATTTCAAAATAGTTTGAGTAAACAATCTTATAAACATTCGTAGCTTGCTTCGGGTACGATTAATAACTCTTCGTGATTATAGGTACGGTTCCCGTAGCATAGTCACGATACATAACTCCAAATTCAAGTGCGCGTTTCACGCGACTTGACCCCAACTTCAAATAATAAAAATCAATATTTGTAGATTGCGGGTGCGTTTCACGTGACGTAATTTGCAATATGTACAAAAACAAGCGAGTGCGCGACATCGCGAGTTGTTTAAATAAATTCCATAATTTTTTAAAATAATTAAAAGCGGTGTAGAAGCATTAACACATAAAGGGTTCTAAAACATGTAATAAATCAAATAATTTGGCCAATTATTAATAGTTTAGCGACCATGCTAAAACCATAGAATCTGGGAGTGCCTCACACCTTCTCCCGGGTTAACAAAATTCCTTACCCGGTCTTTTGATTTTCGTGGACCTTAAAAGAGAGTCAAATTTTCTCGATTTGGGATTTAAAATAAACCGGTGACTTGGGACGCCATAAATTATTCCAAGTAGCGACTCTGAATAAATAAATAATCTCATATCGATTAATGTCATTTTAATTGGAAAAACTCCCCTATCCCCCGGGAAAAAGGAGGTGTGACAGCTCTGGCGACTCCGCTGGGTAATAGAACTCATAATCTCTGGTTTAGGGTTCAAAATTCGAGCTTAGAATAACTGTTATACTTGGCTTTTGTTTATTATCTGATTTTTTCGTGTTTGAGTCTAATGTGCTAAATGCCGCTTTTAACCGCTTTGATATTATGTGAACTATATATAAACTGTTACGAAACCCTTCTTCTCTCTAAGTCTTCTAAATCTTCTTGGAAGCGTGCGCTTCCTGTGGCTTCTTTTCTGTTAGAGTCTGTCACGACCCAAAATTCAACTAGTCTTGATGGCACCTAACCCAACCCGATAGGTAAGCCTATTAACAACTATCAAATTTCCAATTATATTAATAAGACAATTATTCAAAAGAAATATCTGAATCTAATACATTTCCCAAGAACTGGTAGTACAAATCATGAGCTTCTAAGAATAGAGTTTACAAAGAGGAAATGAAATAAATACATAGTCTGTTTGAATAGTACATAAACAGAGTTATACAGATCTAAAGCTACCACGAACAAGAGGCAGCTACAACCGGGATGCAGGTACATCTTCAATCCAGTTCCCATCGAACACAGCAACAACAATAGCCAACATCTGCACGTAAGGTGCAGAAGTGTAGTATGAGTACAACCGACCCCATGTACTCAATAAGTAACAAACCTAACCTCAGGTTGAAAGTAGTCACGAGCTAGCAGAAGGGTCGGGGCCAATTCCAATATTCCACAACAGTTCCTAACAGCATAGTACACGTAACAAAAGTGTATCTCAGAAATAAAAGGCTCAGTTCGTTCACAGTTTCAGAAAAATAGGCATTTCTTTTCAAGTATCTCAATGAAAATCCAAATCTTTTACCGAAAAAGCCAAAATACGAGTAAGTTTGAAAACTGTGATTTTTCCCAAAACTCATTTCAACAAATAGTAAGAGGTTTCATTTTTCAGATAGCATGAGGAAAGTACTTCTCTATGCCTATATGTTAAGATACAAGTAAAATCATAAATGTCCCCAAAAACGTGTAGTAGAAGGGAATGCATCTCTATGCATGTATCTCAAGTACGCATGTCAAATACAATGCATCTAAATGATGAGTTCATGTACTCACACTCTCAGAGTATTCAATCTTACTGTCTTGTATTCTCTCTCACTATGCTCAATGCTCAGCACACTCAATCACTCAGCGTTGTACAATACCTGCTGCGGCGTGCAACCCGATCCATATATGACCATAAGGCCCGTTGCGACGTGCAACTCGATCCACATATATATAGTCGACTGCGCTCACTGGGGGCGTGCAGACTCCAGAGGGGCTCCTTCAGCCTAAGTGCTATATTACTGCGGCGTGCATCCCGATCCAATATTGTTGCGGCGTGCAACCCGATCCAATATTATTGCGGCGTGCAACCCGATCCAATAATATATATATATATATATATATATATATATATATATATATATATATATATATATATATATATATATATATATATATAGCCGAAGGCTTGTTGCGGCGTGGAACCCGATCCATATAAAATGTCACTCTCACTCAGTCCCTCGACCTCACTCAGTCATCAATCTCTCCAGTCTCACTCACGGGCTCACAATGTCATGAAACTAGCCCGGCAACAATGATATGATGTATCAATAAATAATAACCGAGACTGAGATATGGCATAAATGCATGGATATGACTGAGTATGAAATATCAACGAAATCAGTGAGGTGACAGTAAGAAACGACCACTATGGGTCCAAACAGTGTCGGCATAATGCCTAAATAAGATATCTAGCATGATTGATAGCTTAACTACTTTATCACATAGTGAAAACATGGATATCAACAAAGTAGCACCACTATATAGTGCCATGGAAACAACGGAGTCCTAATTCACATGGTGCACGCCCACACGCCCGTCACCTAGCATTTGTGTCAACTCAATACCAATCACATAACAGTATTTCGGGGTATCATACCCTCAACACTAAGATTAGAAGAGTTACTTATCTCGAACAAGCCAATACCAATGCCGAACAAGCCAAGAGGTGCTCCAAAGATGCCATCCCGCATGTTCTGACCTCCGACCGGCTTGAAACTAACCAAAAAGAACTCAAGTACATCAAACAATGCTAAAGGAACCAATCCCGATCGAAAAAGATCAATTCTTGAATCAAAAAGCCCAAAATCGGCCAAAAGCTCAACCCGGACCCGCACCTCGAAACCCAACAAAATTTACAAAATCCAACAACTCATTCAATTACGAGTCCAACCATACTAGTTTCAATCAAATTCGACCCCAATTCGATGTTCAAAACTCAAAAATTCATATTATGAAACTTTTGGCCAAAACCCCCAATTTCCTCTTTAAAATTCATCAACCAAAAGCTAAAATCGAAGATAGATTCATGGAAAATAACCAAAACCGAGTAGAGAACACTTACCCCAATTCATATGGTGAAAATTGCTTCAAGAATCGCCTCAATCCGAGCTCCACAGCTCCCAAAATGTAAAAATGGCCGAAACCCTCGAAATATAGTACTTTATAATCTGCCCAGGCATAATACACTTTGCGTTCGCGGTAAACACCTCACGAACGCGACTCACAGCTGGCTCAGACCTTCGCGAATGCGTCTCCAACTACGCGAATGCGATGAAGAAGGCCTTCAGCTCCAGCTGCCAAACCTCAACACTTCGTGACCACAGTTCCTCATACGCGAACGCGGACAGTCTTCAACACAAAGCTACGCAATCGCCTCTGGCCAGTCGCGACCGCGAATAAGAAACAACCCAGCTCCATTTTCCCTTTACCCGATCGCATCAACTGATCCACGATTGCGAATAACAATCCATGCACCGGAAAACCAGAACACACCAGCAAGTCCAAAATGGAGGAAAATAGTCTGAACACAATCCGAAACATGCCCGAGCCCCTTGGGACCCCGTTCGAATATACCAACAAGTCCAACAACATAACACGGACCTACTCGAGGCCTCAAAACACACAAAACAACATCGGAACGATGAATCACACCTCAATTCGGATTCAATGAACTTTGAAACTTCAACTTCCACAACCGATGCCGAAACCTATCAAATCATGTCTGATTGACCTCAAATTTTGCACACAAGTCACATTCGACATTACAGACCTGCTCCAACTTTCGGAATCGGAATACGGCCCCAATATAAAAAATTCCACTCCCGGTCAAACTTTCCAAAATTTCAACTTTCTCCATTTCGAGCCAAATTAAACCACGGACCTCCAAATCACAATCCGGACGCGCTCCTAAGTTTAAAATCACCCAACGGAGCTAACGGAACCATCAAAATTCCAATCCGAGGTCAAATGCTAAAAAGTTAAACTTGGTCAACTCTCCCAATTTAAAGCTTCAACAATGAAATCCATTCTTCCAATTCGATTCCGAAATACCTGAAAACCAAAACCGACGATTCACACAAGTCAAAATATATCATACGGAGCTACTCACTCCCATAAACTACCGAGCGAAGTACAAATGCTTAAAAGGACCGGTCGGGTCATTACATCCTCCCACACTTAAACATACATTCGTCCTCGAACGTGTCCAGAGTTGTTCTCAAAGCCATGAAACCGTCGTATAACCTTACCATGCACATACCCAGGGGTGATCCCACATCACCCTATCCCATACAGGTCCGATAACATAACATAACTGAAATTTCTCAATTCAACCCAGCCCACAAACCTTCGAATCAAATTTCCAACATCTGGAATTTCTTATAAGATCAGAATTTCGCATCTACATACCGTATAAGTCTGAACAAGTTGTACCAAAAGCCGTAACCATAACTCAAATACTTAAATTCAAATACCACATAGCTCAAATGCTCTAAGCAATGATTTCTAATCACAGTAGCTGTTCAAATCAACCCAATGCCGGTAATAAACATCATATCAAACAAAACCTCGTTCTAAAACCTTCGTACACTGCCGATGATGAAAGAAACACGCATAACTCATAAACATTCATCAGATCAACCAGTCATGGAATTCCCTCACCTTCGACAAGAACTATAGCAAATTCTAAGCCAACTTTCGATATTATCCTTCCAAACATGCTGTAATCAATCCCGATAGTATCCATCCTAGGTCCAATGATCTCATCTCATTCAACACGACCACTATAGTGACATGCCACATCAATACAATCTAAAGCCATAACTCGTGCAATCCGTGCACCAATAAGCAACATTCCAAATATACTCAAATCATGGAAAACTGACTCGGACGGGAGAACTGTCCTGCAAGCACAACAGATACCACCACAACGCAATGCTAAGAACCTATCACACACCGTAGAACCAAAACACATGAATCTAACACAAGGGATCATATCTCAACATAACTCCACTGCAATGCGTGACCCCATCCAAATACTGGTCCATATGAAATACCTCAGCCACCATGCTCACAATCAATAACCACGCGAAATTCAACATTAATTACCCAAGGTGCATTATCATAACCATGGAGAAGCCAATGACACAATGCCACCCAAAACTCGAAAGGACATAACCAATACGCAATCAATCATGCAATACCCAACTACTCATCTCGCTCAAATTTCGCTATAAGACCACAACAGAACCACACCATGTGTGCCTAAAACTAACGAATCACAACTCCTCGTAGCATAGAAGAGTAACTCACAGAAAATTCCGAAACTCGAATAAGCTCAACAACAACCGAATGGCATATCCCTCAACAATAGCAGTATGGAGCCAACCAATTCGGCTCGGTGTAGAATACACACCCTAATTGGGACTACCAATGGACCCCCAAATCAACTCCGGGCACCCACACATGGATAAATAACCCTTCGAAAGCCCACAATGACTGAATCATAACACATACTATCGTCTAGCTAGCTTTGGCCATGACTTCATAGTTCACAACCATGAAATAACCTGCCCTTGAGAACTCCAATCTACAAATCTATAGAACATACGAATCACCATGTCTGATCCCAACTCCACCACCAGAATGTCTAACTCATCTATCATACACAATCATCTCACGAGGAATACTTCTAAAATTCTTCTGTGTCACATAGAAAAATTTGAATATCAGCAGTCGATCAACCAGAAGAGTGCTGCAATACCAGTGAAGTATCCATAAATCAAAACACACAGCCCCTTCTGAAATGTATACTCTCATCAAGCCATGCCAAATAGTAATATCATTTACCTAGTCATCTGAAACCGTCCATGCTTCCAAACAGAACTGTGATCCTGCTCACGTAAATCTCAATCCCACACAACACACCGAATATACCATGCCATCATATGAAAAATACGAGAACTTCATTGTCCGCTCCGAGTCACAAGCAACTACATACTCAATTAGCCAAGGACCTTTCATTTGATCTCATCCAGGAGAAAATCCCAATACGCAACATATTCCTCACGCCGGTAGGAAATATACTCCTCAAACCGTGGTAAAAACCATTGAGAACTCTTCGAAACCCATTTGCACACAACCAAGCTATCAGAACCGAATCTCTCTAACTCAACCCAGCCACGCAGGTTGCCAATACCCAAGAGCATTGCCACGAAACACCTGTAGAGACTAGCCACGTCATAAGTACCCAGAGAACCGATCATACTCATTATTGTGCTAACCCAACCTACTACCACGCTATCCTATTTATCTAAGTCCTTTCCAACTTGCCTTTAAATTGATATTTCTACTTGCTAGAACACCACGATCCCTAACCAAAATTCACCACACAAGAGACCCTAGTATAAAACCATAACACCCTAAGGCCCATAAGCCGCTGACTCCCCTCTTAAGCACCCAAAGCACCACAACCGAGGCACCCACTCTAAAGAGACCTTATGTGAACCTAAAATTGTTTCCTTCACCTTCTTGATACTGAAATGCACAATCCAAAATGATATAAAAATGCCACAAGTCTCGACACCATCTAATGCAACTCCCAGTTTCTAGCCATATATAAATCTTAAAAATTCCAAATTGCTACATATAAATCTTGAATCCATTAGAACCATTCTCGAGAGTCATCCACTCTACTCAAATCTCAATTAAACTGACCAAACGGACCGAACGACCTGTGCCCCATTAGCATACCAACACCCAAGGGAATAAAAAGTAACCCCACTCCTAAGCAACCGAGCAAATTCCTACTCCATGTACACTATATCCTTTTCGAATAACCACTCAATTATTTATAATTCCCATATACCCATAGAGTGTAATGCAACCCGTATCCAGAAATTTCCTTACCCGAGTCATCCTCAATCTCAACTTCTGCAAGTCATAACCGATTCACCAGTATACCTCAAACCGAATCCAATGCAATACATAACCGTGCAATCAACTCGCCGATAGTAGACTCCCCCACTTGGCTCAAAGCCATAGATCAAAACACACAACTTACAATGCGCATACTCTATTACTGCCATAATACCGCAGTGAGATTCAACCAAATCTTTCCTGAGATCCTGTAACGCAAACCATCTAATACTTCACATCATCTGCAAATCTCGCATTCACCCTTGTAATAGTCAGGCCAACTTCCACCAGCGATCCAAACTCAAATTGCAATATATATCATTTACTGGTAAAAGAGAACTCTCCACAAAACATCATAAGGACCACACAACCTCAGGAACCTCGCAGGAGTTACCCGCCTGCTCTGCCTCAAACCGACATCTCTCTATACTCTTGCACAGTCATAGCTATTACGCAATCACTTAATCTTCCTGAGTCTGAACTCATAACACGACATGAAATCTGCTGCACTCTACAAATAAACAACACGAGTCCTTCAACACACCCATAACTCGAGGCCATATGCTAAATCAATACAGAAATCAAACACCAATAGTTCTTGCTACATCTCAAGTAAACTCTTCTCGTCACATTCAAACCATATGAACACATCTCATAGTCACATCGTTCTCATCACAAAGCCATTCTACCGCTCATTGAGCAAAATATTCCTCTCGCAGGGACATTACCGAACATATGAGCCCAAATGTACAAGTTACCACTGAAGCTACCAAGCTCAAGCTGCGGTCTAACCATGGCCTAAAGTCCTCCAGACTGGCCCATCACCAAAATACAGAATACATATCTCGAACCTCGTTCATAGGATCACAAGCCGGCGATGCACAACCAATGTCGAGCGCTCATGTGAGCACACGAATACGTGGAAGGAATTCAAAGGGTTACGCTTCAAGCTGAATCAATACCGCATGATAAGGAAAGAAAGATGGGAAGTATATTCTAAATGTCCTGTAGCCTATCGAAGATAGGTATGGACGTCATCATACCGATCCGCAAGACTCTACTAGGCACTTGCTCATGACTTGTAGAACCTATGAACCTAGAGCTTTGATACCACCTGGCACGACCCAAAATCCAACTAGTCGTGATGGCACATAACCCAACTCGCTAGGTAATCCAATTAACAACTATCAAATTTCCAATAATATTAATAAGATAATTATTCAAAAGAAATATCTAAAACTAATACATTCCCCAAGAACTGGTAGTACAAATCATAGGCTTCTAAGAATAGAGTTTACAAAGAGG
The DNA here is from genome assembly GCF_000390325.3 of Nicotiana tomentosiformis. Taxonomy (NCBI): domain Eukaryota; kingdom Viridiplantae; phylum Streptophyta; class Magnoliopsida; order Solanales; family Solanaceae; genus Nicotiana; species Nicotiana tomentosiformis. The sequence goes on from NC_090816.1 coordinate 20,296,472, forward strand.
AAATGAAATAAATACATAGTCTGTTTGAATAGTACATAAATAGAGTTTTACAAATCTAAAGCTACTACGAACAAGAGGCAGTTACAGCCGGGACGCAGGTACATCTTCAATCTAGCTCCCATCGAACACAGCAACAACAACAGCCAACATCTGCACGCAAGATGCAGAAGTGTAGTATGAGTACAACCGACCCCATGTACTCAATAAGTAACAAACCTAACCTCAGGTTGAAAGCAGTGACGAGCAAGCAGAAGGGTCTGGGCCAATACCAATATTCCACAACAGTTCCTAACAACATAGTACACGTAACAAAAGAGTATCTTAGAAATAAAAGGCTCAGTCCGTTCACAGTTTCAGAAAAATAGGCATTTCTTTTCAAGTATCTCAGTGAAAATCCAAATCTTTTACCGAAAAAGCCAAAATACGAGTAAGTTTGAAAACTGTGATTTTTCCCAAAACTCATTTCAACAAATAGTAAGAGGTTTCATTTTTTAGATAGCATGAGGAAAGTACTTCTCTATGCCTATATGTCAAGATAAAGGTAAAATCATAAATGTCCCCAAAACCGTGTAGCAGAAGGGAATGCATCTCTATGCATGTATCTCAAGTACGCATGTCAAATGCAATGCATCAAAATGATGAGTTCATGTACTCACACTCTCAGAGTACTCAATCTCACTATCTCGCATTCTCTTTCATTATGCTCAATGCTCAACACACTCAATCACTCAGTGCTGTACAATACCTGCTGCGGCATGCAACCCGATCCATATATGACCATAAGGCCCGTTGCGACGTGCAACCCGATCCACATATATATAGTCGACTGCGCTTACTGGGGGCGTGCAGACTCCAGAGGAGCTCCTTCAGCCCAAGCGCTATATTACTGCGGCGTGCATCCCGATCCAATATTGTTGCGGCGTGCAATCCGATCCAATATTGTTGCGGCGTGCAACCCGATCCAATAATATATATATAGCCCGAAGGCTTGTTGCGGCGTGCAACCTGATCTAATAAATATATATATATATATATATATATATATATATATATATATATATATATGTATATATAAAACCCGAAGGCTTGTTACGGCGTGCAACCCGATCCATATAAAATGTCATTCTCACTTAGGCCCTCGACCTCACTCAGTGATCAATCTCTCCAGTCTCACTCACGGGCTCACAATATCATGAAACTAGCCCGACAACAATGATATAATGTATCAATAAATAATAACTAAGACTGAGATATGGCATGAATGTATGTATATGACTGAGTATGAAATATCAACAAAATCATTGAGGTGACAGTAAGAAACGACCACTATGGGCCCAAATAGTATCGGCATAATGCCTAAACATGATATCTAGCATGATTGACAGCTTAACTACTTTATCACATAGTGAAAACACGGATATCAACAAAGTAGGACCATTATATAGTGCCATGGAAACAACAGAGTCCCAATTCACATGGTGCACGCCCATCACCTAGCATGTGTGTCACCTCAATACCAATCACATACACGTATTTCGGGGTATCATACCCTCATCACTAAAATTAAAAGAGTTACTTGCCTCGAATAAGCCAATAACAATGCCGAACAAGCCAAGCGGTGCTCCAAAGATGCCATCCCGTGCGTTCTGCCTTCCGAACGGCTCGAAACTAACCAAAAACAACTCAAGTACATCAAATAATGCTAAAGAACCAATCCCGATCGAAAAGATCAATTCTTGAATCAAAAGCCCAAAATTGACCAAAAGCTCAACCCGGGCCCACACCTCGGAACCCAGACAAAATTAATAAAATCCAAAACCCATTTAATTAGGAGTCCAACAATACTAGTTTCACTCAAATCCGACCCCAATTCGATGTTCAAAACTCAAAAATTCATGTAATGAAACTTTAGGCCAACCCCCCCCCCCCTAATTTCCTCTTTAACATTCATCAACCAAAAGATAAAACCGAAGATAGATTTATGGAATATTACAAAAATCAAGTAGAGAACACTTACCCTAATTCATATGGTGAAAATTGCTTCAAGAATCGCCTCAATCCGAGCGCCATAGCTTCCAAAATGTAAAAATGGCTGAAACCCTCGAAATAAAGTACTTTATAATCTGCCCAGGAATAATACACTTCACGTTCGCGGTAAACACCTCGCGAACGAGACTCACATCTGGCTCAGACCTTCGCGAACGCATCTCCAACTACGCAAATGCGATGAAGAAGGCCTCCAGCTTCAGCTGCCAAACCTCAACACTTCGCGACCGCAGTTCCTCACACGCGAACGCGGACAATATTCAACACAAAGCTATGTGATCGCTTCTGGCCAATCGCGACCGCGAATAAGAATCAACCCAGATCCATTTTCCCTTTACGCGATCGCGTCAACTGATCCACGATCGCGAAGAACAATCCACGCACCAGAAAACCAGAACACACCAGTAAGGCCAAAATGGAGGAAAATAGTCCGAACACAATCCGAAACATGCTCGAACCCCTCGGGACCCCGTACGAATATACCAACAAGTCCAACAACACAACACTGACCTACTCGAGGCCTCAAAACGCACAAAACAACATCGGAACGACGAAGCACACCTCAATTCGAATTCAATAAACTTTGAAACTTCAACTTCCACAACCAATGCCGAAACCTGTCAAATCACATCCGATTGACCTCAAATTTTGCACACAGGTCACATTCGACATTACAGACCTGCTCCAACTTTCGGAATCAGAATCCGACCCTGATATCAAAAAGTCCACTACCAGTCAAACTTTCCAAAATTTAAACTTTCGCCATTTCGAGCCAAATTCAACCACGGACCTCCAAATCACAATCCGGACACGCTCCTAAGTTCAAAATTACCCAACGGAGCTAACAGAACCATCAAAATTCCAATACGAGGTCAAATTCTAAAAATCAAACTTGGTCAACTCTCCCAATTTAAAGTTTCAACAATGAAATCCATTCTTCCAATTCGATTCCGAAATACCTGAAAACTAAAACCGACAATTCACACAAGTCAAAATACATCATACGGAGCTACTCACGCCTGTAAAGTACTCGGGTTGAGTTGTCTGCTCGGGTAAGCCAGGTCTAGAATAGGATTTAAACTTAAAATAACATAACTTCATGCCGGATCCCTAGTTGGTACGTTTGTTTGCATCACGTGCATTCGACTTTCGGGACTCAACACAGGGGTTGGATCCGTCTAAGACAGGTGTACCCGAATCAAAAGACCATCCTGATGCATTTTTCCGTGCTACTTGTGCATTTATTTGTTTCGACTTGCATGTTGACCGGCTTCTAGAATAGGGAAAGAAAATCAAGAAAACAAAAGAGCGAGAAATTTACCCGATTTCTGAAAATCCAGGTATTTGAAAATCTCGAAACTCTGTCAACATTAGGAAAAAAATAAATCATTTCAAAATACGCCAAATATTTTCAAAAGAATGTCATGATTTTCTTACCGAACTACGCGGGTCTGATTCTCACCGGATGTGAGATACGTAGGCAAACCTCATCTGTTCAGGCTCAAATTTTCAAAAATCTAAAAATATTTTCCTTTAATTCATTCTTTAGAAGTCTTTCCTTCGAAAATCCCAAATAAAAGAAAAAGATTTTAAAGCCAAAAAGTATTTTATTTCTTTTTAGAAGTTTCTCATTTGAAAAACAAAATCAAATCAAAATCAAAAAATATGTTTCTTTTTTTTTAGAAGTCTTTCTCCAAAAATAAAAATAAAAATAAATAAATCAAAATTCAAAAAAAAAATATTTCTTTCTTCGAAAATTATCAAAAAATAAAATAATAAAATATAAAAAAGTAAAAATCCAAAAATATTTTCTTTTTTTTGAAAATTTCGAATACACAAAGAGAGAAAATTCTAAATCCAAAATATTTTCCTTGTAAGGAGCTTTTGTTGTATGATTTTCAAAAAAAAAAGATTGATAAATAAATTAGAAAAAGAGTTAGCTTATTTACTTTATTTCTAGTATTCCCGAATTATGTAATGATCTGATTCATGCGGTGTCATGATACGTAGGAAATCCCCATCGGATTCGATCATAGCCATTAAATAAATCGAGTGAAAAAAAAGAAAGGAGTGACAAAAAAAGAGCGAAAAAAAAAGATAAAAAAAAGCAAGAGTGAAAAAGTCCAAAAAGAGAACTCTTTGTCCAATTTTAAAAAGAAAACATCAGAAGGCTTCCGTGAATATGCTATCAAATGGCGCGAGCAAGCTGCCAGGGTAAAGCCTCAAATGGACGAACCTGGAATGGTTACGGTCTTCCTATAGGCCCAAGAGGTGGACTACTTCCAGAACATGATGTCTGTTATGGGTAGACCGTTCGCTGAGGCTATCAAAATTGGGGAGATGGTCGAAAATGGTTTAAAAATGGGCCGAATCTTTAGTCATGCTGCCTTTAAGGCCACATCACAGGCCGTTCAAAATAGTTCAGTGGGTTTGATGAACAGAAACGGGAGAGAAGAGGGAGCCATGATGGCTTCTAGCTCGAGGGGGCCCGCAGGTCATTCAACCAAACATATATGCTTTCTAAGGTCCCACAACACTAATATCCCCATCAAGATGCTGCTTATACCGTGGCATCGCCTCCCTATGCGGTGATGAATGCGCGACAGTACACGCGACCACAACATTATACACAAAATCGAGCTCCAGCTCCCAGAAATGCCTATCCTTACCAAGCTCCGTATAATCCCCAACCATATGTTCTCCAATACAATCCTCGCCCAAGAGATCCCCTTAGAAGGAATCAGTTCACCCCTACTGGTGAATCATATTCAAGTTTATTTCAAAAGCTAATCGGGCTAGGTCTGCTGCAGCCAGTGGCCCCGAACTGACCAAACCCGGAATCCCCCTCGCACCAAGCTGATGCTAGATGTGAATACCACTCTGGAGCTGTGGGACATGATACAGAGGATTGTTGGACCTTCAAAAGGGCAGTTGAAGAATTGATGATCCAGCATTGAAAGCCACAATAGCCATTGCCGCGACAGAAGAGAAACCTAAAAACGAGCGCCAAACCTGAAAGTTCCATGTCATACGGGAGTCTCGGTAGCCAGTCTTGCTATCTTTTCTGCGTTCGGATTATTTCAGGGTGTAATCCAGATATTTTACTTTTATTGTCTTACTTTCTAATGTAAACCTTTCTATCTTTAAAAAAAATCAAAAAATCAAAATCAAATGAAATCAATATTTCATTGTCTAGGAATGTCTCTTTTCTTAAACTTGTCACTAATATTATTCTCTTTTAATTATGTTAATGCAGATTTTAATGACATGACATGCTTACGGACTTCATGCCCAGATCCTAAGACAATGCCAGACCCCAAAATAATGAATCAAGAAACAGAATGTTTTGAAGACAAGGCTTGTAAGAAAATAAATAGAAAATTAGAACGAAGTTGAGATGCTCTCTCTTCGGATCATTGTTGAAGTCGAGATTGAGGATAAAGATTGGGTCCAAAACCGATTGGAATAATTGACACTGATTAATGAAAAATGATTGACTGCAGTTTGCCATGGGTAGTTGTAACAACAAAGAATGGCCTGTATCTACAACAAGAAAGTGAGGCCCAGAAAATTTGAAGTGGGGCAACTCGTTTTGAGACGTATTCTCCCGCATCATGAATAAGACAAAGGAAAATTTACTCCTAATTGGAAAGGTCCATACATTATAAGAAGAGTGTTGTTGAAGGGAGCGCTGTATTTGGGAGACATCGAAGGAAATGATCCCGAGACAGTTGTCAATGTAGATGCGGTCAAAAGGTATTATGTTTGACTACTTTCACAGCTTTAACATGCTCCGATTGGGATGACGAAGGCTTTCTTTCTCACTATCCAAACACTACCAATGCTTTGCAAACCTTTGAGCCAGTTCCCTTTCTTTGATTACCCTCTTTGCAACCTTAAAATGTTATAAAAAAATAGGAAAATGAAAATTAAAAAAAAAAAGAAAAAAGAAAAAAAAGGAAAAACAAAAGAAAATCAGAAACAAAGTTCCTTGAATTACGTTCGACTTGATTCCGAAAGGATACGTAGGCAGTCTCGCTCTGGGGTTCAGTCATACCAAAACAAAAATTCACATTTCCCCAAAAGTAGAAACTGGGGCAGATGTTATAATGGTTCGGCGACAGTTTCACCTGAAAGGTTCCGAAGTTGTAATTCAATCAAATTTCTTTTACCCAAATCCTTTTCAAGTCCTTCCGACCAATCAGCAAAGATGTTCTAATTGGAGGGTACAATTACTTGGATATAAGATGACCAAAATGAGAGAAATGAAATGAGAGAGTCTTATTGGTGAAAACCCTCACGGGCACCGTAAAGTGATGGTAAGTAGAGAAATTGAAAATGAGAGAGTCTTGTTAGTGAAAACTCGCAAAGAGCACTATAAGGCAATGGTGAGAAGAGAAATGAGAGAGGTCAACTAGTGAAAACCCAAAAAGGGCGCCCCTGATCGAAAGGAGGATCTTCACAACCAATGGCATCAACAAGACCCTGAGCAAGGTTCCTCAGTTTCGAGGTAAAAGTTGTAGTGAATTTTAGAGAGTCAGACGGTTTACACAGGTCAGGCATCCAGTCCAAAAGGCATGTCATGTTCATTGAAGTCCGCATGTACTTCAGATAAGTCCTTCTTTTCCTTTCCCCGAAAGGGGTACCTTTTGTTTAAAACTCATTCTTCATTACCATTGTTTGTTTTTCTTTGAATCCCTTTTGGTCTAACTCTGTTCCAAAACTAAGGCAAAAAATGGATGGCAAGACTGATTTACATGGCTCTCGTTTGATGCAAGCTAATATGTAAAAAAAGGGCACCCAACCTCGGCAGGGGCATCAAGTCGACCCCGACTGGCCGTTGCGGCCGATGTTTCGATATCAAAAGCTCTTGGAAAGAGGAAATCAAATTGATAGTGCCTACAAGGGCAAAATAAAGTTGAAAAGGTTAAGTCCCACGTGACCAATCGTCCTGTAAAAGTTTGAAAAGTCAAAGGCTCTCTGGGGCTAAGAATGCAAGTGGTATTCAGGAAACAACTAGTGACAGGTTGAAATCATCATCAAAAGAAGATGGGCCAAGATCAAGTGGTTGAAACACTCAAGGTCGCAAAACCAACCACCGTTTCAAATTAACAATTGTTCTTTGTTTGAAAAACAGGAAACATGTGCAATCCAAAAGCAACCTTGCAAGAAGCAGGTGCAGAACTCCAAAAGAACAACTAAAAGAAGAAGAAAAAAAAAGAATCTTTCCCGCATTTACTCATTCTCTAAAAAATATTTTATTTTAAATGATGAAAAAGAAATTTAAATGGCGAAAAAGAAAGAAAAGAAAGAAAGTTCCGAATCATGGTAGTATAGGGTCTCCATCCCTAGCTGCGTTTTCCAACATAGGGTCTCCACTCCCTAGTCTCTTTTCCAACATAAGGTCTCCACTCCTTAATTGATTTTATTTTAGACATAGGGTCTCCACTCCCTAGTCGCCTTTCTAACATAGGGTCTCCACTTCCTAGTTGATTTTATTTTTAGACATGTGGTCTCCACTTCTTTGTCTCCTTTTCCAACATAGAGTCTCCACTCCCTAGTCTCTTTTCCAACATAAGGTCTCTACTCCCTAGTTGATTTTATTTTAGACATAGGGTCTCCACTCCCTAGTTGATTTTATTTTAGACATAGGGTCTCCACTCCCTAGTCCCTTTTCCAACATAGGGTCTCCACTCCTTATTTGCTTTTATTTCAGACATAGGATCTCCACTCCCTAGTCTCCTTTCCAACATAGGGTCTCCACTCCATAGTTGATGTTATTTTAGACATAGGGTCTCCACTCCCTAGTCTCCTTTCCAACATAAGGTCTCCATTCCCTAGTTGATGATATTTTAGACATAGGGTCTCCACTCCCTAGTCTCCTTTCCAACAGAGGGTCTCCACTCCCTAGTTGATGTTATTTTAGACATAGGGTCTCCACTCCCTAGTCTCTTTTCAAACATACGGTATCCACTCCTAGTTGACATTATTTTAGACATAGGGTCTCCACTCCCTAGTCGTTTTTCCAACATAGGGCCTCCACTTCCTAGTTGATGATATTGTAGACATAGGGTCTCCACTCCCTACTCTATTTTCCAACTTAGGGTCTCCACTCCCTAGTTGATTTTATTTTAGACATAGGGTCTCCACTCCCTAGTTGATGTTATTTTAGATATAGGGTCTCCACTCCCTAATCTTCTTTTCCAACATAGAGTCTCCACTCCCTAGTTTATTTTATTTTAGACATAGAATCTCCACTCCCTAGTCTCCTTTCCAACATAGGGTCTCCACTCCCTAGTTGATGTTATTTTAGACATAGGGTCTCCACTCCCTAGTATTCTTTTCCAACATAGGGTCTCCACTCCCTAGTAGATTTTATTTCAGATATAGGGTCTCCACTCCCTAGTCTCTTTCCATCATAGGGTCTCCACTCCCTAGTTGAAGTTATTTTAGACACAGCGTCTCCACTCCCTAGTTGATTTTATTTTAGACATAGGGTCTCCACTCCCTAGTTGATTTTATTTTAGACATAGGGTCTCCACTACCTAGTCGCCCTTTCCAACATAAGGTCTCCACTCCCTAGTTGATTTTATTTTAGACATAGGGTCTCCACTCCCTAGTCTCTTTTCCAACATAGGGTTTCCACTCCCAAGTTGATTTTATTTTAGACATAGGGTCTCCACTCCCTAGTTGATTTTATTTTAGACATCGGGTCTCCACTCCCTAGTCTCTTTTCTAATATAGGGTCTCCACTCCTTAGTGGATTTTATTTTAGACATAGGGTCTCTACTCCCTATTCTCTTTTCCAACATAGGGTCTCCACTACCTAGTTGATTTGATCTTAATTGCACGGTACACCACTCCCTGATATCATTGCCAATATAGGATTTACCATTCCATGGCCACATTTTTCCAACATAAGGTACACCAATCCTTAGTTGAGACATTCTTTTGACAATAAAGGAACACCATCCAAAAAAAAAATCAGCATGATCTTTTTGGGGTACACCACTCCCGACCTTTTATTGCTTTCAATAAAGAAGTAGTTTAGAATTTTTTTACAATAACTCACGAAATTTTCCCAGTGCAAACTGGGGCAGAAAAATTTCATTCGTTTGTTTGTTTTGATGTCTGAGTAGGTTTTACCTCAAGGCACTGGGTTCGAGATGACCAAAAGAAGAAGTCTCAATTCAGAATAAAAGAAAAGAAAAAATAAGTGAATCCAAAATACAAAAGTAGTTGAAAAGATGTGGAATGCTCATGACATGACTGAAGCCACGAGTATCGGAGTCCCTTTTTGATTAGAAGAAGTTATAGAACAATGAACTAGAACCTACATCTAGCGAGTATCAAGGTTTAGATCAGAGTCTGCATGAAGAACTAGTCAAGACTCAAGATCAAGTTTCAAAAGACTCATAGATAGGAATCTTGTAACTCATAACTGATAGGCTTGTTTAGTTTCTTTTTTGTTTTGATATAATAGCAGGATCGCGGACCGGAACCTCGACGGAACCTCACTCAACTCCTCAACTCATCATTCTACCATTCTCCTTGAACTACACGCAACCTGATTCCCCTATAACCCAGGATATGTAGGCTATCGAAAATCAGGACTCGGTTGCACCCTATCTTTTATTTCTTTTCCTTTTGAATAACGGTTTGGTCAGAAAAATAGTCACATGGCTCACCTAGTATTTGCCTGAAAACTCTTCATGTTTTCAAGCAAAGAGGGGCAGCTACGAGCACCTGATTTTTGACTATATTTGAGTTTTTATCACCTTCTACTATGTAATTATTGTTAGAAATTTAAAATATATATTTTAGCTTTGTTACATTTTTTTATATAGGGTAAAAAATTAAAAATAATTTAAAAGGTCAATTATTACTATTAGTATTATTTTTATTATTTATCTTTATTTTAAAATAAAATAAATTAAAAAAACCAAAAAAAATTAATTTTTTTTTTTAAATTTTCGAATGGGAATAAAATAATAGGAAAATTAAAATTATGGAATAAAAAAGTAAAAGTAAAAGTAGGTGGAAATTATATTTTTTAAAAAAGTAAAAGAAAGTGGAAAATTAAAAAAACATAAAAGTAAAAGAATGTGGAAATTTAAAAAAATAAAAAGCAAAAGAAAGTTGTAATTAAAAAATAAAAGTAAAGGTACCTGAATTTGTTTTAAAAAAAGTAAAAGAAAGTGGAAATTAAAAAAACATAAAAGTAAAATAAGTTGAAAATAAAAAAATAAAGTAAAAAAGTGGGAATTTAAATATAATAAAAGTAAAAAAAAAGTGAGAAATTAAAAAATAAAAGTAAAGGAAAGTGGGGAATTATTTTTTTTTAAAAAGAAGAAAAATAGGAAGTGGGAATTCTTTTTAATTAAAAAATAATAAAATAAAAAGAAAATTTGAAAACATTTCGAATTATTTTTTATAAATAGAAGAGAAATGTGAGGAGAAAAGAAGGAGGGAGAAGGAGAAAAAACATAGAGTGGAGGGAATTGAGAGAAATATATATTTTTTGTTTCTTTTACGCTAAGGGAATTTCTATTCGTGTCATTCTTTCTTCCTCTTTCTTTTGAAAATCCAGCATAAATTCCAGCAGAAAACCAACACCTAACACCTCATCTTCTTCCATGAACCACCAGCTGAAACTTACCCAAACACTAAAACAAAAGAGCTTCAGTCGAGGTTCGAAGCTTCATCGAGGTTCTCGGTACCGTTTCCGGTTGTGGTTAGTTCATACAAAAGTCCAGCAGAGCTTTGTTCCTATTGTACCGAAGAATATTTAACTATTGAAAGGTCCATTTCTTGTTCTCTAGTTTTCGAATTCCAATTCATATTATGTTTGCTATAAGTTTAAATTTTTTTTTCTGTTTTGCTTAAGGATTGATTCACGATTGGTTTACTATTTCATTTGTTGTTTCTGCCGGATATTTTAGCCTAGTTGCTTACTGTTTTTAGTTTTAGTTAATTAGCATGCCTTGAATTTCTTGGTTAATTCTTTTGGTGTACGTGAGTTTTGCTTCACTGGTGTCGTTATTTTGGAATGATTGTTAGTGCTAAGAATATGGGGTCAAACCTTAATTGGAAATGAATTATTTTCTAATTGGGCCATACACTAATATCTTGAAAGATGAGTTGGACATTCACATGAAATGATTGGGCTTTAGGAATAACTTTTTAATGATAAGAACGATTGGATTAATTAATGTATTACTATCAGTTGGGACATATTTCTATAGATTATAGGATGAATTGAAAGAGCCTTTTGGTTATCAAGTCCTAAATGATCCATTTGCAATTAAGACATGTCATCCACAAATAAATTCCATAATATATGGCCTTCACAATAATCTCAAATTAGTTTAGGAAGATAGACTCATAAACATTCATAGCTTTTTTTAGGCGATTAATAAATCTTCGTGACTATGGGTACGGTTCCCGTGGCATAGTCATGATACCTAAATCCCAATTCGAGTGTGTATTTCACGTGACTCAACCATAACTTTAAAATATTAATAAAAATTAACATGCTGTAGATCGCGGGTGCATTTCACGTGACGCGATTCGAAATATGTACAAAAACAAACGAGAGCGCGACATCGCGACTTGTTCAAACGAATTCCATAAATATTAAAAGCGGTTAGAAGATAAAATGCACAATAGGTTTGAAAGATATAAAAAATCAGTTATTTAAGCCAGGTATTAATTGTTAAGCGATCGTGCTAAAACCACGAAACTCGAGAGTGCCTCAAACTTTCTCCCGGGTTAACAGAATTCCTTACCCGGTCTTCTGTGTTCACGGACCATAAATAGAGTCAATTTCCTCGATTTGGGATTCTAAACTAAACCGGTGACTTGGGACACCATAATAATTACTCCAAGTGACGACTCTAAATAAATAAATATTCCCATATAGATTAATATCACTTTAATTGGAAAAACTCCCCTATCCCCCAGGAAAAAGGAGGTGTGACACCACCTCCAACATCCGTGAAAGGAGTGAGAAGTTTTTTGGGTCACGCAGGGTTCTACCGGCGCTTCATAAAAGATTTTTCCAAAGTGGTGAACCCCTTGTGCAAGCTTTTGGAGAAAGATGCTAAATTTCACTTCATTGATGATTTCATGAGAGCCTTTGAATTGCTCAAGTTCAAGTTGACAACAACTCCCATCATCACTGTTCCTAATTGGAGTATTCCTTTTGAGCTCATATGCGATGCTAGTGATGTAGCGGTTGTAGCAGTTTTGGGGCAACGTGTCAACAGGATTTTGCATCTGCTCTACTATACTAGTAAGACCATGAATGATGTCCAAGTCAATTATACCGTTACCGAAAAAGAGCTCCTTGCCATTGTGTTTGCTATAGAGAAGTTCCGCCCATACTTGATGGGTGCAAAGGTTATTGTTCATACGGATCATGCGGCACTTCGCTATCTTATGAGCAAGAAAGATTCAAAATCTCTGTTGATGAGATCGGTGCTATTGTTGCAAGAGTTTGATATTGACATCCAAGATCGAAAAGGGAGTGAAAATCAAGTGGCAGACCACTTGCTCATTTGGAGGAGGAGAGGAGGCCGCATGATGGCCTTGAAATCAATGACTCCTGTCCCGATGAGCAACTATTGGCTATTTCAATGAAGGAGGTTCCATGGTTCACCGGTCTAGCAAACTTCCTTGTGTGTGGAATCATCCCGGATGAGTTCTCTTCAAATCAAAGGAAGAAGCTCAAACGGGATTGTCAAGACTATTATTGGGATGAGCCTTACCTCTTCCGGATTTGCATGGATGGGGTAATTAGAAGATGTGTACCGGATGAAGAGCAAAATGTTATTCTTGAGGCTTGCCATTCTTTGCCTTATGGTGGTCACCATGGCGGAGCGAGAACGGCGGCTAAAGTGCTAAGTTGTGATTTCTATTGGCCCACTCTTTCCAAAGATGCAAGTGATATGGTGAAAAGATGTGATGAATGCCAACGGGCCGGTGGAATCTCGAAGAAGAATGAAATGCCTCTCACTACCATATTGGAGATTGATATTTTTGATGTGTGGGGTATTGACTTCATGGGTATTTTTGTGAGTTCTTGTGGAAACACTTACATCTTAGTCGTGGTTGATTATGTGTCTAAATTGGTTGAGGCCGTTGCTCTACCTAACAATGAAGCGAGAAGTGTGGTGGCATTTTGGAAGAAGAATATTTTCACAAAATTTGGTACGCCGCGGGATATCATAAGCGATGTGGGGTCGCATTTTTGTAACAAGGCTTTTGACATCTTGCTTAGCAATTATGGTGTCACTCATAAAGTTACGACTCCTTATCATCCTCAAGCTAGAGGTCAAGTGGAAGTTTCTAACCGGGAGATAAAGAGTATCTTTTCCAAAACAGTGAATGCTAACCGGACGGATTGGTCAAAAAAGCTTGATGATGCACTATGGGCTTATCAGACTGCTTTAAAAACTCCTATCAGGATATCTCCATACCGGTTGGTGTTTGGCAAAGCTTGTCATCTTCCGGTGGAACTTGAGCACAAAGCCATGTGGGCTTTAAAGAAGTTGAATCTTGACTGGGATGCAACCGCTAACTTGCGTGTTGCACATTTGAATGAATTGGATGAGTTCCGGTACCATACATATGCAAGTTCGCCCTTGTACAAAGAGAGAATAAAGTACCTTCATGACAAATACATCCGAAACAAGGAGTTCAAGGTGGGCTATCTTGTTTTGTTGTTCAACTCACGATTGAACATGTTTCCCAAAAAGCTAAAATCCAAATGGAGTGGTCCCTTTGAAATTGTGGGTGTGACACCTTTTGGTGCATTGGACTTGAAGAACAAAAATGATGAGGTATTCTGAGTCAATGGTCACCGGGTGAAGCATTATTTGGGACAAGCTGATGATGGCCATGTGGTGGCACTTATTCATTTGAAGTGATAGTAATCTGTGTCGTGCCGTGACGTTAAATCAGGCGCTTCTTGGGATGCAACCCATGTTTTTTTTCTTTTCTTCTTTTGTAGATGGGTGCTATTTTGTGCTAACTAGATTTAAAGTGTGTTGTAGGAATGAGTGTGCTTTACATGAACCGTGCTCAGAAAAATTGGCTAAGAGTGGAGAATGTGCGGACCGCACAATTTTGAATGCTACAGCAGAAGGCAACTGCGGCCGCACAAATTGAGATGGGAAATTGCAAACTCTCTGAAGTTTGGTCTGTCAGATAATTGGCTATTTTGTGGCCGCACATCGAATTATGCAGTCCGCAGCCAAAATCTGGTGTCGAACCACAAATTGTGCGGGCTACAGATCAACAAGGCTATTGAGCCTTCAGGTAACAGAGTATGGACCGCAGAAGGATGTCTGTGTGCACTTCTCCTTTGATTCCCCAAGTCTGCGTCTGAGTATAAATAGTAACCTTGGGCTACTGTACAAGTTTTTCCCTCTCTGAGTACTCTAAATTCTAAAACTTGGAAATCATATGTTCAATCATCTGCCACACTCCATACACATCTGTGATCACTTAGTTGCACTCTTTCATATCTGGTATGTTTAATTTCTCATAGAATTTTCACTTTTTAGTTAAATTTATAATTTGTTAGATAGTTTTAGGCTATTTGTTAATAGATTTCAATTTTACTACCATGTGGGGGTTAATCTGTAATGGGTCAACTTCTAATTGCTTTATGGGGACTGGGTAAATTCATTTGCATGCTTAATTGTTCATACCATGTTAAATCTGTGCAAAAAACATGAAAACCCTAGAAGTCCGATAGTTTTGATTTCTGAAATCTGCGACCTTGTGCGGTCCGCAGAAGTTGTAATCTAGGGTCTTTGGTTAACTAAATTATGCGGCAACACTTGAAATTGTGCGGACCGCAAAAATTCCATTGCGGCAACAGAAACGTGTGTGCGGCCGCAGATCAGTCCAATCTCTATCATCAGAGAGTTAGCACTTTTGATAATTCTAATATGCGATCGTAATGAAAAATGTGCAGACCGCACTTCAATTCTGCGGTCGCACTCAAAATTGTGCGGACCGCAGTTCCATCTCTACGGCCACATTTCTAAATTATGTGGTCTGCGCAACCCATTCTGCGACCGCACTTGCAAGTGTGCGGACCGCACTTCCCTACCCTGCACTCATGTTCTACAATGTGATATACTATATGTGTTCAACTGAATTACAACTGACTTCTGCAGTTGCTTGTTACAGAAAATGGTTAGATCTTGAGGTCGTGGTGACACTTCAAAGGGGAGGGGTGAGCCTTCTAGAGGCAGAGGCAAAAGTAATTTACCCCTCGCCCTTCAAAGGGTAATCAACAAGAAAGATACAATAGGTCGAGGATGATAGCCTAAGCCCTCCGAATCTAGTTCATATGCCCCATCTCGGGAAGCATCGGAGGGCGACTCAGTGCAAGAGCAGCCTACTGTTCGATCACAGCCACAACAGCCACAAGGAAGGTACCAACTTACAGACGAACCTTCCTCCTCACATAGCACTTCCGAGGGTTTGGAGAGTGCAAGTCAGGCTTCAGAGCCCTCTGCTACACCTATCCCTGAGGCACCAACAACTGTTGTTGATGATATTCCGGAAGATGGTTGAGGGGGTAATACTACAGTTGCCGGCCTTGAGAGGTCGAAGAAGAAAGAGGTCTAGGAGGACCATTTTGTGAGCCTAACTGCCTTCACCAGCTTTCGTGAGTGGTGGCCGGTGAGATCACTCACTCTAGAGCAACAATTCCAACTCAAAGATCTTGACAAGTAAAATCCAGAAGTGTTGAGGCAGTTCCGAGAGATAAAAGGGTGGATGTGATTCACCCGGTCAGTTGTGGACGCCAAAGAGTATTTGGTCTTGGAGTTCTATGCCAATGTGGAACATATCAAGAAAAGGGCCAAAGTTACAAAAGTGAGAAATCTGAAGGTGCGGTTCGACCAGCTCACACTAAACTCCTACTTGGGGTTTGAGGATGTGGTGCCAGTGCAGTACTTGGAGAAGCTGGCAATGGGTGATGCAGATCGCCCTTGGCTAGCTGAGCTTCTTGCAGTCCCGGAGCCACCACCACCATGGATCACTGCAGCGGTGGTTCCTATTCAGTGGAACACCCTAAATTTCGAGTCGAAGTGATGGCAGACCATCGTATGTAGCAGACTAGACCCGTGCTTGAACGAGACAAACATACCTATTCCACGGGTAGTTCTAGTTTCCTCTATCATGGCTGGGTACATGATCAATGTGGGTACCGTGATGTCAGCCAACATGTCAGTGGTCGCCAGGCAGGCTGATACTTCCTACCCGTATCCCAACATCATCACTGAGTACCTTACGGATGCACAGGTAGAGCCCAAAGACTATGACATGAAGGTTCGGACAAAGAAGCCCTTCTCTTGGTATTCTCTGATGGATACACAACCCCAAGAGAAAGGGGCAGCCGACTACCACTGTAGGCCAGTCTGATGAGCCATCAGTGGTGGGTACAGAGACAACTGATATGCCATCCACTTCAGCAGAGCCTTCTACCAGTGTAGCTTCCATGCCTCCACCTTCAGCCTCAGTACCTCCCACCTCGGCTTTGAAGCTGGTACCGATGACATATGCTCCACTCTCTGCGCTGCGAGTCTCCCAGAAACTGGAGAGCCTCAACAAGTGTTTGCAGATAACTACTGCAAAGCTGACTGACATATCTAGTCAGGTTGCAGCACAGTCATTCTCTCCTTCACCCCAGATTTGTCCCACGGTCGAAGAAACATTAAAGAAGATCCTGGACAACCAGAACACTATCGTGGCTGCTCTGGTACAACATGGGTCCGTGATTGAAGAATTGGGTAAAGAAGTAAAGAAGATGCGGAAGTCACAGGCTTCGAAGAAATCGGTGGATAAGCTCCGGCGACAGGTCACTAAGCTTGCATTAGCCGGAGACATTCCATTCGACATGTTGATAGACCTGCACCACCTAGGCCTAGATCCCACAGAGCCCACCACAACAACTGGCAAGTCTGAGGAGCCAGACCTTGATGCTGACACTGCTGAGGCAGTCCGTCAGATGTTCACCAACCCAGCTACTCCCAGACTTGAGGATGATGAGATCCAATTGGAGACTGAGGTTGGTGCCACTGCTGGGGACATAGAGATGGCCACAGAGCCATAGGGAGTTTTATTCACTCTCACCTTTCTTATACTCATATTTTGTTAAGCATTGGGGACAATGCTTATTTTAATTCAGGGGGTGGAGTTTCTTTGACATTTTGATGATTCTAATTCTGTATTTTGATAACTATGACACATTTGGCCTGTAATTAACCTATTACTATTTTCTTCTTCTTTATTATTATGTATATATTCTCTCTATTCCCTCATTATGTATATTCATTTTGCTTTCAATAGTTTTTGTTTTATAGCTTCTTTATCTTTTTTGTTTGTTGTCCTTTTGGCTTAGTAGCTTCTTTTGGATTTGCCTTTTGAATTAGTAGCTTCTTTTTGCTTTAATAGCTTCTTTTTATGATTTAGTGGATAATAAGTGTTTGGTTTCTTAATGCCACAGTTCTTTTCAAAGGTGTTTTGTGTGAACCGGGTGACTCTTCCCAACGATGAATGGCGTGAAAACCTTCTTAAGGGATTGAGTCCATTTTTGGTGTTTAGGTAAGAATAGTAGTAATAATGAATAAAAAGACCTAATTGAGTCATGCTCGAAGAGTCAAACATGTTTCACTTGGTACCAACACACTTAACTACATGCTTATGGTTAAAAACAAGGTTTTTGGAAAGAAATAGGTCTAGTTAGTGACCTTTTGACTCTTGTGTTGACTTAAGCAATCATCGAGTGGTTTAGTCAAACCATAGTGATTTTCAATCTTGAATATGGTCGTTGTGAGCCATCGACTCTATCCTCATTAACAATCCAGCTGCATGAGAGGTGAGATCTAGTTGTTGCAAGTCCAAGTACCCGTGCGAATGGTCTAGAACTTTCCCCGAATGTGTTTCTAGGCGAAATTCTAAGTTTTGCTTGGCTTGAGAAGTGATTGTAGGATCTCCTTGACCTGTTTGAAATTTTTCCATCGCCCACCAATGTTGTTATCCCTAGTCAACCCATTTGAGACTAAAACCTTTCTCATTTGATAACCATGCTACAAGACTTTACCCGTTTTGTCGTGACCCTCTCTTGGCACCTGAGCTTTTCTTAACACCCTTGTGAAACAATTGGCTAAAAACATAAGTTTGGGGGAAAGAAGAGGAGTTTGAAGAAGGTATCAAGGCACAAAAGAGAAAAGAAATGAGGAGAAGGAAAGGCAAGAAAAAGAAAGAACAAATGCAATGGAGAAAAGAGAAAAAAAATGCAAAAAGAAAGTGAATAAGTTGAAAAGTTGAAGGGATTTAAAGAAAAGTAATGATTCAAAGCATGGAGAAAGCAAAGAAGGAGAAAATGAATATCATGACCAAGAAAGAGTGATGTTAAGTCTCTCTAGTTCCCCTAAGAAAAAGAAAATGCCTCAAAAAGTTGGCAAAACATGAGCCGAAAAAAGAAAATGGAGTGCTTAAGGAAAGATCAACCCATTCTATCATAGCATATCCAACCTTAGTCTAAAAGCCTTCATTGCATTTCGAATAAGCCCTACGTGATTTCAAGCCGAGTGAGCTTACATTAGTGGTGATTTACATGAGGGGCAAGCCTACAGTAGTTAAAGCCTTACTTGCGACATTCTTTCGAGAGAGATGAGTAAACCTTTCACAAATCATTGGATTGAGTGCTATATTCTTAAGTAAGATAGGTAAACAGAGAGTAGAGGAGGAGGAGTTTGGGATCCACAATGATCTACATGAAAGAGCGAGCTTCCTTGATGAATAAAGTCAACTCTTGATGCTTAAGTGTCGCACTAGAACTATTTGTGCGTAAACGTTTAACTTGTTGCCTTGTTGATAATTCATAAGTCGTGTGCGTAATTGCTGGTCCCAATTGATGTGTGATTGATTCACCTTTAATTTGCTGGAATGTCTCTTAACTTGTGGAGGTGGGAATTACTTTATTTTCTTGAGGATAAGCAAAAACTTAAGTTTGGGGGAGTTGATAAGTGGGAATTTTGACTACTTATTAGCACTCTTTAGCTTTCGTTTTAGTCCAAAAGCGCTTAATTGTGTTCCCGAAAACTGATAAAATATGCTTAATTGAAACAATATTGGAAGATGAGCTCCCAAGATGAAATCCAACTCAAGAATGAGTAATCTGAACTCCCAGACAAAAACAGGCACAAAAGCTCAGAAGTGCGGACTACCGAATGCCATCTGCGGCCGCAGGTCGTGAAGAAATTCCCATCAGAGAAATGTGCAAAGTGCGGTCCGCACATAAATTATGCCACCGCAGAAGTTGGGTTAGAGCAAAAGTTCATAGAACCTGCATCTCAAAGTGCGGACCGCACAATTATTGTGCAGCCGCAGAAGAAGAGCCACACGGCCGCACTCACATTTGTGCGGACCACAGAAGAGCAAGGTGCGGCCGCACTCAGAATTGTACGGACCGCAGAAGAGCAAGGTGTGGCCACACTCAGAATTGTACGGACTGCAGAAAGAAAGCAGTGCGACCGCAGACCAGAATTATGCAACCGCAGATTTCCACTCCTGTCAAGCTAAAGAAAAGTGCGGACCGCACATGGAATTGTGCGGCCGTAGAACCTCCGAAAGGGCATTTTTGTCCAAAAATTCCTGGTTTGTATAAATAGAAGAGTTTCACTTTTTTAGGTTAACTTTTGACATCAGCTGCTACAGTAGATGATTTCTTTTACTCTTTTTAGTAGTTTTTGCTATTTTGAGATTTTTGAATATTGATTTCATCATTTTAATTATCAATATGGGTTTAATTATCATTTCTTCTCCTATTTCTTCTAGTTTAGGCATGAGTAGCTAAATTTTCACTAGGGTTATGACTCAATCCTAGTATGTAAACGTAATGGGTGTTTGATTTATTGCTTGTTTATGGTTGGGTGTCTATTATCTAGCCGTGTTCTTATTTTTATTTGAAGAATTAATGGTTGTAAACATTAATTCATTGGCTATTTGACTTGGTCTCTACTTGAGAAAGAGAGACTTAGTCTAGGAAAACTTGGCTAGCAAGCAATTGGGTCAATCAAGAGATTGATAAGCCCAATTAAAGGGTTGAACCTAGAGATAGTAAAACCCGACTTGAGCTTCTTATCAACTATTTTGTTCAATACCCATTTAGACTTGAGCAAGCCAAATTGGGCAAAATCACTCTCTGACCGAGAGGTATTGAGCGGGCACTTAAGTCTTGATAGCTATAATACACCCCGACTAATAAAATAAGATTTAAAGTTTACAACTCATTAGGCAAACACCTAGGTGAAGGTCATAGCCCTAGGCCTTTTATATCATTTGAAAAACAATAAAAATAATTTCCTAGTTTCATTCTTTGAATTGCAATCGTAGTTTAATTTAGATTTTCAAACAAAACCAAATATTGCGGAAGTAAAAATTTAGATATACAAACTCACGCGCTAAGATATATACTACTAATGCCCATTCATATAGCTCCCTACGGAATTCGACCCCGACTCTTGTTGGGTATTACTATGTTTTCTGAGGCTTTGTTGAGGTTGAACAAGTTTACTAAGATCTTTACTATTCATTTCAGTGGTGCACCTTCTGAGGACCCACATGATTATCTAGACTGCTGCCACGAGGTGTTGTGGAATATGGGTATAGTTGAGACCAATTGAGTCGATTTTGCAGTATTTCAGATGACTGATTCTACCAAGAGATGGTGGTGAGATTATATGCTGACTAGACCATCTGGTTTGCCTGCACTTACCTGGGATCAGTTTTCACAGTTATTTTTAAAGAAGTTCATCCCAGTCACTCTGAGAGAGGATTACCGCATGCACTTTGAGCGTCTTCAGCAGGGTAGTATGACTGCTATCTAGTACGAGACTCAATTTGTGGACCTAGCTCGCCATGCCATTTTATTGCTCCCTACTGAGAGGGAGAGAGTGAGGAGATTCATTTATGGGCTCACTTTCACTATCAAGCTACAGATGGCCAAGGAGACTGGAGATGATATTACTTTTCAGAGGGCCGTAGATATTGCCAGACAGATCGAGATAGTTCGTGCTCAGGAGAGGGGGCCGGTGTCTAATAAGAGGACTCTTCATTTTGGTAGTTTTAGTGGTGCCTCATCTGGAGGCAGGGGTACTTTTGGTAGAGTCCATCCTCCTAGGCCGTTTCAGTCACTGCTTTAGGCATCTCACAGTGCTTCAAGGAGTCGTGGTCCTTATGTGCCTAATTCTGGGCAGGCAGCCTATAGTGCACCATCAGCTCCTATCAGTGCACCTTTGATTCAGAGCTATTACTATGGTTATCTGGCCCATTCGGATCAGCTTCAGCTTCAGCAGCCACATCAGCAGGATATGTGTTTTGAGTGTGGAGGTACTTGTCACATCAGGAGGTTCTGTCCGAGATTGTTAGGTGACATGCCACAGCAGAGTTCTCGTGCCATGGTCCCGGCACCGGTTGCTCTACCGCCAGCTCAGCCAGCTAGAGTCAGGGGTCAGGAAGCCAGAGGTGGAGGTTAGGCGGTTAGAGGTAGAGGTTAGGCCGTTAGAGGTGGAGTTCAGGCCGTTAGAGGTAGAGGCCAGCCAGCTAGAGACCGTCCCAGGGATGTAGGTCAGAGTGGTGGGGCCCAGTTCCGATGTTATGCTTTCCCAGCTAGACCTGAGGCCGAGTCATCTGACGCCATTATCACAGGTATTGTTCCAGTTTGCCAAGAGATGCTTCAGTTCTATTTGATCCGGGCTCTACTTATTCCTACGTGTCATCCTATTTTGCTTCATATCTGATGGTGCCTCGTGATTCTTTGAGTGCTCCTATGTATGTGTCCACGCTTGTGGGAGATTCTATTGTTGTAGATCGCGTTTATCACTCGTGTGTGATTACTGTTGAGAGTCTTGAGACTAGCGTAGATCTCCTACTTCTTGATATGGTAGACTTTGATATTATCTTGGGTATGAATTGGCTGTCACCTTATCATGCTATTTTGGATTATAACGCCAAGACGGTGAACTTAGCCACGCTGGGGTTGGCTTAATTAGAGTGGATGGGACTCATGGCCATTCTACCAGTAGGGTTATTTCTTATTTCAAGACTCGACGTATGATCGAAAGGGATGTCAAGCTTATTTGGCATATATCCATGATTCTAGTGCGGAGGTTCCTTCCATGGATATAGTACCAGTTGTGCGAGTTCCCAGAGGTGTTTCTTGCAGATCTGTCGGGGATACCATCAAATAGAGATATTGACTTTCTATATTGATTTGGCTTTGGGAACTTAGCCAGTTTCTATTCCACCATACCGTATGGCCCCGCTAGAGTTGAAGGAATTGAAGGAGCAGTTGCAAGATTTGCTAGATAAGGGATTCATTAGACCTAGTGGCTTGCCCTGGGGTGCGCCCGTGTTGTTCGTGAAGAAGAAAGATGGGTCGATGAGAATGTGTATAGACTATCGGTAGTTAAACAAAGTCACTATCAAGAAAAAGTATTTGTTGCCGATGATTGATGACTTATTTGATCAGCTTCAGGGTGACAAGTTGTTTTCGAAGATTGACTTGAGGTTTGACTACTATCAATTGAATATTAGGGTATCGGATGTCCCTAAGACAGCTTTTCGGACTCGGTATGGGCATTATGAGTTCCTCGTGATGCCATTTGGGTTGACAAATGCCCCAGCATTATTTATGGATTTGATGAACTGTGTGTTCAAGCCTTATTTGGATTCTTTTGTGATCGTATTCATTGATGATATCTTGATATACTCCTACAGTCGAAAGGAGCATGAGCAGCAATTTTGGATTGTACTTTAGACATTAAGGGACAGTCAGTTATATGCCAAGTTTACAAAGGGTGAGTTTTGGTTAGACTCAGTTGCCTTTTTAGGGCATGTTGTATCGGCTAAGGAAAAAAAAGTGGATCCTAAGAAGATGGAGACAGTTCAAAACTGGCCTAGACCTACTTCAGCTATAGAGATCTAGAGTTTCCTGTGTTTGGTGGGTTATTATCACCGATTCGTGGAGGAGTTTTCATCCATAGCAGCCCCAATGACTAGATTGACCCAGAAGGGTGCCCCATTTAGATGGTCTGATAAGTGTGAGTTGAGCTTTCATAAGCTCAAGACTACTTTGACTACGCCGCCAGTGTTGGTGTTGCCCATAGGTTCAGGATCCTACACGGTGTATTGTGATGCATCTCGTATTGGGCTCGGTGCAATATTGATGCCAGATGGCAGGGTGATTGCATATGCATTGCGGAAGTTGAAGGTTCATGAGAAGAACTACCATGTTCATGATCTAGAGTTGGCGCCTATTGTTCATGCACTGAAGATTTTGAGGAACTATATTTACGACTTGTAGTGTGAGGTATTCATGGATCATCGGAGCCTATAGTATTTGTTCAAGCAAAAGGATCTTAACTTGAGGCAGAGAAGGTGGTTTGAGCTGTTGAAAGACTATGATATCACTATTTTGTATCATCCTGGGAAGGCTAATGTAGTGGCCGGTGCCTTGAGTAGAAAGGCTATGAGTATGGGTAACCTTGCGTATATTCCAATTGGTGAGAGGCCGCTTGCATCAAATGTTCAAGCTTTGGCCAATCAGTTCATGAAGTTAAATATTTCGGAGTCCAGTCATGTGTTAGCTTGCATAGTCTCTCGGTCTTCCTTGTATGAACGCATCAAAGAGCGTCAGTATAATGACCCCCATTTGCTTGTCCTTAAGGAAACGATGCGACACGGTGGTGTCAAGTAGGTTACTATTGGAGATGATGGGGTTTTACGGATGCATGGTCATATTTATGTGCCCAATGTGGATGGGCTTCGTGAGTTGATTCTTGAGGAGGCCCACAATTCTCGGTATTCTTTTCATCCGGGTGCCGCCAAGATGTATCAGGACTTACTGCAGCATTATTGGTGGAGGAGGATGAAGAAGGATATAGTTACATATGTAGCTCGGTGTCTGAATTGTGAGCAAGTAAAGTACGAGCATCAGAGGCCTGGTGATTTATTTCAGAGGCTAGAGATTCCTGAGTGGAAGTGAGAGCGTATTACTATGGATTTTGTTGTTGGAATCCCATGGACTCAGAAGAAGTTTAACGAGGCATGGATCATTATGGATAGGTTGACCAAGTTGGCACATTTTATTCCAATGGCAGTTGCCTATTTTTCTGAGCGGTTAGCAGAGATCTACATCCGCGAGATCGTCCGTCTTCACGGTGTGCCCATGTCTATCATTTCTGATCGAGGTACGCAGTTCACCTCATACTTCTGGAGGGCCGTACAATGTGATTTAGGCACGTGGGTTGAGTTGAGTACATCATTTCACCCCCAAACGGTCAGACAGTCCGAGCGGACTATTTAGATATTAAAGGATATGCTTCGCGCTTGCATTATGGATTTCGGGTGTTCTTGGGATCAGTTCTTGCCGCTTTTGGAGTTTGCCTACAACAATAGCTACCAGTCAAGCATTCAGATGGCTCTCTATGAGGCCTTATACAGGAGGCGGTGTCATTCGCCAATTGGATGGTTCAAGCTGGGAGAAGCTCGGTTGTTGGGTATCGATTTAGTTCAGGATGCCTTGGACAAGGTTAGGATTATTCAGGATCGACTTCGCACCGTTCAGTCTAGGCAGAAGAGTTATGACAGCCGTAGAGTTCGTGATGTTGCATTCATGGTTGGAGAGAGGGTATTGATTCGGATTTCACCCATAAAGGGTGTGATGAGGTTCAAAAAGAAGGTCAAGTTGAGCCCTAGGTATATCGGACCCTTTGAGATTCTTGAGAGAGTGGGTGAGGTGACCTACAGGCTGGTATTGCCACCTAGTTTGTCAATAGTCCATCTGGTATTCCATATGTCCATGCTCAGGAAGTATCACGGTGATCTGTCCCATGTGTTAGATTTCAACTCATTCCAATTGGACAAGGATTTGACTTATGAGGAGGAGTCGGTGGCTATTCTAGCCCGGCAGTTGAGGTCTAAGAGTTATCCTTCAGTTCGAGTGTAGTAGAGAGGTCAGCCAATCGAGGCAGCCAAGTGGGAGTCCGAGTCGGACATGCGGAGTAGATATCCACACCTTTTCACCAGTCCAGGTACCTTTCTATGTACGTTCGAGGACGAATGTTTGTTTTAGAGATGGAGAATGTAATGACCTGATAGGTCATTTATAGTTTTACCCTTCATTTCCGTGCTCCGAGACCTTAAATAGCTCCGGCTAGCCTTTCTCGATTTGCGTGCGCAATTCGTGTCTTTTTCCGGAAATTGTTTTTTTGAGAAATTGATAAACATGTGAAATTTTACCTTAAAACTCATTTGAGTTGACTACGGTCAATGTTTTGTGTAAATGGACCTGGATCAGTATTTTGACGGTCCAAGTGGGTCCGTATCTTGATTTGGGACTTACGCGTATGCCCGAGATCGAATTCGGAAGTCCTTAACTTGATTTAACATAATTTGTTAAAAACTAGCAATTTAGAGTTTTAAAGAATTCGTAAGTTTAACCGTAGGATGACTTTGTTACTACCGGGTTCGGATTTCGGTTCCGGAACTTGGTATAGATTCATTTCAGTATTTATGAATTGTTCGCAAAATTTGGTGCAAAACGGAGTTGATAATACGTGATTCACACGTCCAGTTGTAAAATTGAAAGTTCTTAAGTTTCTTTTAAAATTTAATTCGTTTTGGTGTCCGATTCATAGATCTAGGTGTTATTTTGGTGTTTTGATCGTGCGAGCGAGTTCGTATGATGTTATTACATATGTGTGCGTATTTGGTTTGGAGCCCATGGGGCTCGGGTGAATTTCGAATAGGCTACGGATGATTTTGAACTTAGACGAATGCTGGTTTTTGAGGTTTGCTATTCTTCTTCGTGATCGCGAAGAGTAACCTGGGCTGGGGGTGGATTTACCCTACGTTAATGTGGGGAACAGGTCGCGAACGCGAAGCTTTAGGGGACTTACCCTTCGCGAATGCGACCACCCACACGCGAACGCGAAGGTTTGTGGGGTTCTAGGGGAGTTGGGTAGCTCACTCTATGCAAACACGAGCCCATGCTCGCGAACGTGAAGGCAAGGGGGCCTTCGCGAACGCAAAGAGGTGACCGCGATCGCAATGGCCTTTTAGCCAATGCTCTTCGCGAATGCATCAGGTGCTTTGCGAATGCGAAGAACACCTGACGCGCAAACTTTAAAACTTCCAAAACTCGGGATTTCACCCATTTTTCACCATCTTCTCATTAGAGCTCGGCCTAGAGGGAATTTTGAAGAGAAATTTCATCACCATTTCATAGGTTAGTGTACTTTAACTTGTTTTCTTCCATTTCCGTCAACACCCATTGATTTCTAACATTAATCTATGCTCTTTCATGATAGAAACTTATAGATTTGGATAGAATTAGAGGTTTTTGTAAAACTGAGATTTAGACCTCAAATTGAGGTTGAATTTCAAAACTAATCATATAATTGGGCTCGGGGGTGAATGGTTAATTGGGTTTTGGTCCGAATTTCGGGAGTTGGACCCAGCGAGCCCCGAGTTGACTTTTGTTGATGTTTTGGAAAAAGTGTAAATATCTTAGCTTTATGTATTGTAATTGATTTTCCTCACATTGTTTGTTGATATTAAGTCAATTTTGGTTAAATTTGATTGGTGTGGAGGAGAATTTTAGAGGAAAGGTCTCGGTTGAGCTTTGATTTACTTGAGGAGCGAGGTAAGTGTTGGGTCTAACCTTGATTTGAGGGAATTAGGAACCCTTGAACTATATGTTATGTGAATTACATGTGTACGACATATATGTGAGGTGACGGGTGTATATACACCGTCAAAATAGTTGTTTTCATGTTTTCCCGTATTTCATTAATTATCTCATTCTATTTCATAACTGCTACATGTTTTAATAGCTTTCTATGCTGTAACTTGTTACTTGTCATCTATTTACTCTTGTATTGAAATGCTCGTTCTACCATGATTCCATGATTAATTGCTATTTGCCTTACTTGTCCTACCTGCACACTTTAATTGTCATATAATTGGCTTGTCTTGTTTCTTTGTATTGATTGTAGCATTCCTTGATTTGGTACGAGGTTTCTTCATAGCTTTGATTTCATAATTCTTTAATCGTAAAGATTCTTGTGAATTGAGTTGTTGAATTGATTACATTTATTGATTTTTTTTATGGATCAGGTTGCACCCCGCAACGGGTGGAATAAAAGAGGATTGATATTGATATGGTAGGATCGGGGTACACGTCACAACGGATTTTATATGTGATTTTGATATGGTGAAATAAGGGAGGATTATGATATTGATTCTGATTATATGGTAGGATTGGTTTGCGCGCCGCAACGGATTTTGCATGTTATTCTTGATATTGATATGGTGAAATAAGGAAAGATTGTGTTTGTACGGTGGAATCGAGTTACGCGCCGCAACAGATTGTGTGTTTTGTATTCATTGTTGCATTGTGTTAGCTTTCAGTATTTTCATACGATATTCTGAGGACTGATGTTTCTGGTTTTACTATTTTTGAGGATTTAGTTTATTTTCATAAGTTAACTGCCTTATTTTTCCTGTGTTCCTTTCCTGTTATTATTATTATACTGTGTACAGTTTATTGTAAGTGACCCGTCTTAGCCTTGTTACTACTTCGTCGAGGTTAGGCTCGGCACTTACATAGTAGATGGGGTCAGTTGTACTCATACTACACTCTGCACTTCCCCTATAGATTTTTGGAGTCTGTTCTAGCAGCGGTTAGTAGATTGCTCGGATTGATTATCGGACATAGACTTGAGGTACAGCTGCACGGCTTTCGCAGCCCTGAAATCCCCTTCTATTTTATTCTTGTTGTTTACTGTATTTCAGACAGTTATGCTTTCATTCAGACTTTTATTTGTAGTACTCTAGTGGCTCGTGTACTTGTTACACTCATTTGGGATTCTATCTAGATATCGTTATTGTTATGGTTTTCTCACTCTATTTCGTTTTATTCAGTTTCTTGGTTAATATTTAATTTGAATTGTTTAAAATGGCTAAAAACATGTCATGACCCAACTGGAGGGTCATGACTAGCACCCGGGCCATACTTGCCGAGCACCAACGTACATTTTATCTAACCTTCCTTATTATCTTTAAGGGCCGACAAGATCAATATAAATAGTAGACATGGATCATGAACATCCAACAATGAAAGATAATGTCATGAACATACATAACATGGCACGACAAGACTGTCAAGAAACTATATATAAGGTACGAGCTACCATGATGCCATGAAAGACTATACAACAAAAATCAGCCGACAAGGCATTCTAAACCATACATAAGTCGACACCTGTCTATGAGCCTCTAAAGGAACATAAGTGCTACAACATTGCCGGAACAGGGCCCCGACATACACATAATGTCTATAACAAAAACGCATACCAAGACCACGGCAAGCCCGAAGAAGGGATCTCACCAATAACCGCTGAACTGGACAGCCTACTGTGGTGGGGGAGCTACGTCTACCTGTCTATCAGGACCTGCAGCACGACATGCAGCGTCCACAAATAAAAAGGACGTCAGTATGAATAAAGTACTGAGTATGTAAGGCAGGAAAGCATAAGTGAGAACAGTAATGTAAACAGGGATAGAGAATATACAACCTGTGACATCTGGGTACCTCTGAGGGCTACTGACATGAAATACATGATACATACATATATATACATAAACTTTTAAAACATATGCCTTTGTGGGCATCACCATCATCATATCGTACCCGGCCATAATAGGCTCGGTAAAACGTACCCGGCCATCATAGGGCTCGGTAGAATCGTACCCGGCCATGTGGAGCTCGGTAAAACCCAACTGATCAGTGGTTGCACAATAGGTGCCATACCCGGCCAACTATAGCGCGGCTCGGTAGAGTAAAATAGATACATATATATGATGCATGCTGGACTCATTGGAATCACATTTTTAACCTTTCGGAGTGACGTAAGGTCGGTATCCTTCGTACACGTTATTAGGATTAACTCTTCATCAAGAATCTTATAAGAATCAGGAACTACCAACAACATTGATAATATAAGAATAAGATAAGTAACATCAATATCAATCGTTTCATAATGTAAGTACTGCTAGCTTCTAAGAGTAGAGTATCTTTGGGAGCTCGTTCATTACATTATGTACAATCGGAGTCGTGCAAAAGAATGAAGGGGATAGCCTCACATACCTTGTATATACTGCCCAACCTCAAGCTATGCAAATGTCACGACTCCTTAGTCTACAATAAGAGAAATGACACTATCATTATCGTTTAAGCGTCGTAACTATTATGTATCGACCGCAACCTATTTTACGATGAAACGGACAGCACCTCCCCTATTTATATGACTTCCCACAAGTCAATACAATCACCAAACAGCCCAAACAACATCATTAATAATCATATTGAGCCTCCAAAACAGTCCACCAACTAACAACATTACTACCAAGCCTTTCGATATATATTTCACAAGTTCTAGCATCAACGACTTAGCCACAACTTGGATAATCTTAAATATATATAGAGTAAGAGGTTCCTTACCTTTAAACAGAAAGAACAACTCCAATTTGACCTTAATTTTCCACTAAATATCCCTTCAATTCTGCCACAAGAACAAGGAAGCGAAACTAGCAATTAATTCGGGTTTTTCGGCACTAGAATTACTTTAGAAGACTTGAAATCACCTAGGGTTGATATTAAAAACTTGAAGGTGTATTTACAGAACATAAAACACTTAAAACAACCTCCCACACGAGCTGGAACAACACAAAAATCAGCAACAACAAGAAGAACAAGAAACTTACTAGCACCACGGGATTCCCGATATTTGATTTGTGTTGTTTGCCCTTTGTTTGGGTCTTGGATCATGAGAGAACCTTGAGAGACTGTTTTTAGGGTTATAAGGTCTGAATATACTGAAAAATAATGACTTAAAACGGGGTTGAGGTATCTTATATATGTCAATATGTCTTAAACCGCCTTTGTGGGGCCCATAGAGAGCAGCTTGGCGCACTCTCGCGAAAACGCGAATATCTCTCTATTCCGAGATCGTATCGACCAACGGTTTAATGCGTTGGAAACTAGACTCATAGATATTCAATTTGATAGGTATATCACCCAATAATTCCAAGCACATTGGGAGAAAAATGCAGTAACATTTAACCTAAAGTTTAAGTAAACTTATAAACCTAAGTTGTGACAACTTTTATCGACTTTTGTTTTATAACTCGCTTGACTTCAAGACTTATGATACGGATATTATATGATTCAAATACATTAAAACAAGACCTCTTGGGATAGTTAATCACCTCTAGTGTTACCCGAAAATACGGGTTACAACATCCTTGATTCGTTTAACTTCTAATACTTGTTAACCACTCTTATACACCCTTGTATCGTTTAAGACCAATAGGATTAACTTCTTATCATCTCAAAGATAATCTCTTCTTGGATTTACGTCGACTAACTTACGGCGTGATCTATGGTATGCGAATTTGGGTTGTAACAAAACTATTCTAACGTTGGCTTGCCTAGCAAGTGTAATGTTAGGAACCATCACGGTCCCGAGGGTGGGAATTCCGGGTCGTGACAAGTTACAAATAGTTTTCTTTTGGAAATTATTGAAGAAACTTCTGTAGCAATGACATGGAAGAAATTGGAAGATCTGTATTCTAAGAAATCGCTAACAAACCGCCTCTACCTAAAAAAGAGGATATACAATCTCCGTATGAACGAAGGTACACCTGTTAAAACTCACCTTGATGAGTTTAATTCAATTATAATGGGCCTGAAAAACATGGATATCAAAATTAAGAGTGAGGATCAGGCCTTGATTGTGTTATGTTCTTTACCCTCGCCTTATGATACTTTTGCCGATACACTGCTATATAGGAAAGACAACATTTCACCTGAAGATGTTAGTAATGCCCTAAAATCTAAAGAGTTGAAAAAATGCTTTCCAGACAGCAAAATATAGGGCGAAGTCTTGTGAGTAGAGAAAGAACACAACAAAATGACTTTAACATAAAAAAGTAAATCGCCAGATCAAAGTCTAGAGCAAGGAAGCAAAATTGTTATGAGTGCGGGGAGCAAGGTCACTACAAGAGAGATTGTCCTAAGCTGAAAGAGAAAAGAGGGAAGCAAAAAATAGAAAATTTGGCAAATATTGTTCGCACTGACAATAATTCTGATGATAGTGACTATGTAGGGAAAGTCTGTGCTGTGAGTTCTATTCATTGGCCGAATTCTTCGGTTCTTGATTCTGTTGCTACTTTCCACATGTGTCCACACAAGAATTGGTTTGTAACTTACAAGCAAATGAGTGTGTCTTTATACAAGAGAGATGATAATCCATTACCAGTAGAGGGGATTGGTAACATCAAATTGAGAATGCTCGATGAGAAACATTAAGTGTTGGCATGTTCCTCGAATAAAGAGAAATTTGATCTCTCTTTCGACTTTGGATGATCAAGGGGATAAGTTTAAATCTGAGAATGGAATACTTATAGTGTGTAAAGGCTCCATGGCACTCATGAAAGGTAAACTGCATTCTAAATTGTATCATCTTCAGGTCAGTGTAGTTGAAGGGGAAACTGTTGTAGCTTCTGGGAAAAGTGATATGAATCAGCCTCAGTTGTAGCACTTGCGAATTGGTCATATGAGTGATAAGAGATTGTCTTTGTTGAAGAACCAGAGTTTTCTTAATGGGTACAAAAATCAAGTTTTGAATTATTATTTTGTGAGCATAGTGTGTTTGGTAAACATACAAGGGTAAGGTTCAGCAAGAAGCCGAGCACAAGACCAGAGACAAGTTAGATCATATACATTCAGACTTGTGGGGTCCAAAAAGAGTTCCCTCCAAGAGTGGTGCCAGGTATTTTATGACTTTGATTGATGATTACTCAAGGATGGTGTGGGTGTATTTTGTGAAAACAAAAGATGAGGCATTTCCGACATTTGTTAAATGGAAGGCGATGATTGAGAGGCAGATGGAAAGAAAAGTTAAGCGTCTTTCAACTGAAATAGGTTGGAATTTTGCAATTCTGAGTTCGATAATTTCTACAGTAGATTGGTCATAGTGAGACATCGCACTTGTGTCGGAACACCACAGCAAAATGGTGTTGTAGAACGTATGAGCAGAACACTTTGTGATAGGGCACGAAGCATGCTTTCACACTCATGTGTTAGCAAGGATTTTTAGGCTGAAGCAATCAATACAGCTTGTTATTTGGTCCACAAAACTCCATCCACAGCTATTGAGTTCAAAACTCCTTTTGAGGTATGGTCCGGTTAGCATGATGATTATTCAAATTTAAAGATATTTGGTTGTCCTGCTTATGCTCATCTGAGGGATGGAAAACTTGACCCGAGGGCAAAGAAGTGCATATTTCTAAGGTATACAACTGGAGTGAAAAGTTATAGGTTGTGGTGCACAGATCCAAAGACTACAGGGCTAATTATCAGTAGGGATGTAACATTCCCTGAATCTGCCTCACTGGATAGTCAGAGGGAGAAGGCAATAGCAGAAACAGATTGTGGTGTCAGTGACCACATAGAGCTAGAACTAGAATCTCCACTAGCTCAGCCCAATAGTTCTAAAGTAGAGGAAATGGAGGAGGTGAAAAATATTGATCAAGATGATAATGTTGATGCACTTGCACAACAACAACCATATAGCATTGCAACAGGCGGAGAGAAGAGAGTGATCAACCGACCACAAAAATTTGCAAACGTAGTTTATGAGAATCTTCTTGGAAATACAATTCCTGTGGGATTTGCTTTGGCAGTTGTAGAGACCGTTGATGAGTTTGAGTGTTATAGCTATCCAGAAGCTATTGCGAGTACAGAACCAAATCGAGAGATTAGTGCTATGACTGAAGAGATTAAGTCTCTAAACAAGTTTAGGTGTTTGCTATACTTGGTTGATGTGTGGGAAAATGGGTAGAGCCCTTGATCCACGTCCAATTCGCACTCAATAGTGAGTGGAAACGGTCGTTGGAAGAATAGTACCCAACAAGAGCCGGGGTCGATTTCCACAGGGAGTTTTATATGGGTGTTAGAGTGTATACTTGATGAGAGTAAATGAATGTCACGCCCCAAACTCGGGGAGCGCGATCGGTGCTCAACTGAGTGAACCCGCTCGAGCAAGCCTGTTAGATACTTTCTACCCAACTCACCCATGATCAAGAGAAGACATGATTTCATTAATTTAGACAATAGGAAGATCATATATACAATACTAAATCGTCTCATTGGTTACATTATTTTTAAGTTTCAAGATACACACATAATCTGTTTGACTTTTCTAGCAACCATGTACAACCCACATAGTGTCTACAAAGCCTCTAAAAGATACAAAAGAGTGTTATGATAGTGCCGGCAACAAGGTCCCGGCTATACCTCAAAATGTGATAATAATATGAACAAAAGATACAATACATGACCCCGAGATGAAGTGGGGCTCACCAAGTCTATTGGGAAGTGGATGTACCACTATCGTTGATCAACACTGCCTACTATGGAATCACCTGCATCCATTTAAAGATGCAGCACCCCCGTCAAAAGGGACGTTAGTACTGTCGAATAGAACTAGTATGTAAAACTAAGCACCATCTCAATAGAATGAATAATAATACAAAGGGGAAACAGTCATGAGTTCAATAAGAGCTCCAAACAATACTAAAACATCAAGTAAGGATCACATAAGTTCTCAAGTCAATTTTCATGTTATTAGCTGATATATCATAATTCACAATACCTCTGTATTCTTACACGGAGTCCGATCTCGACCCGATCGGCTAGGTCGTCTCATTTGAGACATCAACCATAACCATAATTTCATTATAATTTCCAACATAGTTACCACCATGTGTGCAGTATGGCGTCCGATTACGGCCCGATCGGCTAGGCCGTCTCACCTGAGACAATACCTTTTTCAGTCAATCATCTCACGTCATACTTTTTCCACATCCTTTCAATTCATTGGCACTGATAGCCACAATTATGAAGTCATTCTTGGCACTTAGCTGTATTTCATAATTCTAGTTCCCCTTTCCACATTCAAACATCATTATCATTATCAACAACAATAAGGTTTCCCATTCAAGACATTAAATTCACATATGAGCAATTTGGGAATCTTAGGCACATAGAGGCTTTTCATACAATTTGACATAACAACCTTTATTCGATCTTGACATGAAGTCTTAACATTTGTAACACATATTCCACATTTTGAACACATCCTCAAATGGCAAGATGACATGATGAAGCATTTAGAATAAATGTTGAACGTACATGCTTCAACACAAACACATTAGGAATAGCCAATTTTGTAATGATCAATTTGGGACTTATACCAATTACATGAACACCGCGGGATTCAATTATAAGAAGAAGGGGGTTAGCCAACATACCTCAATTGAGCTTCCTTTAAACTTTAAAATATTTCAGAATTCTTAGCACTTCGATCTATTTTAGAAATATAATAAGTTGGACCAAAATTAGGAAGATGATCATGGTTCTAACTCATTTGAGCATTTTATCGAACACTAGGTGCGCATTAATGTTTTTAAGACCCTTTTGTGAAAGATTCCAACATTCCCCAACCCATTATCTACCATTTTTAACTAACAACCTCCCCACATTCTTTGATAACAACTCCCATGCCCAAAACTTATCTTACTAATTACCCAATTCTAGACAAAATTCGAAATTGAGAGTTAGGATGTAAAATCTTACCTTTAGGATGAAGACTTTCCTTGATAGTCTTCAAGGATTGAGCAAGAATTGTTGGATATTAGGTTGAAGGTTACTTCCCCACTCTAAGAACTCTTTCTTACTCTAAAAATATCAGAAATATGCTAAAAAATGGACTATGGTATATGTTTTAACGAAAAAGGGTAGGGTTTAAAAACCCAAAAATAAAGCTTCGGAATAGGGTATGCGGTCGCATATGCGACCGCAGAATGGATATGCGGTCCGCATATCGGCCGCACAATTTGGTGCCAAAAACAGGAAAAACTCTACCTGGGTCTGCGGTAGTTATGCGGCCCGCAGACCTGTTCTGCGGTCGCATAATGCACCGCAGAACCTCCCTCCACAAATATTCTATGGCTCATTGTGCGTCAAAAGTGCGGCCTGCGAAATGGTTATGCGGTCGCATAATTGGCCGCAAAATTGACATAGAAAATGGCCCAAGTAGCTGCTTCACTCTGCGGACATTATGCGGCCCGCAGAGTGATTATGCGACCGCATAATGGGCCGCAGAAATGCCCAACTCTGCAAAATATTTTCCTTCATCTACGCCTACCCCGGCATCACGGAACTCTGAATTTTAGGAAAAATTTCACGGGGCCTTACAATGAAATAACTCAATTGCGCTTCCAAACAAACGATCTTGTTTTCTACTTCTAAATTAATACTAACAATTGTAGACTAATGAGAAGAAACTAGAAAGCGAGTGATTGTTTTTATAAAATGGGTAAAAGGCCTAGAGATGTGACCTTCACCTAGGTGTTCGCCTAATGGGTTAAGTACGTTAACACTTATTTTATTGAT
This sequence comes from Nicotiana tomentosiformis, assembly GCF_000390325.3. Lineage (NCBI taxonomy): Eukaryota > Viridiplantae > Streptophyta > Magnoliopsida > Solanales > Solanaceae > Nicotiana > Nicotiana tomentosiformis. Next base: position 20,332,131 of record NC_090816.1, read on the forward strand.
CGGGGTACATTATAGCGCTCAACTCTAAGTTACCCACTCAATACCTCTCGGTCATAGAGAGATTTTGCCTAATTTGGCTTTCTTAAGCCTAAATGGGTATCAAGCTAAATGGTTGATATGAGCTAAAGTCGGGTTTTTCCTATCTCTAGTTAAAACCCTTTAATTAAGATAGTCAAATACTTAACTAGCCTAATTTCTTGTTAGCCAAGTTTTCCTAGACTAGGTCCCTCTTTCTCAAGTAAAAACCAAGTCAAAAAGGCATGAATCAATATTTGCAACCATTAATTCTAAAATTAAAGCATAAACAAGGCTAAATAATCAACATCCAATCATAAACAAGCATTAAATTAAATACCCATAAGGTTTACACACTAGGGTTGTGTTACAACCTTAGTAAATGTCTAGCTACTCATAGTAGAAAATGTAGAAAGCAAAGAAGAAATACTAATTAAACTCATAATATGAAATTAAAATGATAAACTATGATATTTTTATCCCAAAATTATCACAAATTTCCTAAAATGGAAAACTACAATGGTTACAGCTGCTAGAACTTCAAAACTTGACCTCAAAATGTGATTCCTATCTATTTATAGTGGCTCAAAATTCGCAGACAAAAATACCACTCGAGAGGTTCTGCGGCCGCACAATTCCATGTGTGGTCCGCACATTGCTTGCATCTGCAGGGAACTAGATTCTACAGCCGCACAATTTGGTCTGCGGTTGCAATTCAGCTTCAGTCTTGGTCATTTGCACACTTTCTGAACTTTTTGAGTTCTTGTCAGTGCGTACCATATTCTGCAGCCACACAAACTGTGTGCGGTCCGCACTTCTGCTTCAAGCACTTCAGGGCTTCTTCATCAGTTATGCGGCCGCAGAGATAATTCTGTGGTCCGCACTTGCTTCTGCGGACCGCATTTCTTGTATGTTGTGCCCCTTCTTACCTTGTGAGTCGGAACAATCCTTTTTGAGTCGGATTTCTTCATAAGAACCCAAATTTCTAACATTCCTGCAATTTGCACATTTTTATTAGTTTTGGGAACATAAATCAATACTTTCGGACTTAAACAAAAGTAAAAAGATACTAATAAGTGGTCAAAATCCACACTTATCAACTCTCCCAAACTTAAGTATTTTCTTGTCCTCACGAAAATAGATTAGTTCCCACCTCCTCAAAGTGAAAGGTCATTTCAGCGAGTCAATGGTGAGCCATTCATACTCAATTGGGACCAACAATTACCCACACTACTCATGCATTATCAACAAGGTGACAAGTCAAATATTCGTGCACATATAGTTCTAGTGTGACATTCGAGCTTCAAGAATTGACTTTACTCATCAAGGACTCTTGTTCTATCATGTTGGTCATGGTGGACTCCAAACTCTTCCTCCTCTACCTTAAATTTTCCAAGCTCACCTCAAAAGTTAGCACTCGATCTTAAGCTTCATGAAAGGATCACTCTTCTCTCACAAGAGAATGTCACAAGTACGGCTTCAAGTACCATAGGCTTGCCCCTCATGTAGATCAGCACTAATATAAGCTCACTCGGTTCGAAATCAAGTAGAACTTCTTTCGGAATGTAATGAAGGATTTTGGATTATGATAGGATACCATATGGTTAAGTGGTTACACCTTTCCTTAAGCACTCCACATTTTCATTTCTCGGCTTACAATTACCAATTCTTAGAGGCATTCTCTTTTTATTGGGGGCTAGAGAGACTTAACATCACTCTTTCTTGTTCATTTCATTCTTTTTCTCCCTTTGATACTCATGTTAGGGATCATTACCTCTTTTTGAATCCATCAACCCTTCCACGTATATTTGTTTTGTATTTTTCTTTTTGTTCTTTCTCTTTTCCTGCGTTCTCTTTTCATAGAGATCAATTCTTTTCTCTTTTTGGTGCCTTGATACCTCTTTCGAATTCCTCAACTCTCCCCCCAAACTTATGCCTTAAGCCACTTATTTCACAATAGTGTTAAGGAAGGTTTGGGTGCCAAGAGAGGATTATGATAAAATGGGTAAAGGCATATAACATGGTTATTAAATGATAAAGGCTAAAGGCTCGAAGGGGGTTTCCTAGGGATAACGACATTGGTTGGCAATAGAAAGCTCAAACGGGCCAAGGATAGCCTACAATCATTTCTCAAACCAAGCAAAACATAGGATTTCGCCTTGAAGCACATTCGGTGCAAGTTCTAGACCATTCGCATGGATACTTAGACTAGCAACAAATCATCTCACCCCTCACGCAACTAAACTGTAAATGAGGATAGAGTCGAGAGCCTACCACAACCACACTCAAGTTTAAAGATCACTATGGTCCAACAAACCACTCAATGACTGTCAAAGTCAACCCAAAAGTCTCAAAGTCACTAACTAGAGCTATTTTCTTCCAAAAACCTTGTTTCAAACCATAAGCACATAGTTAAGTATGTTAGTACCAAATGAAGCATGAATAACTCTTTTTCGAGAATGACTTGATTAGGCCTTTTATTCATTACTACTATTATTATTACATAAACACAAAAATGGACTCATTTTCTTAAGAAGGTTGTCACGCCATCCATCGTTGGGACAACTAACCCGGTTCACACAAAAACTACCTTTGGAAAGAACCGTAGTGTTAAGAAAACTAAAGGCTTATTATCTACGAAAGCATAAAAAGAAGCTACTAAAAAAACAAGAACTAAAGTGAAAAAATAAAGAAGCTAATGAATAATAACTACTAAAGATAGATAACTACAATTAAGAAAAGAAAGAGAATCATAAAATTTTTACAGTCCAAATGTATCCAAAATGTGTCAATGTATCAAATAAACTCCACCCCCTCCCCCTCCCCCTCTCCCCGAATAAAAGTAAGCTTTGTCCCCAATGCTTAACAAAATAAGTGTGAAAGAAGAGAGGGTAAAGAAAACTCCCTAAGGATCCTTGGACATCTCAGTGTCCCCAGCAATATCATCTCCTGTAGGGTCAGCCAACTGTATCTCATCATCATCAAATCTAGGTGTGGCAGGAGTGGTGAACATCGAACACACTGCCTCGGCAGTGTCGACAGCAAGGTCTGACTCCTCAGACTGGCCAGCTAGTGCAACCGGTACAAATAGTGCTGATGGATCTGAGGCGGACTGGTGCCGGTCAAGTATCATGTCAAATAGTAGATCCCCCGCTGTCGCAAGTCTGGTCACTTCCCTCTGGAGCGTGTCCACTGATTTCTTGCTTGCCTGGGACTTCCTCATCTTCTTTACTTCTTTGCCCAACTCCTCAATAATTGACTCGTGCTGTACTAGAGTGTCCATGATCATCTTTTGGTTGTCCAGAATCTTCTTCAATTTCTCATCAAGATCAGAAGAGACCTGTGGTTCCTGTTGCACCTTATATTGCACTAGTCAAGACATGATTCAACTTGTGATTTATTTGTTGTTGATGAATGAGAGTCGCCACCTAATATTTAAAGGTATACTAGGATTCCTATTTAATTACTAAGTTATATTCCTTATAGGACTGCAAACCGGTGAGATTATGGGTAAGGGTTCTTGTTTTTCTAAGGGGAAGGTGTTAGGCACCCCTTAAAATCTACCTAAGATAGCTCCATAGGACTTAGACTAATTTTAAGGAATCATTATTTATACTATGCTTAACTACTACTAAGGCATGGCTTACTATATATTAAAGGGAGTATATATGTAAGACTTAGAAGGGATGTGGGATTATAAAAGAGTTATTGAAGGTTAAAAAAGTTTTGAAAGTTGTCTATATTTTAAGGCTTGTAATTATTAAGTTATGAAAGTAATTACTTTGAAGAATAGATGCTTGTATAATTTTTAAAAGATTTATGTAAGAAAAATGATTCTAAATGTAACTTGGTTTTTTTAAAATTTTTGAAGAAGGCGAATCTTTGAAAATTCATTTGGGTGATCGTTCATTACTGTTTTCATAAAATCTAGTTTCATTCCTTGTTAGCAAAGACCGGTGATTCTTTTCTAATTTCCCTTTGAAAACGGGCTGTTGTTTTGATTAGGGGCCTGAGCTTCAAAAATCTTTAAGAAAGGTGAGTGTACAAGATGAACAAGTTATAATTGGCGGGGGCAAGGATTGATTACTAATTAATTCCCTTTAAGTCCTATATTAGTTAAAGTTTGCCTATGTTTCACGTGGTATAAAATATGAAGGTAAAATATATAATCTAATATATGAGTGTTAAATACATGAGAATAAAACATGATAAAACAACAAAGGCAGTAAGAGAAATAATGAAGCAGTAAACTAGGCTATGGAAATAATGAGCAGTAACGAAAGAAGTAAGGGAGAGAGGACTGGACTCTGATGGTTGGGCCTCAATAAGATAGGCCGAGCAATGGCGAAGCGCGGCTATGGCTGACTAGACCCTTCGAAAAATGCAGCGAAGCTGGTCTGGGCCTGAGTTCCTTAGGAACTCATTAGGCCCAAATGTATACATGCCCAAAAAGAAAGAAGGTCATTAGAAGTGTATTCCACATTCTCAACAGATTCAAAACATATATGAAATGTATATAGACAAACAATTAGAATAAGAAAAAAAAACAATATTTTGGGGAAATTATATTGATGTGGTGGTTCTACTTTAGCAAATAATTCACATTGAAAACCTTTCATTGTCATTAAAAATTAAACCCCCAAAGAACTAAATATGCCAATCAATTAAGAGCTAAGAAGGAAATTTCACTCAAGCTCGATGATCCCTTTGAATCCCCTGACAATTCAAATTTTCCAAGAGATTCAAGGCCGAGGGCAATGCTTGTGCCGGAGAGGGCAGCCCAACCTAGAGTCGAACTCCACTCCCAAATACCCTTAAACTCTGACAACATGTTTTCCTTACAGGTTCAAATGCCAATGAGGCCCTTTCAATGTAAACTAAATGCTATAGCATTACTTACCACAAAAATATACTTTCCCTCCTAACATAAGAATATATATTATACATTAGATACCAAACAATCATATATCAAATGAATCTAAAGATCTGATATTAAATGCATATAGGTGAGGAACAGAAGCATCATAAGCATACTACAAAGTTCTGTGTTTTAGAGCAGAACAATATTCCAAGGAAAGGCAAAACTATACGGCAACAACTCAATAGATACAAAGGTTATCAAAGATTTCTAGGACATGATCAACTTTCTCATTTGGTTTACAAATTTACAGACTAAAACATGGAATCCCTAAGGATTTCTACAGAATCATACTCCTAATAGTGTTAGCTTCAAACAAATCATCAGGTTCAGATAACATCAACAAAGATCCTTATGAGATTTTAGGGAGTCAGATTTGGTTTTAAAAATTAACAATAGGGAAAGAACTGGAGTGGTTCTGGACAAGGTATGAAATCAGGAATTAAACAGGGACATGCAGTATTCAGTTAGCTACTTGAACACTTCAAATGTAGTAATGATTTTGTGTAGACAGGGAAACTTTACACATTATAGAATTAGATTAAGCATGTCATGAGGAGAAAGAGTTACATATAAAGGAAAGATATTGCATTAGAACAAGTTTAACTCAAGCTTAAGTCTAGATTAGTACATGAATATGAAAATGATCATGCTTCTGTTTTTACAGCTTATCACTTGGTTATAGAAGAGTAGCTAGGTCCTCTTTTAGGGAAAACAATCTTAAAAGACAAGATGCATGTCAATTTTCAAAGATCAATGATAACACTAAAATATTAGAGAAATAAGGTATGATACCAAGTAAGCATGCAGTTGAAGATGTTGACTAATCAAGAAAAATAATTATGTTCAGCCTAACAAGTTATCAGTCTTTTTAACAAAGAGAAGAAACGGGATCATAATTGTGTTATGAGGAAAAGATAACTTAGTTCTAAACAAATGTGTACAATAGGACTACTGAAATAAAGAAAGGTTTAGTTCAAACAAGATTAGGTCAACAGAAACAACAACAACTAAACAAAATAAAAGACCATAGTGGCAAACTCAAAAGTAGTTTAACAAAAACTAAATAGAGAAGAAGACATATAAACACTTAGAGTTTATTCTTAAGGTTAAAGGATAGAGGATATAAACTTAACACCACCAGATTCATTCAGTCATGGTTATTGAATAATAAGCTCAACTTCAAGACTCACAGACTATAGAGATGCAACTGATAAGGATAAAAGTTACTGCAGATCAATGAAAAGTTATGAAGTTCATGTGAACATGAACACACAATAACTCAAACATGTAAACTGTTAGAAACTCATGAACAATGATCAGCAGGAATCAATTAATGGTTTGATCGATTATCGATTAAAGACACAAAATAGGACAAATAATCACAAGTAGCCATTAAACTAATAGAACATAAGCACCAACATACTGCTCATAGACACCATAAAACAGTTGTAATCCTCAGAATCTAACTAGCATATTTGTAGCATTCAAAGAAGATGAATGAAAGAGAAGGATGAGAGATGTGCTGGCCGTTTTGAGAGCAGCAGACCAAACAAAGCTCTTTCTCAGTTGCTTAAGACCCCAGAAACCTCAAGTTTGAACCAGCGACAGTACTCAGCAAATGAAAAGAAAAGGATAGCAAGAAAACCTAGTCTTTGAATCCTAAAATTCTTTGTGTTTCTATTTGTGTTTTTCTTCAGTGTTAAGTGGTTGGTCCTTGTTGGTGAGAGCGTTGAAGGCTCCTATTTATAGTGGCTATTTAAGCCTCTAGGGTTTCAAAGGATTCAAATTAGATAGTGAAAGACGACGATGGTCGACTGATGATAGCAAAGCAGAGATAAAATTAGAGAGCACATAGGGGAAAATAGTGACAAGTTTACCTGAGAGAAGAGAAGTTCGTTGAGGGGAAGGACCTTCGGATAAAGCTTCAATATCCAGAGGTCACTGCGTTTGACCTCAGGACCACGAATAACCATGATTAGATTCTGAGATATACTCATGCATGCCATAGATTTAACAAAACGGAGGAGGTTTTAGAGATTTGACCCTTGCACAATTTGGTCTAGGGCTTTTGGATTTGGGGTTTTGAATATCCATCAACGAGAATGGAAAGAAAACTACTTTCTTCATAGCTCAGAGACAAAACAGGTGATTCTCTGAGTTTGATTTGAAAGCAAAGATGGAATGGTGTTTCAAACTTTGAGAGATTAGACTCTGATGATCCAGATTAAGTGAACGAAAGGGGAAATAACAGCGGGATTTTGGCTAGGAAAGCAAGAAAGGATGATTTGATGAGAGCTTTCACGACCTTGCACGGATTTGTGCAAGGTTTTGTTGATTGATTTTTATGGCGATTTGAGAGAAAAGAGAGCAAAAGAGGAAATGAGGGCAGCCGTATGAGTGAGGGAAATAATTAGGATTACTGAGTGAGACCAACCGGTCTCTAGGTTAAGAATGAGGGAATTGATTTTGGCCGTTGATCTTTTAGATCAACGGTCCTAATATTTTAGAACTAAAACATTTTAAATGAGGGAATATGAGGGTCGTCGGATCTCTGGTTTGGACGGTTGAGATTGAGTCTTATAAGACTAAAGTAAAAATAGAAAAATGAAGATTAAATACGGACCGTTGATAGGATAGACCAATGGTCCAGATTCATTTGTGTTTCTTTGTGAGTGGGAGATACGAGTGATGTGGCATGATCTCATTGGTCCAGAAGAGGTGACAGAGATTACTAAGGTGGAGAGAAGGGAATTGGGTCTGGGTCAGATTTGTCTTTGGGCTTGATAATTAAGCTAAAATTCATTTAAAGAATAGCCACCCTATGTTTAATTAAGGAATTGCAATTACAACCCTTTAGCCTTTTACCCTTTTGAAATTAATTTAAATAAACTTAATTATTTTCAATAAAATATAGCAAAATTATAATTATTAAATACTACTAATTATTGCAATTAATTATTTGTAAAAATAATTTACTTTTCTAAATTGTAACACTGATTTTGAATTTTTGCATAATAATCTAATTAACCAGAAATTAAAGAATAATTTATTAAATAAATTATAGAACCTATGTATATAAATTATTTTAATAATCCTAAAATAATAAACATATTTGTAATTACAGAATGTCAATGCTATATGATTAATTTTAAAAATATTACTTGGTTAATTTGTGAAAAATAGATATTCATTACTAGAAAATACTTTGAAAATAATTATTGTAAATTATTAAGTATAAATAAATTAATTCAAAAAAGGAGGTTCAAAATTGGCCGTCAACAGTGCCTGTGTAGATGACTGCATTGCAACAGTACTAGATAAGTCAGACAGCTTTGAAGTAGCTATTTGTATCCAATTGTTAAGACTCGTCAATGTCTCGGAGACTCGCAGAGTAGATAATGGAGTTGTAGGCATGGGCACTAGCCTTAGAGCTGGAGAAGGGGCTACTCTGGTGGCTGTGGTAGGAGCTGAGGATGATGGCGGAGGCACAACAACAACACTGGAAGAGGGCTCAACATAGGTGGATGGAAGGTCAACTGTCTCAGTAACTATCACTGCCGGCTCATCAGACTGGCCTGTGGTGGTAGATGGCTGGGCTTTCTTATATGGGTTGGTCTCATCCATCGGTGAATACCAGTCAAATAGCTTCTTCGGCTTCACCTTGGTGTCAAATGATCTCGGCTCTACCTTTGCATTAGTGAGGTACTCTGTGATAATGTTGGGATAAAGGTAGGTCGAGCTAGCCTGCTGTGCTATCAATGAAATGTTTCACGACACCCACATTGGTACCCGGCCATGATGGAAGCCACAAGAACAACCCGAGGAATAGGAAGATGAGTCTCATTCTAGCATGGATCCAGTCTGCTGCAAACAAAGGTCTACCACCCCTTCGCCTCGAAGCTCAATGTGTTCCGCTGAATGGGAACCCCTGCGATAATCCATAGTGGTGGTGGCCCTGGTGGTGCTAAGATCTCATCCAGCCAAGGTCGGACTTCTTCCTTCATTGCACATTTCTCCAGGTACTCCTTTGGCTCCACGTCCTCAAATCCCAAGTACGCATTTAGCGTATGCTGATCAAACCTCACCTTGAGGTTGCGTACATTGGTTACCTTCGTCCCCTTCTTGATGTAAGAAAAATTAGCGTAGAACTCTCGGACGAGGTATTCCTAGTCATCCTCAACTCTCTTCGTAAACCACATCCAACCCTTTCTTTCTTTGAACTGCCTCAAGATCACCGGGTTGTATTTCTCTAAATCCTTCAATATGAACTGTGTTTCAAGTGTCAAAGACCTCACTGGCCACCACATATAAAAATCAGTGAAGGCGGCCAAGCTGACAAACCTATCCTTCCATATCTCCTTCTTCTTTGAGCTCTCCACACCCGTGGATGTACCATCTCCCCCTCTACCATTATCATGGATCTCTCGCATAATTTGTGCCTCTGTGTCTGGTGTATTTGCTGGCTTAGAGGTCTGGCTAGCACTCTCCGACCCCTCGGAGATGCTGTGAGATGAAGAGGGCTCATCCCAGAGCTGGTATCTCCCATGTGGCCTAGACTGAGTGGTTGTCTGCTCCTCTTGAAGAGAGGCTGAGTTACCCTCTTCCCTAGACAGGACATAGGAACTAGACTCAGTGAGGTCTACACCTCTCCCTATGCCTACTCTGGCTTTCTTTCTGATGGTCTTAGGTTGGCCAAGGGGCAAGGTACCTCTATCTTGACCCCTAGAAGATTCACCTTTTCCCTTTGTAGTGTCGCCTCGGCCTCGCGATCGAACCATTATCTGTATCAAGGCAAAAAAGATTGTTAGTTGCAAGTCATCATTCAACACATTCAGGACTTATGTAGGCAAGGGAGGAACATGGGGAAACAATATGGTTATGATTAAACCAAAGGGTTACAGGTATTGGGTTTTGCGGTTCGCACATTTTTTATGTGCGGCCGCATAAATGAACTGCGTTCCGCAACAATTTGATGTGCGGCCACAGAATGGAGGTGAGGTCCACACAATTGCAAGTGCGGCCGCACTTTAGACCATCAAAGTTCAGAGGCTCAGGAGCCTCTCTGAAGACAGTGCGATAGCCGATCTGCGGCTGCAAGAGAAATCTGCGGTCTACACATTTTAAATGGCGGCCGCAGATCACTTGCTTCATTGAGTTGTCCAAATCTCCTAATCTGTGGACCACACAAATTCAAGTGAGGCCGCATATTTCAAAAATTATGTACATCCATACTTTTTTCTACCTAGCTTTTTTAGTTTCTTGCACAAATCGACATGGTAACATGGTAAAAACATGAAATCTCATTAACCCAATCCCATTATAGCATGTATTATGATTACCCAATTTAGATCTACTCCACATAGACACATGGTTGAACTCTAATAACAGATGGCCTAAAAAGAAACTAAAAAATATTAAACTAACACAAAAATTTAACAGGAATTGAAGCATACCAGACAGAGTGATTGCAATGGTGGAATAGTCATATGTGGTTGTGTGTGGGGACAGTGAAAATCTCTCCAGAAAATAAATAGAGCAATAGTGTTTGTTAAGAGAGTGAAATGTGTAAAATGATCTCTATTCTCCTATTTATACCAAGTGATTGAAAGGGGAAAAGAGTTGGGTTTAATGTCTCTGATCTCAATGTGTGGTCCGCACATTTCACATGCGGTCGTAGATCAACCTCTGCACTGACAAGCTCAAACTTTAGAGAGTTAGCATTTTTGCACTTTTCAATATTCCAATTGTGCGGTCGGCATGAGAAATGTGCGGCCGCTACTTCCTTTATGTTGTGTCACACATAATTGTGTGGTTCGCACAAATAAAGTGCAGCCCGCAGATCATTTGAACACTTAGCCATATTTTTATCCACCTTTCTTGCAAGTCACACTCATCCCTGTAGCACATTTCAAATCAAGTTAGGACACAAATAACACCTAACTACAAAAGAAAAAGGAAAATAACATGGGTTGCCTCCCAAGAAGCGCTTGATTTAACGTCGCGGCATTATGAAAAATACCCTCAAGTGAAGTGAATGACCTCCACCACGTGGCTATCTCGAACCTTGCCAAAGTAGTGCTTCACCCGGTGACCATTAACTCAGAATACTTCATTATTTTTGTTCTTCAAGTCAAATGGACCAAAAGGTGTCACATCAACAATTTCAAATGGACTACTCCACTTGGATTTTAGCTTCCCGGAAAACATCCTCAACCTTGAGTTAAACAATAATACAAGATCACCCACCTTGAACTCTTTGTTCCAAATGTATTTATCATGAAGATATTTCATCTTTTTTGTTGTACACGGACGAACTCGCATAAGCATGGTACCGGAACTCATCCAATTCATTCAAATGTGCAACCCTCAAGTTAGCGGCCACATCCCAATCAAAATTCAACTTTTTTAGAGCCCATATTGCCTTGTGCTCTAGTTCCACCGGAAGATGACAATCATTTCTGAACACCAACCGGTATGGAGACATTCTAATAGGCATTTTGTAAGTCGTTCGATAAGCCCATAACGCATCATCAAGCTTCTTGGACCAATCCGTCCGATTAGCATTCACCATTTTAGATAAGATACTCTTTATCTCCCGGTTGGAGACTTCCACTTGCCCACTAGCTTGTGGGTGATAGGTAGTCGTGGCTTTGTGAGTAACACCATACTTGCTAAGTAAAGTGTCAAAAGATTTGTTGCAAAAGTGTGACCCCCCATCGCTTATGATTGCATATGGAGTACCAAACCTTGTGAAAATATTCTTCTTCAAGAAGGCCACTACACTTCTCGCCTCATTATTGGGTAAAGCGGCGGCCTCATCCTATTTGGACACATAATCCACCATGATCAAGATGTAGGTGTTTCCACAAGAACTCATAAAAGGGCCCATGAAGTCAATGCCCCAAACATAAAAAATATCAATCCCCAAGATGGTTGTGAGAAGCATTTCATTTTTCTTTGAGATTCCACCAGCCCGTTGAAATTCATCACATTGTTTCACCAACTCGCTAGCATCCTTGTAAAGAGTAGGCCAATAGAAACCACAACTAAGCACCTTGGCCGCCGTTCTTGATCCACCATGATGACCACCATATGGTGAAGAATAAAAAGTCTTAAGAATATCACATTGCTCTTCTTCCGGTACACACCTCCTAATCACCCCATCCGTACAAATCCGAAAAAGGTATGGTTCATCCCAATAATAATGTTGACAATCCCTTTTGAGCTTCTTCCTTTGGCTTGAAGAGAATTCATTTGAAATGATTCCACACACAAGAAAATTTGCTAAGTCCGCGAACCATGACACCTCTTTCACTGAAATTGCCAAAAGTTGCTTATCGGGGAAGGAGTCATTGATTTCAAGGCCATCATTGTAAGGCCCAGTAAAAAGTTTTGCAAAATAATGTCAATATTGTTTCGTGGTGCCGAATTGGTTTTACGTGTTGTGTATTATAGAAGCTCGCCATTGTTCGGACTTTTTGGATTGAACAATGCATCAGAAAGTAAAGGAAAATGTTTGGCAGAATTACGCATTTCTGCGGTCCATTATGCGACCACAAAATCACTCTGCGGACCGCATAATGGCCGCAGAGTGAGGCAGTTGTTGGGCCAGTTTGGATGAGTTTTGCGGTCGACTATGCGACCGCATAACCGTTCTGCGGTTCATTATGCGACTGCAGAACTAGTCTGCGGGCTGCATAGTGACCGCAGACACGGACAATTGTTTTTAGTTGTTTGGTCACCGATTATGCGACCGATATGCGGTCCGAATATTGGTTATACGATCACAGAACCTATTCCGGAGCTTTATTTTTGGTGTTTTAAACCCGACCCTATTTCGTTAAAAGACACCCCATGGACCATTTTGAGCATATTTTCTGATATTTTTAGAGTGAGAGAGAGGGTCCTAGATGGAGAAGTGATCTTCATCAAGTTGTTCATCAATTCTCACTTAAATCTTGAATATTATCACCCTAAGAGGTAAGATTCTATCACCCAAACTCTTAATTTCAAAATGTAACTAGAATGGGCCATTAGTTAGGTAATCCATGGGGATGGGAGTGCTTACCTTGCATGCATGTATCCTTGTAGTATGTGGGAAGATTGTGAGCTAATAATGATAGAGAGTGGGTTGGGAAATGATGGAATCTTCCACAAAATAGCCTTAAAACATTGATGCACACCTAGTGTTTGATAATATGCTCAAAGGAGCTAAAACCATGTCCATCTTCCTAATTTTGGTTCAATTTTGTTATATCGCTAAAATAGATTGAAGTTGCTAATATTCCGGAACGTCTTAGAGTTTTAAGAAGCTCAATTGAGGTATGTTGGCTAAAGCCCCTTCTTTTTAGAATCGAATCCCATGGTGTTCATGTAATCGGAGTAAGTTCTTGATCATTATCGAATTGGATTTTCCTAATATGGTTGTGTTGGAGGATGTTTGTTCAATGTTTATGCTAAATGCTTCATCATTTAATCTTGCCATTTGAGAATGTGTTCAAAATGTGGAATATGTGTTAGGGATGTTAAGACTTCATGTCAAGATTGAAATAAAGGTTGTTATGCCAAATTATATGAAAAGCCTCTATGTGCCTAAGATTCCCAAATAGCTTATACGTGAATTTAATGTCTTGGATGGGGAACCTTATTGATTTTGATAATGATATTGAATGTGGGAAAAGGGGGTCTAGAACTATGAAATACGGCCAAGTTCTAAGAATGACTTAGTAATCGTAATCACTACTGTCAATGAATTAAAAGTACATGAAAGAATTATAATGTGAGATAATTGACTGAAAAAGGTAATGTCTCAAACAAGATGGCCTAGCCAATCGGGCCGAAACCGGACTCCGTGTAAGAACATGGTGGTATTATGAATGAAATTGTGGTAATGTCTCCAACGAGATGGCCTTGACGATCGGGCCGAGATCGGACTCCGTGTAAGAACATGGTGGTATTATGAATGAAATTGTGGTAATGTATCCAATGAGATGGCCTAGCCGATCGGGCCGAGATCGGACTCCGTGTAAGAACACGGTGGTATTGTGAATGGAATTGTGGTAACGTCTCCAATGAGGCGGCCTAGCCGATCGGGCCGAGATCCAACTCCGTGTAAGAACATGAAGGTATTGGGAATTGTGGAACATCGGTACTAAAGGTTACCCAACCTAGTAATATGGAAATTGTCTTGAAAATGTATATGATCCGTAACTTGTTGTTTTATTATTTATTAGAAGCCCTTATCGAATTCTTGACTGTTTCTCTTATTTTATTATTCATTCTATTGAGTTGGTGTTTAGCTATACATACTAGTGCTATTCGACGGTACTAACATCCTTTTTGCTGGGGGCGCTGCATTTTTAAATGGATGCAGGTGGCTACATAGCAGACAGTGCAGATCTTAGATAGTGTTGCATCCTCTTCTCAGCGGACTCGGTGAGCCCCATTTCATTCTGGGGTCATGTATTGTACCTTTTGTTTATATTATGGTCACTTTTTGAGGTATAGCCAGGGCCTTGTTGCCGGCACCATATTTACTCTCTTTTGTATCTTTAGAGGCTCCGTACACACTATGTGAGTTGTATGAGGGTGTTGGGAATGTTAAACAAGTCGTGTTGTGTTGATCACTTGTTCCACTTGAACTTTAAGAAATGTGTATTTTGGGGCTTAAAAGCGCAATGGTTGATGAAATGATTTAGGGTTGTATGAATGAGAGTCCTACTGTATAATTAATGAAATCACGTCTCTTCTTGATCATGGGTTAATTGGGTAGAAAGTATCTAACAGGCTTGCTCGGCCAGGTTCACTCGGTTGAGCACTGGTCGCGCTTCCATAGGATGGGGCATGACAAACTTGGGGCCTCCCCTCCTCCTCCAAATGAGACAAGTGGCCCGCCACTTGGTTTTCACTACCTTTTCTATCTTGGATGTCAATATCAAATTCTTGTAACATGAGCACCCATCTCATCAACCGAGCTTTGGAGTCCTTTTTTCTCATAAAATAATGAAGAGCCGCATGATCCGTGTGGACAATAACCTTTGCACCCATCAAGTATAGGCAGAACTTCTCAATTGCAAATACAGTAGCAAAGAGATCCTTCTCCATAACGGTATAGTTGACTTGGGAACTATTCATGGTCTTACTAGCATACTAGACCGGATGGAAACTCTTGTTGATACATTTCCCCAAAATAGCCCAAACCGCTACGTCACTTGCATCACACATGAGTTCGATAAGGCATAATCTAGTTGTCAACTTGAGCTTCAACAATTCAAAAGCTCTCATGCAATCATCATTGAAATTAAACTTGGCATCCTTCTCAAGAAGCTTGCACAACAAGTTCACCACTTTAGAGAAATCTTTGATAAAGCACCGGTAAAAACTCGCATGGCCTAAGAAACTCCACACATCCATCACCAAAGTTGGGGATGGAAGCTTAGAAATCACCTCAATATTTGCCTTGTCAACTTCAATTCCATTACTTGAGATTTTATGGCCAAGGACAATACCTTCCTCAACCATGAAATGGCACTTCTCCCAATTGAGTACCAAATTGGTTTCTTCACATCTAGCCAATACTTTGTCCAAATTTGCAAGACAATCATCAAATGAATCCCCAACCACCAAGAAGTAATCCATGAAAACTTTAAGGTAGTCCTCCACCATGTCCGTGAAAATAGCCATCATACACCTTCAAAAAGTCGTTGGTGCATTGCACAAACCAAATTGCATTTGCTTGAAAGCAAAAGTACCATAGGAACATGTAAAGGTTGTCTCTTGATCTTCCGGAGCAATGAGAATTTTGTTGTAGCCTGAGTACTCATCAATAAAATAATAGAAAGCATGGCCGGCCAATCTATCGAGCATTTGATCCAAGAAGGGGAGTGGAAAGTGATCCTTCCTTTTGACTTTGTTGAGCTTGCGATAATCCATACACACCCTCCAACTGACCACCATTCTTGTAAGAATCAATTCATTCTTGTCATTAGTGACCACCGTCATGCCCACTTCTTTGAGACACAATGAACCGGAGAAGTCCATGAACTATCGGAGATGGGGTAGACAACCCCGGCGTCCAACCACTTGATAATCTCCTTCTTAACAACTTCTTGCATAGCCTCATTGAGTCTTTTTTGATGTTCAATATATGGCTTAGCACCATCATCCAACTTGATCTTATGCATGCAAAAGGCGGGGCTTATACGCCGAATATCCGCCAAGGTTCACCCAATAGCCTTCTTCCTCTTTTGTAGCACTGCCAATACGGAATCTACTTGCACGTTAGTCAAACAAGATGAAAGAATAACCGGTAAAGTAGAACAAGGGCCAAGAAATTCATAACGAAGATGTGGAGGCAATGGCTTCAACTCCAAGGTAGGTGGCTCTTCAATAAAAGGCTTTGTAGGAGGAGTCTTCCTATTTTTGAGATCCAAGGACAATTTTCGGGGTGCATAGTTGTACGACCCCATTTATTGCAAAGAGTTAACACATTCCATGAAGCCATCCATATCGTCATCATCAAAGTTAAGCAAGACAACCTCCAACATATCACCAACATTTATTGTAGCACTTGTATCATCAACAATGACACCGGTCACCAAATCCACAAACGAACACACCTCATTACTATTTGGTTGTCGTATGGACTTACACACATGGAATACCACTTTTTCATCACCAACCCGAAAAGTGATTCTCTGGCTTCAATATCATAAAGATCCTTACCCATAGCAAGAAAATGTCTCCCAAGAATAATTGGCACCTCATAATCAACATCACAATCTAGAATGAAAAAATCTGCTGAAAGAATGAATTTATTAACCTGGACCAAAACATCTTCATGGTACGGTCGGCAATGTGTAATCTCATAGAGGTGGGTCTTGGTTGCCCCAAAGTCTTATAAACCGAATAGGGCATAAAATTTATACTTGCCCCAAGATCACAAAGAACTTTAACAAACTCGGCACTTCCAATTGTACAAGGAATCATGAAAGCACCGGGATCCTCCAACTTAGGAGCCATTGAATGAATAATTGCACTCACTTGATGAGTGACTTTAATAGTTTCAAAATTTATCGACCTCTTCTTTGTCACAAGATCTTTCATAAACTTTGCATAACCGGGCATTTGTTCCAAAACGTCTACCAATGGCACATTGATTCAAAGACACTTCATGATTTGAATGAACTTCTTGAATTGATTCTCACCATTTTGCTTGGCAAGTCTTTGAGGGTATGGAGGTGGAGGCTTAGGCAATGGTGCCTTTGCCTTTTGCATTACCGGCTCTGGTATGTCAATAATGTGTTCCTTATACGGGTTCACCTACTCTTGACTCTCTTCCACACTATCATCAATATCAATCTGAACTTCCTCATTAGGTTGAAAAACATTGTTTGGGATATCTTCTTCTTGCATCAATTGATCATCATCAACAAATCGCCTTACACTTGAGGTGGGTGAATTCCCACCTCTTCCACATCCTGTGATAACCGCCATAGCATGTCCCGTATTGTTACCACCCTTTGTGTTAACCACCGTGTTACTTGGTAGTGCCCTCTTAGGACGGGAATTTAAAGCATGAGAGATTTGCCCCATTTGAACTTCTAGGTTGGAGATTGATGTGTTGTGTGAGGAAAGTTGGGCATCCGAATCGGCATTCTTTTCCATCATTTGCTTGAACACACTTTCAATACGTCCCATCTCATTGTTTGAAGAACTTGAACTATGGGAAGGATAAAGAGGTGGCTTGCTCGGTTGTTGATACATTGGGGGCCTTTGAAAACCCAAACCCCAATTTCCTTCATTGTTACTCCAACCACCTTGATTGTTACCTCCCCAATTTCCTTGGTTGTTTCCACTCCAATGTCCTTAATTGTTGTTATTATGTCAATTCCTGAATTCCAATTGCCATGATTATTTTGTGGTCGCCATTATTGTTGGTTTGGGCCTTGAAAGTTGTTTCTTTGCCCTTGAATATTATTCACATATTGCACTTCCTCCTCTTTCTCATTATAAGAATATTCTTGATCAAAACCACCATCATCTTGCACATAGATTTCCACTCGAATTTGCACTTGTGGACCCTTAGTCCTCCTCTTATTTACCAAAACATTCACTCATTCCATAGCATTAACTTGCTTAGGAGCTTGCACTTGATTTAGTTGAGTCATGGTAGTGGTCAATTCGGCAATGGCTTTCCCATGATCTTACAATTCTTTGTGAAGGTGGATCATATTCAGGTCACCTTGTGGAACATTGGCCCGGGATTTCCAAGCCGACAATGTTTCCGCCATCTCATTCAAGATTTCACACGCCTCCGCATAAGGCGTAGTCATGAAGTTCCCACCAGCTAGTTGATTCATTATACATTGGTTGGTTATGTTAATCCTACGATAAAATGTTTGTTGTATCATGCTTTTTGTCATGTCGTTATTGGGACATTCCTTAACCAATGTTTTATAGTGCTCCAATATTTCGATTAGTGGTTCATTCGGCTCTTGCTTGAATGCCAAGATCACATCTCGATGTGTAGCCATGTGCCCGGGAGAGAAAAACTTAGCAATGAACTTTTTCGCCAACTCACCCCAAGTGTTAATTGAATGGTTCAGCAATCGTTTGAATCAATCTAAAGCTTTCCCCCATAGAGAGAAGGGAAAAATCCTTAGCCTCAATGCATCCTCAGAAACATTATTTTTATTGCTCCTCCAACATGTATCCACAAAGCCCATCAAATGTTTATAAGCATTTTGAGTTGGAGCATTGGTAAAGAGACCTCGTTGCTCACGCAAAGTGAGCATCATATTAGTGATTTGAAAGTTGCCCGCTCTAATACGGGGAGGGACTATTGCACTAGCATAACCTTCGTTGGGCAATATCCGGTGTGGAGCCACTCGTGGTGGAGGTGGGTGTGAAACGAGCACATTGTCATGAGGTACCCAGCCTCTCCGATTGGCTTGTGGCTCTTGAGGTACCTCCTCTACTTGGGCTTGTGGCTCTTGAGGTACCTCCTCTACTTGTTCTTCCTCGCCATCCAATTCCAAAAAAAGGAAAATTTCCGAGCTCATTGTTCCCCATGGTTGTACGTAAAATTTCTTAAACAAATTAGTAACACGGGAGGGAAAGAAGATGTTCCAAAAATACACTCAAATATATAGCTAACACTGTTTTAACTCCCCGGCAGTGGTGCCAAAAATTGATCCACATTCTATCTGCACTCAATAGTTAGTGGAAATAGTCGCTGGAAGAATAGTACCCAACAAGAGTCGGGGTCAATATCCACAGGGAGTTTAATATGGGTGTTAGGGTGTACACTTGATGAGAGCAAATGAAATAACTCAATTGCGCATCCAAACAAGGGATTTTGTTTTTTACTTCTAGATTAACACTAACAATTGTAGACTAATGAGAAGAAACTAGAAAGCGAGTGATTATTTTCGTTGTTTTTATCAAATGGGTAAAAGGCATAGGGATGTGACCTTTACCTAGGTGTTCGCCTAATGGGTTAAGCACGTTAATACTTGTTTTATTGATCGGGGTGTATTATAGCTCTCAACTCTAAGTTATCCACTCAATACCTCTCGGTCATAGAACGATTTTGCCCAATTTGGCTTTCTCAAGACTAAATGGATATCAAGCTAAATGGTTGATATGAGCTCAAGTCGAGTTTTCCTAGACTAGGTCCATCTTTATCAAGTAAAGACCAAGTCAAAAAGGCATGAATCAATGTATGCAACTATTAATTCTAAAATTAAAGCATAAACAAGGCTAAATAATCAACACCCAATCATAAACAAACATTAAATTAAATACACATAAGGCTTACACACTAGGGTTGGGTCACAACCATAGTAAATGTCTAGCTACTCATAGGAGAAAATGAAGAAACTAAAGAAACAAATACAAATTAAACTCATAATATAAAATTAAAATGATAAAATATGATGTTTTTATTCCAAAATGATCACAAATGTCCTAAAATGGAAAACTACAACTTCTAGAACTTCAGAACTTGACCTAAAAATGTGATTCATGTCTATTTATAGTGGCTCAAAATTCGCTGACAAAAATGCCCCTCGGGAGATTCTTCGGCCGTACAATTCCATGTGCGGTCCGCATATTGATTGCATCTACAGGGAACTGGATTCTGTAGCCGCACAATTTGGTATGCGGCTGCAATTCAGCTTTTGCGGCCACACTTCAGGCAAGGCTTCAGTCTTGGTCATTTGCATACTTTCTGAACTATTTGAATTCTTGTCAGTGCGGACTATTTCTATGGCCGCACTTCTGCTTCAAGTACTTCAAGGCTTCTTCATCAGTTCTGCAGCCGCAGAGAGAATTCTGCAGTCCCCACTTGCTTTTGCGGCTGCAGAAATACTTCTGCGGACCGCACTTCTTGTATGATGCGCCCTTTCTTGCCTTGTGAGCCAGAACACTCCTTTTTGAGTCGGATTATTTCATAAGAGCCCAAATTTCCAGCATTCCTGCAATTTGCACATTTCATTAATTTTGGGAACATAAATCAATACTTTCGGACTAAAACAAACGTAAAAAGATACTAATAAGTGGTCAAAATCCATACTTATCAGCCCTCGCGAGGGCTGAGGCAAGGTAGATAGACGTTGTTCCTGTTTTGAAGAGAATTCAAGCCAAGGAGAAGATTTGTTATTTTGTGGCCTGAATTATTTCCTTGTATTTTTAGGGAACCCATAATCACTATAGGTTTAGGAAACCCCATTGTCCTATTAGATTTGGGAAAGGAAAACCTATTATCCTTGTCAAATTGAGAAACATTTCTCTTATAGGTTTGAGACTATTTGGGATCTATATATATGGGTTGTAGTTGGGGATTCTATAGATTGTATTGTACTTTTCTTCTCATTCATAGTGAAAAACTCTCTCTGTTTCTGCCCCGATGATTAGTCTTAGCCGAACCTCGTTAAATCTTTGTGTTGATTTTTCTTCTCTATTTGCTTTGTGTGTGATTGTGTACTAGTTAACCCATGGTCTTCCGCAACAAACAGGTATATACTTTTATTGGCACCTCTGTTTACCCGTAAAATTGTACAGTTGAATTTATGTGTGGTTTCTAGATAAGTGAATTAATTTGATCTTGAAATAAATAAATAAACAAAGAATTACACAATACTTAGCCTTAGGATATAGACGAAACAGCAGAAGTAACAATTCTGGGAACAGGATTTCCGGCCACAACAACAAAGAAAATCAAGAAATAAGAAGATAAGATTGGATTGAGCTTTGTATAGAGTATAGCATAAGTTTTCCAGAAAATTCCTCCCCTTTACAATGACAATTGAGCTCACTATTTATAGCTATGAAGAAGGTCATAGGGTCATGCCCTTCCTTAATGTGAATTATGAGGGGCATTGATGAAAATATATAATGGTGAACATAACTGCCAAATTTCTTGTAACGGGTAAATGCTCTTAATGCCATAGAATATTCTCTATAAAATGCTATCGGGAGAAGAACATTTATCAGATCTTTATGAGCGTTATTCTTTCCGTTGACAAATGAAATAGTTACCTTCGGTCATTAGACATCCCCCTGTCTTGGGTTCCACGTGTCCCTTTCTCTGACGGCCACGTGTCATAGCATATTTTACCCTATACAGATAGTTCTCCTGCTTTCCGATGACATGACTTTGCATTACCGAGAAGTTGGTAGGGAATTACTATAATTCCCTCTGAAGGCTTCTGACGGTTGATTAGACGCATGTCTCACCGCATTTAATGCTCCGAACACGCATCGTCTCATGATTCAGCATAACTTTTGCCGATTATCGAGATAATCATGGCCATGAATTTAGTCGCAAAAACTTTTACTTATATGTATCAACTTCCTCCCTTATACTTCATAATATTTCAAGCTTCCTTTATCTATCTCGCATCTTGCTCTTCATCTTTGCTCTAATTCTCTTTAAACGAAAAACCTTCTCCTTCGTTCATACAATGGCTTCTTCCTCAAAACGTACCGGCTTTTCAAAAAACAAGAACAAGGCCGAGGACTCTGCTCCTCTAACAGTGGGCTCTATCATCCCTAGAAGTATTATTACCATAAAAGACTTAGAAGAGAAATTCCCTACTATCAACTCTCGTACATATTCCGTTAGCAGGTATCCTTCTTCCATACGTCTGTCGAGCATTCCTATTGTGAAGGAAGACTGCCACTGCCATGACTTTGAAATTATTGCTCCTAATCTATCAGAAAGAGTCACCCTGCCCAAGGAGGGTTTTACATATATTTACACGTATCTATTTACTTTCGGTGCGTTCTCTTTGAGTGGAGAGCTTGACTCCATGATTGCAGAGTTTTGCCTCCACTACCAAGTGTGTTTGTCACAAGTAATCCCTTCTGTGTGGATGACAGTTTCTTGCCTTTGGCATTTGTGCTAGGAAATTGGAGAGGAGCTAACCTTAGCTCAGATGATAAATCTCTATTCTCCCAAATTCTTCCATAGGGGAATGATAAACCTCTGCAAGAGTGGACACCATGCTTTGTTGTCTAGTATGGATGATGACAACGACCGTGGGTGGATGGAACTGTTCATTATAGTTGCCACCAATGACATCATTCCGGCAACGGCTTCATCCTTTCCGGCCGCTTGGAACCGCACTCATAAGCTCTTTTTTTAGTATTTATTTTTACTAAATATTTTTCTATAGCCGTATTGATCCTCTATCCTTCGTTTGTTCAGTAACTGAATGGATCCCATCGGTGATTGAAGGTTTGGACCGGTAGGTACAAAAGATCTTGGACGTTACGATGCCCGAGACTCGCTTGTGGAAAGAACTGGCCCCTAAATACGGGTGGAAGGCCAAGAATCCTAGTAGCTCAAACTCACCTTGTTTCAATTATTTATGCGAAGAAATTGATTGATCCCTTCTAACTTGTCTATGAAATTAGGTCTACCAGCGGGCTCTGTTGTTGTTCCCGAGGAGGATGTTTTGGCTGTTCCTACTGATGCAACGAGGCTACTTCAGGAGGCGCTTACTCGAACAGGTGGCTCCAGGCCTGCTTCGGGAGCAAATGTTCCTTTACGAAGTCCCTAGATAGAAGACAAACAACCAAAGAGAAGACGCTCCTCCGCAGCCGGGGAAAAGAATAAGAGGGCGAGGACTGATTCCCCCAAGTCATCTTCGGTAGTGATAGTGACTGGCCCTCCTTCCGGGACACACCGTGACGATCGACGATGATGAAGAAGCTAGTGGCGATCATTGTTGTCGTATCCTTATATCACCCCCCCCCTCCCAGTGTTCGAATGTGAAGAGTGCGAATTGGAATACTGGAAGTCTTGTATCTTCGAAGATTTCCGTAATGCATTGTTAAATAATCCTTAACTTGGTAACACACTTTACTTCCCCTTAGGAACTTATGCTAACGAGCGAAGGACTATCTAACAACCCTCTAGTGGTTTGTGCTTGTGAACCATCGGGTAACCTTTGCTCAATAGCAAACTTAACTTCCCGGTAAGAACCTGCTATAAAGCAAAATCTTATCTAACCATCCCCAAGTGAATCTTTTCTTTTATGCCTTGCTATTAAAGGTCTTATTATTGTTGTCTCCGTAGTATGCTTTCTATTGCTGCCTCGTTAAAAACCTTGCCAGAAAAATCCAGTTGGGACAAAAACTGAATGAAGGGAAAAAGAGTGCAGCACATACTTTATGATCGGGTAATGTTCATCAACAATAATATCTTTTGAGGTGTGTCACGTTCCAATTTGTGGGAAACTTTTCTCCATTTTGGTTTTTCAACTCGTATGAACCTTTTCCGGTGATAGCTAAAATCCGGTAGGGGCCTTCGCACGTTGGACCTAGCTTCTCCGCGTTGAGCTCCCGGATGTTGTTACTTTTCTTAGGACCAAGTCTCCTACTTTGAAATAGCAGAGGTTGGCTCTTTGATTATAATACCGCTCTATTCTCTGCTTTTGAGCTACCATTCTTACATGCGCTAACTCCCTGCATTTATCGAGCAATTCCAAGTTGACTAGCATTGCTTCGTTGTTTGATTCTTCATATGTCTGGAATTATCTCAATGTGGGTTCCCTTACTTCCACCGGTATTAAAGCTTTTACACCGTACGGGAGGCAAAAAGGAGTTTCCCATGTGCTCGACTTGGCCGTAGTTCGGTATGCCCCTAGAACTCCAGGTAATTCCTCGGTCCAATTTCCTTTAGCCGCTTCCAACCTTTTCTTGAGGTTTTGAATAATCACTTTGTTTATTAACTCCGCTTGACTATTTAGACTCGGATGATAAGGTGAAGATGTGATCCTCTTTATTTTTAAATCTTGGAGGAACTTTGTAATTTTTGAACAGATAAACTGTGGGGCCATTATCGTATGCTATCTCTTTTGGTATTCCGAAACTGCAAATTATCCGCCATTTTGCGTTCTCTAATTTTCTGATTAGGACCTGCTTCCACCCACTTAGAAAAATAGTCAGTCAAAATTAAAAGAAATCTTACCTTTTTGGGAGCCGGTGGTAATGGTCCGACGATGTTCATCCCTCATTTCATGAACAACCAAGGAGATAGGACCGAATGTAAGGGTTCTGTCGGTTGATGCACCAGTGGCGCGTAGCGTTGACACTTATCACATTTTCATGTGATGTCCTTGGCATCTTGTTCCATGCGGGGCCAGTAATATCCTGCCCTTACCAACTTCAACACTAAGGAATCTGCGCCCGAGTGGTTGCCACATATCCCTTTGTGAACCTCTCTTATGACATAGTTAGCTTCGAATTCTCCGAAGCATCGGGCCAGCGGGCCTTGAAAAGATTTTCTATACAATTGGCATCCCTTGAAGCTATATCGCGCTGCTTTGGCGCGCAGTGCCCGGGATATTTTGGGGTCTTCAGGTAGCTTCCCATGTTCGGGATAATCGATAATTTTATTCCTCCAGTCACAGACCAGATTAGTTGAATTTACCTCGTAGTAACCATCTGTATCCAGGACTGAGTTCATCAATGTACTACCGTCCTGGACTCCGATCCCTTTATTTCTGTTGATGATCTTAGGTTTGCCAATGCGTCTGCTATTGCATTTTCTTTCCTTGGGATATGAGTAATTGCGCCAACAGAGCTTGAACCTTTACCATGTATTGTTGCATGCACTCTTCTTTGGTCTTGAAGATCCCATATACCTGATTTACCACCAGCTGTGAGTTGCATTTGATTTCAATGACCTCGGAGTCAAGTCCCTGGACCATCCTGATGGCTTGCCTTAGGGTTTCCCCCGAAGACGCGATTAACACTATACCGAGCCCGGACCCTTTTATGTTGGAAGCTCCGTCCGTAAATAAGGTCCAAACCTCTGATGTCGATTCCGATACCATTACTGCTTCCTTGGTTGCCAGAGGCAATAATCTCGAACTGAAATCGGCCACGAAGTCAGCCAAAACTTGCGACTTAATTGCAGTCCTCGGCTTATACTCTATGTCGAATTCACTCATTTTGACGGCCCATTTGGCCGATCTACCCGAGAGCTCGAGTTTGTGGAGGATGTTCCGCAAAGGAAAAGTAGACACCACGGCTATCAGGTGGCATTGGAAGTAGGGCCTCAGCTTCCGAGCATCGACTACGAGAGCTAAGGCCATTTTTTCCAAATGTAGGTAACGAGTTTTGCCCCGTTAAAATTTTACTAACATAATAAATGGGAGATTGCGTACCTTCGTCCTATCGAAATAAAACCGCACTTACCGCAACATCCGAGACCGCGAGGTAAACCACCAACGTTTGCCCTTATTTTGGTTTTGAAAGCAATTGAGGGCTTGACAAGTACTTCTTTAAACCCCTCAAAGCCTGCTGAAACTCCACGGTCCATTCGAAACTATTTTTCTTTTTGAGCAGTGCGAAGAAATAATGACACTTTTTTGACGACCGGGAAATGAATTTGCTCAAAGCTTCCAATCTCCCGTAAGCCTTTGGACTTCCTTCACGTTTGATAGTTGGTCAGGGATATCTTTTATGGCCTTGATCTTATCGGGAATTACCTCAATCCCCCTTTGGGATACCAGAAATCCGAGAAACTTACCAGAGCTGACCTCGAACGCGCATTTCTCAGGATTAAGTTTCATATTATGCTTCCTTAGGATGTCGAAAGTTTCTTGCAGATGTTTAAGATGATCACCTGCATTTGAAGACATAACGAGCATATCATCTATATAAACTTCCATAGTTTTTCCTATTTGATTTTAAAACATCTTGTTCACGAGCCACTGATAAGTGGCTCCGGCGTTTTTCAACCCGAAGGGCATCACATTGTAACAATATATACCGAAATTTGTTATAAATAAAGTTTTTTCCTGATCTTCCGGGTTTATTTTAATTTGGTTGTACTCGGAATAAGTGTCGAGGAAACTCATTAATTCGTGCTCGGCCGTGACATCAATCATTTGATCGATGTTTGGCAGTAGGAACGAGTCTTTCGGTCACGCCTTGTTAAGATCTTTATAATCTACACACATGCGAAACTTATTTTTTTTCTTAGGAACTACTACTACATTAGCTAGCCAGTCTGGATATCTTACCTCTCGGATCAAACCGATGTTAAGTAAGCGGGTTACCTCTTCTTTGACGAATTTATATCAGGCTTTGGCAATCGTGCGCTTCTTTTGTCTTACCGGAGGTATGTTAGGATCCAAGCTTAACTCGTGTACAGCTACCTCTGTCGGGATGCCTGTCATATCTTCATGCGACTATGCAAAACAATCGGCGTTAGATTTAAGAAATTTAATGAATTCGGACCTGGATTCTGGGTGCAGTCCTGTCCCTAAGTGGAATTTCCTTTCTAGGAACTCTTCGAACAATGCCACTTGCTCCAGCTCTTCCGCTGTGGACTTCATTGCATCAGTCTCTTCTGGAACTTGGAAATATCTCGGCACCTGATAATTTTCTGACGCCTGGCTAACTTCATCTAGTTCAGGAGTAGGCGCCGATCCTTGTAATTGCCATGCCACGTGTTCCTTTTCATTTCTACTCGAGACCAAAATTGCATTCATCTCTCTTGTCGCCGGTTGGTCACCCCTTATCTGCTTAATTCCCTCGGGCATTCGAAACTTCAGCAATTGATGGTACGTTGATGGTACAGCTTTCATCTCATGCAACCATGGCCTTCCCAAAATGATGTTGTATCCCATATCAACAAAGGGGTAAGTAATAAAATTTTCATTCTCGTGCAACCTTCGAAAAGAGTTGTTTTCATTACTCCTTCAGCATTTGTGAGTAATAAATTTTCTCCTCGAGTTGTCACACTTGCGAGGTTGAATCCGGCGAGGAGCTTTGTGGCCGGAATAATATTTTCGGTGAGTTTATCTTGCTCCAATACCCTATATTGTATGATATTATCCAAACTCCCTGGATCCATTAGAACATGTTTAATCTTTAAATATAGCACATTTAAAGAAATTACCACTGCGTCGTTGTGTGGTAGCAGCAATTCGTCTGCGTCCTCCTCCGTAAAAGTGATATTGTCTTCCCAAAGCCTTTTGCTATGCGTTATTGATACTTTCGTCTTCTTTGCTGTTGAAAAGGTGACCCCATTAATCTCGTTCCCTCCGAAGATCATGTTGATTATTTGACATGGGGGATCTTCTCCTGCTTTCGAGGGTTCCGTGTTGTCTCGGTTATGACCATAATTGTTCTTAGCTCGGTCACTCAAGAATTCTCTGAGATGACCATTCTTCAGTAATGTTTCCACTTCTTCCCGGAGATGTTGACAGTCCCTTGTCCGGTGGCCATTCGTCCCGTGATATTCACACCACAAGTTGGGATCCCTCTCGCTGGAATCAGATCTCATTGGTTTTGGGAATCGTGCTTCTTTGATGTTTCTCATGGCCGATACCAACTCCACTATACTGACATTGAAGTTGTATTCTGATAATTTAGGATAAGAAGGATCCCGTGATCCTGCTACTTCTTTATCCTGCACTGATCGATTATTTCGACCGCGATCAGTCCTCCTGTCAACGGTGAACCTGCTTGCTCTCCGGAAACCTCTGTTGTGGCCTACGGTTCGTTCGTAGGGCAAAAACTGGCCCCTCAAAGTCCGCTTGTACGCGTCATAAGCATCCTTTGATTTTTCCCTATTCTTTTCTCGTCCTTTGGTCGATGATGAAAAATCAACCTGATCATTTTCGATCCTTATTTTTGATTCGTATCGGCTGTGAACATCCGCCCAGGTCATTGCTTGAAACTCGAGTAGGCTTTTATTTAATTTCTGGGAAGCTGCGTCTAAACTCCTCGGCCGCCCATTCATCCGGGACAGTCGGGAGAAACATTCTCTCCTTCTGCAATCAGGTAACGAACTCTCGTAGCAGCTCGGACTCTTCTTGTGCAATCCTGAATATGTCGGCCTTTCGGGGCTGTACTTTTCTTGCCCTGGCATGAACCTTGATGAAAGGAATCCGCAAGTATTTTAAAGGATTAGCCTCGTGAGGGTTTCTCCAAATTTCTTCAGCAGCCTAGATTCAGTTTCGTGAGGGGCTAAATCATTTCCCTTTATCGTCGTTCTGTAGGTGGTAATATGTTCCTGGGGGTCTAAAGTTTTGTCATACTTTGGCAGTTCAGGCATTTTTAACCGCTTCAGGATTAACTCTGGTGCCGCACTTGGCTTGTACGATAATTGAGTATACGTTTTCAAGTCCAGACCTTTCAGCACTGGTGGCGCGTAAAAATTCATTCTTGAAAGGATCATTCTTGTTGTTGAGGCCGAATCTGTTCCCCCTGCCCCCATCGGAGCCAATTTCATCCCTGGGAGTGTTGTTGTCGATCCTCCGTGTCGTTTGATTCGTGGGAATCCCGGGAGGAATCGGATCTCATCTGTTTGCATTATTTGAAGCTCCCGACAGTGCTTGCTTCAACTTCGTCATAACTTTATCACGTCGCGTGAGGTGGCCTAGAATGATCGCATGTTGCTCTTGCAAGACCCTTATTGCGTCGACGACATGCTCCTCATCAGCTTCATCGGGAGTGGTCCCCCGAACATGTCGAGGATACTGCCTGTCATGCACTGGTGTAGCATCATTT
This sequence comes from Nicotiana tomentosiformis, assembly GCF_000390325.3. NCBI lineage: Eukaryota > Viridiplantae > Streptophyta > Magnoliopsida > Solanales > Solanaceae > Nicotiana > Nicotiana tomentosiformis. The sequence continues at coordinate 20,361,106 of NC_090816.1, forward strand.
TCCTCATTATAGGTGTCACTGATTGAATCCTCGGAATGAGGCTGATCCCCTCGAATCTCGGGATTGTGCATGTCATTAACAGTATTATCTGCAATGTCTTATGATCTTTTCTAAGACAAAAACAATCAAAACATGTTAGTAAAAAAGGCAAGGATCAATTTAATTACATGACTATTTAGGCCCCACGGTGGGCGTCAAACTGTTTACCCGTAAAATAGTATAATTGAATTTATGTGTGATTTCTAGATAAGTGAATTAATTTGATACTGAAATAAATAAATAAATAAATAAATAAAGAATTACACAATACTTAGCCTTAGGCTATAGACGAAACAACAGAAGCAACAATTCCGGCAACAGGGTTTCCGGGTACAACAACAAAGAAAATCAAGAAATAAGAAGATAAGATTGGATTGAGCTTTGTATAGAGTATAACATAAGTTTGCCAGAAAATTCCTCCCCTTTATAATGACGAATGAGCTCACTATTTATAGCTATGAAGAAGGTCCTAGAGTCGTGCCCTTCTTTAATATCAATTATGAGGGGCATTGATGAAGATATAACGGTGAACATAAATATCAAATTTCTTATAACGGGTAACTGCTCTTAATGTCATGGAATATTTTCTATTAAATGCTACCGGGAGAAAAGCATTTATCACATTTTTATGAGCGTTATTCTTTCCGGTGACAAATAAAACAGTTGTCTTCGGTCTTTAGCCATCCCCATGTCTTGGGTTCCACGTGTCTCTTTCTCGGACGGCCACGTGTAATAGAATATTTTACCCTATACAACCTCTAGACTCAAAGTTTAGGCAGTTGCATTGGTCGTTTTGAGAGGCACAACATGACTTTTAGTGCGCTGCCTCAGTTTGATTCCCACTTCAATATTTGCTCAAATATTTATCCGATAGTGGTACCGTCACTTTCAAATCTTGGGTCTGCCTCTGCTATTAACATCGCGGTCATCTCTATTGAATTTTTACATATTATTTAAGTATCTTTTACGTAAATATTATTTTATTTGATCAGCACTACACAAATTAATTAGAGTACAATTCAGAATGATTAAACAACAATATGACAGAGGTGATTTGCTTTTGGAAACTGGAATTACGTACTACATGCATCATCTAGGTGCAAATATGTCGTGAATCTTGCTTTAATTTAATTTGACCAAAATACAGTAATACTGACTAGCTAGCAACTAAAAACCTACTATTCTTATCTCACTTGTTAATGATTGGGAAGCCTAACTCCATTATTTATGTGGTAAAAGTAAGAATAATCATGTGGAGGTGGTGATAATTACTATTAAAATCAGTATTTTACTACTTTCTCAAAGAAATTAAGAAAAAGAAAAGAGCAAAAAGGATACATCGTATATATGTTGCGGTGAATCAGATTCCTTCTTAGCTTCAAACGTTAGTTAATATTCCTTTACTCCAAATTAAAAATAAATTAATTCATCATTAGAGGCATTATTAAGCATCTGATTAACTAAGTTGCTCCTAATTAATAGTATGACCTTTCTAATCCCCTTCTTATGTACTTTAAACAAAAGAAACAGAGAAAAGTAATTAAATACTAATCCCTTTGCATCTAATATGGGAGTTATGTAGATATTGATTTCTAGGAAGTATTATGCTTTCTAATATCCTAGGATTAATTTTGATCATAATTATATGACTAGTAATGGATCATATATTCTAGTAATTCCACTACTTAGTTAATATCTTATAAAGGGCAGTTCAGTGCACAAAACATTCCCGCATTCATGCAGTATTTGGAGAAGGACCGCACCACAAGAGAGTGCGATGTAGACAACCTACTCTGTCAGTAACTGATTCTACGATTCGAACCCGTAACCTATAAATTACACAAAGAACTTATTTGCTCCAAGGTTCCCTTAGTTAATATCTTAGATGGACTTAACATTACAAATTATATGCTCGATTTGATACTACATACAGGTCACCAAGGTATATGATTAATATATAAGAACATCTCATATAGATATTTGGGTTATTTGAACATATGCAAATTGGATTATATAATTGGAAAATGGGGATCTTCTGAAAGGGAATATGTTGGATACTTGATCTAAATAAATTTGCAGAAAGTAGGGGAAAAGAACAAATCTGAATTTCTTAGGGCAACATTCTTTGCATTATTTCTATGGATAGAAATTCAGTTGTATTAAATTGATCTTCTTTCGGTGGGAATAGGACCTTCTTTAGAAGCAAACATAAAGAGAAGGCAGCGTGATCTGTATTTGTCTTTTTATTTTCCTTTTCCCCTTTCCAATTTTCTTGGTTTACTAAATGTTTATTGTCAATACTAACATAGGACCCGGGGACGTGTTCTAATTTTTTATTATTTTTTTTCAAAATTCTTTTATTATACATAGGAATATGGGAAACGGAAAAGTGATTACAAGATAGAGAATCGAACCTTACGATCAAAGTGAAAATTTAAATAACAAACCAATTAAAATATTAAGATTCTCCCGATAATTTAAAACTTTAAATCAAGATAAAATTTTTAAATTAATCACCAGAGGCAAAAGTACACAATTTATGATTAGGAACAAATACATCCACTAACACCTTCCCGCACATGTAACTATTGTTGTTGGGGTTCACACGTGTGGGAGGTGTTAGAGAATGTACTTGTTCATGGTCATCAATTGTGTAAGGTTTTTTTTTTTTTTTTTTTTTTGAAAGAGAGAGAGGAGGCTCAACATGAGAGAGACAACTAGAGGGAGACATGCAGCTTAGGCTCAACATGCAGGGGCGTATCTAGGGGTTCTATAGGGCACGTGAACCCATGCACCCCTCCCTAAATCATGTATAGTAATGTTAAATTATTTTAAATTTTTTTAAAATATATACGTGTGCACTCATGTTAAAAGTAGTATATGATGTGATAGTTATTGGGTGTATCTCTCTAGGCGAGGTTGTGAGTTCAAATCTTATGTCAATCTTATTGTTTTTTCTTTCTTTTTTTCTAGAATAAGACGCCCACGGGAAATGGGCGTGTCTGGTGTTATTTTTTGCGTATTAATTAAGTACTTTTTCTTTTTATTTCTTTTTTGTTTGGTTTATTCTTCAAAATTTTCATACATTGAAATTCCTATTCTTCTTTTGTCGCTGTAAAATCTTATATGATTAAACAAAATATGGATATTATAACTAGTAGTAGTGTATGATGTAGCATATAGTCAATGGGTTCAACTGATCCTAATAAATTACTATTAAAAAAAATTGAACTTATAATTCCAAAAAGTGTAATGGGTGCGCAATCGTAAGAACTAAAGGTTGAACACACAAAATTTATATTTTGGATCCACCTCTTCTTAATAGTGCACTTATCATGTCAAACTCTTGGATACGCCTCTGTCAACATGCTTATAATATATGATCAGAGCAATACAAGTGGCTTGATAGGTTGATTTGCGGGGGGGGGGGGGGGGGAGGAGGGGGGGCAAATGTTTGCTCTAATACAATGTGAAAGAATTTGACCATCTAACCCAAAATCTTTAGACAATAAATGTATTGACCAGAACATTATAAACCCTTTAGGAAAATCCTTACACAATCGATGAGAAACAAATACATTCTTTAACAATATTTTTTCTACAACGACTTTAATTTCTTTTTGTGGTGACTAACTAATTTCATGTGAAGACTTTTTAGCGTATTCAGAAATACGTTTCAACGACTGTACTTATCTCAGCGACGCTCTAATAACCTCTTGGGATGACCTTTGCAGTTTCTATGACAACTTTATAAATCGCTGCAATTTTAGTGCACACTTCTATATGATCTTTTCTATTTTCCCTCCCACAACGGACTAAAGCTAATTTCTTGATAAACCAGTGAATCAGGATCACATAAATCAATGTTGCATCGACACTATGTAAGAACAATAACTTGCACTTTTTGGCATGCCTTAATGTCAATTGTTACATTTGAGATGTGTTACCAATTATGTGAAGAAAATAATGTTAGAGCTATGCGAATACGTACTTAATAAACACGCTCTTTCAACGAACAAGGTAGCATCATCACCTTATTTATAGATGCATCTAATTAAAGCAAATAATTACTAGTTACGAGCAGCAAAGAATCACAGATTATAATTATAACCTCAATAAAATGATCTAATTAATTACCAACTATGCAAGATGAACTTTCATTGCTCAATCAAGAAATCAAGTGTTTAACTACATCGAGAGTGCAGAAAAAGGGCATTTTGTTTGATCTAGCTCGTAGAATTAATGTTTTGAGCTATAATAAGTGTTAGTAATTGATAGTTATATAACAGTGAGTTCTCTCTCCGGATATTGTGCTAGCGTTTGGACATAGATTTAGTCGAAACTTGAAACTTCATATCGTACTTAGGTATCCAATTATTTTTCAGACGAAGAAGAAACCCAAGTTTTATATCGAACAATAATGGTCTTTGAAATGAGAATGATAGAATCCCATGCACGAAAAGTGAGAAGGCAAAAGATGAAAGGAAAAAAAGGAACAATTGATAAAGTATATGGATTAATTAGATCAGTACAAAAAGTATAAAAGAAACATAATAATTTATAAGTACACTATTTAGACCAAATACATAATTAAACGGCATAGACACTCCAACGACGTATAAAGTTGCTTTATCAACCATACATATGCAAAAGTGTATGCACAAACTAAAAAGGGACAACTCATTAGTAATATGCCATAGCTTTTGATGGATATTTTCTCTTGGAATAATCACAAATAAGAACCCCTCCATGTAACTGCACAGCTTCATAACTGTTAATAACTCTCTCTTCAATTGCAGAAGCTGGTTTGAATTGAACAAGATTAGACTTCTGAGGTTGGTACTGTTGGTAATAGAAATTTTTACTATTGCTTGTTTTAACAGCTGAAGAAGGAGGAGGAGGAACACTAGGCTTTCCTTTACTTTTTCCATAGATTTGTTCATCAAGAAGAGCAAAGGCGTCTTGGCCTATTTTGGAAAGGTCTTTTCTTGGTGCCATTTTCTGAGAGTTGGCTGCAAAAACTTAAGTGTATAAAGTTGGTATTTTGGATAGCAGTAGAAAGGAGAGAAGTTGGTTGTGTTTAAGGATTAATATGGATAGGACCCCTATTTATAGGCATTAGTAAGCCATTAAAAAAAGCCACCACATTTTTAAATAGATTATCTTAAATTAATGTTCCATTTCAACTTTTCTTGATTCGTTAAAAATATTGTTGCTGAGTGTAAGGTGTGTTTACCCGAAAAACGGATAGAGTTAAATTTATACGTAGTTCTAAGGATACATGGTATAATTGGTACAAATTGGAAGGATCAGTAAAAATATATCGAATAATGACTGTAAAAAGAAATGAATACAAACCCAAATAGAGCAAAAAATATTTTCTTAAACGAACAGATGAAACAATATATAAAGCCCAAAGAATGACAATATTTTCTATAAGTTGTGTAAATCTCTATAATCTCTGAATGTGAGAGTGTATGAATGAGTATTCAAATCTGTGAATCAATCCATCTCCCTTAAAAATGGCAGCCACTTTAATATAATGGAGGAATCCTACTTTGGATATAATTCAAAATACATAGTGGGATCCCATGGTAGATTAATCAATTAGCTTTTTATTGATTTCTACCGATATTCTCTCCCTTAGTGCGGCTATAACAACTTTGTTGTCCCTTGACTCGAGTTCGATCGGTCTCTGGGTCTCGAGCTCGATGTTGACACAGGCTCGATATTGACTCGAGCTATGGTTTTCGAGCTCGACTTTTGACTTGGTCTCGATATTTGATCGGTCTCTGGGTCTCCGAGTCTTGACCTTTATCTAGGCTCGATATCGATCTCGGCTGATCCCGACCTTGGTCGGTTTTTAGGGCTCGAACTCAGAAGTCCGACTTCACATCATAGCTCAATATTATAATGACGAACCTCGGTCCATCATGTCCTAAACTCGCTCAGTCATACGAGGGCAAACTCGGTTTTGACCGTATACAGATAGTCCCCTCGTTTCTCGGAAAGAATGTAGCAAGAAATGATATGACTTTTCAACCTCTGACTAGATATACACTGACATTTGCATTGAGCCCGATTGTGATGTATGCGACAAATGTCTCATCGGTTCAGTTACCAAAGCATTAAATGCGCGTCAGTCGATGGTAGGGTACTGCCAATTTTGAACCGTCATTGTGTAACCTATAGATAGCCCCCTTCCTTCATCATTTTAAACTTTTAGTTTCAACTCTTCTCATTCTAACCTTCATATTTCTTCGTCTTATCCAAAATTATCTATTTTCAGGTTCTGAAAATTTCTTTGCTTGTTCTTCACCAAACACCAAAATATTTCAATTTCCCGTCTTCTTTGTTCTTTGAAAATTTAGATGGCCAAGATATCTAAAACCGTTCCTCAGAAAAAGGCTACTTCCTCATCTCGGCCGGCCGGTGAAAAATCGGTGGTGGAGCCACGCCTTGAAGAACTCATTCCCGGGGGATATGTTATTGATTCTGATTTTAAAGTTGATAAACCCTCTTCGGTTGCCGGTCGATGCGAGCCGGTATCGAGATATATATGTTCGATACCAGTAAGTCTCCTTGATGTAGTGAAGAAAGATTATAATTAGGTAGACAAAGAGGTCGTGATACCGACACGGGAGGAATCGATCACTTCCCACGTGGAAGGGTATCTGAGTGTTTACACTTACCCTTTCACGTTGGGTCCCCACGATCCAGTCATCATTGATTTTTGCAAGAAATACTAGGTGACCCTCGACCAAATTCATCCTTCTTTCTAGAGGATCGTGATCTTGATCCGTTTCTTTGTGAGCAAAATCGATGGGCTTCCCTTCACCCTCGATCACCTTATACGATTGTATAATCCTCGACTTTATTGAGGTAGGCTGATAAAGCTTCAACGTCGTGCCACCAAGGTGTTCACATCGAGCATAGATGAATATAAGGATCGGGGATTGATGGGCCGGTTTGTTCGAGTGAAGACCTCGGACCTAATCCCGGCAGAGAGTATGCCATTTCTCGAGAAATGGAATATGAACCGTGAGTGTGATGTCGTTTTTAGTTTTTGTTGTTTTTACTTATTCATCTTTTCTTATCAGTGTTCTTTTTGACACAGTCGTTGCTTGGATGCCGGGTGCGGTTCCCTATATCGAGAACATGGTCAAAAACCTGGTCTCGATATCAACATTTTCCGAGCGCTCATGGCGCGATGTGTCGAAGGGACGATGGGAAGCTCATACTCATGGTAAGCTTTCATCTTGGTCTACCGATTCGTTTGTCATTCGAGGTGACATGTTTATTCGAAGCATGAGATTACTAATCTTCTCCCTTTGGAGGTCTCGGAAAAGATGCAGTCATGAGGCCCCCATCTGGTAGTGAGGAAGTTTTCCTGCCTGTCTCGAAGCCGTTGAAGGAAAGTAAGAGAAAAGGGACTTCGGATTCTGAGGGTCAAAAGCCTAGGAAGAGGACAGTACATAAGACCAAGGGAACCACAATCCCATTGACCATGGAATTGGTCCTGCGTTTAAGGGAAGAAGACGTAGAAGAAGAATAAGAAGAAGAGATAGAAGAAGAAGAAAAAGATAACTCTGGACTGGTGGCCCGTGCTCGGGCTGGCACCGATATTTGTAAAGCTTTGGGATCGGTGGGGACTGATTCTGCTTCACCCAGTCCGACAAGGTCGAGGAGAAGACTTCGAACTGAGTTCCCGAGCAAAGCGGGACCACGAATCCGTCGAAGAGGCGGTTGATGATAGTGCATGAACTGAGTTTGAGGTTCCCCGAGATGAAGGCGGTGCCTTGAAAGACATAATCCGGGCAATAGAGATCGGCGATTCCCCTTCTTTTCCTTCATTTTCCCAGTCTATGATATATGACGCCCAATCTGTGGAGGTTTATCATGGGGAGGGAGCCCATAGAGAGGAAGAACTTTCCATGGTTATTTTGTTGGAGTAGAAGATGCTACCGGTCCGAGCAATTTGGAGGCTTCGAAGAAGAGCTCGGGCAAGGCGGGGATTCCTCGTATATTTAACGAAGCTCAGTAGGACCTGAATCAGGTAAGTTCATTTTCTCTTTGTCAACTTTCATACTTGTATTTTTCTTCTATTGTATAACTCCTTTTTATTTTTTGTAGGCTTCTGTGCTTTATCACGAGGCATTTTTCTGATCTCGAGGTGAGCTAAGCCGGTTCGAAGCCGAAATTCGAGGGCTTACTGAGGAGAGAGATACTTTCAAGCTTCTCAGTGAGCAGAGGGAAGGAGAAGCAAGATGACTTCGAACCGAGCTAGAAGCAACTCGGAAAGAACAAACCGATTTGTCCGAGCAGGTAAAAAGAGTCTTTGAAGTTAATGACACTGATTTGGGCGTGAAGGCAAACAGTTCTGTCCCACAAGTTTAGCAAAAGCTTGATATGATTGGGCAGCTTCACGGCGAGGTGGACGCAGTGAAAGCGGGGGTTGGGGAGTGAAAAAAGAACATGGACCGCCTTGCTTCTGAAAAGGAGGCTGCCCGGGCTCAACTGGACTCGATCGAAGCCCAACTCCGAAGCTCGAAAGAGAGATCCTTGGTGCAATCCAAGAATATCGAGGAGTTCTAGTCTCGGTTGGGCTCAGTGACTTCTGATCGAGAGAGACTGGCCTCGGAACTAGCAGCGGCAAAATTGGAGGCCGAATTAGCCATGGCTAATGCTGATGCAATGGTGGCTGTTTACCGGTCCGATGCTAAAACTGCTCATGTTCGAGCAAAAGAGGTTGTCGAGGCTGCTCAAGCTCGAGCAAATTAGGCTGCTGAGTATGCTAAATGCCAATCTCGGGGGGAGACTATAGAGGAGATCCACGCTCGTTGCTTCGATCTTACAGCCGACATCGAGAATGCAAAAGAGCTCGAAGCTGATGCCAGAGTGTTGGCCTTTCCCGATGATGATGATACCGGGAGCATGAGCGGGAGAGCGAAGGAGGTCTCGAAGGTGAAGATGCTGCTCCTGGAGAGGACTAAGTCTTTTTAGTATTTTTCTTCTTTCTTTTAAGATCGTTTTGGTCTTTTGTAGAAAAACTTGATCGGGCAATGGTGCCCTTGTAAATGATTTCTGGTATATATAAAACTTTCTTTCTTTTATGGCTTCTGAATATTTTGCCCTTTTTGTTAATTTATACAAAGGCCAAAAAGTGCCTTAGCACGGATTAATTACTCGAAGGTCCGAGTAAATGTTTGAACTCGACCTTTTCTTATAGGTAGTCCCTGAGTGAATGTTCGAACTCGAACTGAGATAGCTTTTAGACTTGACGAATAGAGTTCAAGTGAAATGATTTGCTTGAATTCGAGATAAGCTAGCCTTTAGGCTTTTCGGTCGAGTGAGAGTGATTTCTTGAACTCTAACTAAGGTAGCCTTTAGACTTTATGGTTGAGTAAGTGTTTACTCGAACTCGAATTAAGGTAGCCCTTAGGATTTTCAGTCGAGTGAGAATGATTTCTCGAACAAGAGTTAAGGTAGCCCTTAGGCTTTATGGTCGAGTGAGAATAATTTCTCGAACTCGCATTAATGTAGCCCTTAGGCTTTATGGTCGAGTAAGTGTTTGCTCGAACTCGAGTTAAGATAGTCCTTAGGCTTTATTGTCGAGTAAATGTTTGCTCGAACTCGAATTAAGGTAGCCCTTAGGCTTTTCAGTCGAGTGAGAATGATTTCTTGAACTCGAATTAATTGATCGAGAATATGAAGCAGAAGAATCTTTCTGAGATATGATATATCAGTAAAGAAGAAATGTCTTTTTATAAGTCATTATACATGCGCTCATGTTTTGTGCCAGGGCCCGAGCAAGCTACGCGGGCATGGTTCGTTTGACCATTTGGCCCTTACAAATTTTTCCTATCGAGACCCTGTTGCCATGAAGTAATTTCCTTGTATTGAAATGATATATCCGAGGGTAATCCCCCCTAGTATTCGGGGTTGATTGTAAAGAGGCCTCAGATACTTGTCCTAAGTTAGCACGATCAATAGTTACCTCATTAAAAATCTCGCCGAAAAACCCATTTAGGACAAAACCGGTCTAAGGGAAAAAGATTACAACGCGCGCTTTCAAATCTAAAGGCTTCGAGTTGAAGAATCCATCCCTGTTTCTGGTCGGACACCTGCAAGGGTTAATTTCGAAATTCGAATGAACATGGGAGGGTCTTACCTTAGCAGTAGTATTGTTTTAGGTACAATATGTTCCAATTGCTTGGTAGCTATTTGCCGTTTATCACACCGAGCTTGTAGGATCCTTTTCCGACGATTTCGAGAACCTAATATAGTCCTTCCCAGTTCGGACTCAGTTTCCCTTCATTCAGATTTCGGGTATTGAGGGTGACTTTCCTTAGCACCAAATCCCCGATTTTAAAGTGTCGAAGATTGGTTCTTCAATTATAGTACCTTTCGATCCGCTGTTTTTGGGCGGCCAATCGGACGAGAGTGGCTTCTCGTTTTTCGTCCAATAATTCTAGGCTCGTGTTCATGGTCTCGTTATTAGACTCATTTGTCGTATATCAAAACCTGATGCTAGGTTCTTCGACCTCAACCGGGATAAGAGCTTCGGCGCCATAAACCAACGAGAATGGTGTTGCTCCGGTACTGGATTTCGATGTTGTGCGGTACGCCCATAGGACCTCGGGTAGTATTTCTCTCCATTTTTCTTTAGCGTTGGTTAATAGTTTCTTAAGATTTTGGATGATGGTTTTGTTAGTCGATTCGGCCTGTCCGTTCCCGCTGGGAAGATAAGGTGTTGATAGGATCTTTTTGATTTTGTGATCCTCGAGAAATTTAGTTACTATGCTGCCGATGAATTGCTTTCCATTATCACATACAATCTCGGATGGAATCCCGAATTGACATATGATGTTGTCCTAAACGAAGTCTATCACTTCCTTTTCTCTGACTTTCTCGAAAGCATGTGCTTCAACCTATTTAGAGAAATAAGCAGTCATAAACAAAATAAATTGAGCCTTACCTGGGGCCGATGGGATGGGGCCAATGATGTCCATTCCTTATTTCATGAAAGGCCACGGAGATAGGACCGAGTAAAGGATTTCCTCGGGTTGATGAATCATGGGTGCATGCCTTTGGCACTTGTCGCATTTTTGAATGAACTCCCTTGCATCCTTGTCCATATCGATCAAATAATATCCTGCTCTGATTACTTTGTGGACCAACGAATCGGCACCGGAATGATTTCCACAGGTGCACTTGTGAATCTCACATAAGATATAATCGGTATCTCCCGGTCCCAAATATATTACCAGTGGTCCGTCGAACGTCCTCTTTAATAGCGTTCCGTTTTTGGACAAGGTGAACCGTGCTACTTTTGTGTGCAGAGCCCTCAATTCCTTTGGATCTAATGGAAGCTTCCCGTTCTTGAAGTACTTTATATATTTGTTACTCCAATCGTAGGTTAAACTTGTGGAGTTTATCTCGGCGTGTCCTTCTTCGATCACCGATCTTATGAGTTGTACGACAGTCCCCGAGTTTAGTTCGTCATCTTCGACCGACGAACCTAAGTTTGCAAGAGCATCGGCCTCGTTGTTATGTTCTCGGGGTACATGTTGTAAAGTCCATTCCTTAAATCGATGTAGAGTCACATGTAGTTTATCCAAGTACCTCTGCATTCGATCTTCTTGGACATCAAAAGTTCTGTTAGCTTGGTTTACCACGAGGAGGGAATCACACTTAGCCTCTACGACCTCAGCTCCCAAGCTTCTAGCTAGTTCGAGACCTACAATCCCGGCCTCATACTCGGCCTCATTGTTAGTCAATTTTGTAGTTCAAATAGACTGTCTAACTACAATACCTGTGGGTGATTTTAGTATGATGCCCAGTCCGGACCCCTTTGCGTTCGAGGCACTGTCCGTAAAGAGGGTCCAGACTCCTGAAGAGGTACCCGATTTTATCAGTAGTTCCTTTTCAATCTCGGGGTACGAAGGCCGGCATAAAGTCAGCCACGAAGTCCGCTAAGATTTGAGATTTGATAGCGGTGCGGGGTCGATACTCGATGTAGTACTTGCTGATTTCTATGGCCATTTGGACAATCGACCTGAGAGCTCGAGTTTATGCAAAATATTTCGAAGAGGATAAGTTGTTACAACATGTATAGGATGACACTGGAAATATGGTTTTAGTTTCCTGGAGGCGCTTATTAAAGCAAGCGCTAATTTTTCTAAGTGTGGATATCTAGTTTCAGCCTTGCCTAAAGTTCGACTGACATAATAAATAGGGAATTACGTACCTCGTTCTTCTCGAACCAGAACTCCACTCACCGCTATCTCCGAGACAGCTAAGTACAGGTAAAGTTGTTCGTCCACTTTCGGGGTATAAAGTAGCGGCGGGCTCGATAAATACCGCTTTAGTTCTTCCAAATCCTGCGGACATTTCGGAGTCCATGCAAAGTCGCTTTTCTTCTTAAGCAGTGAGAAAAATCGGTGGCTCCTATCTGAGGATCTCAAAATGAATCGTCCTAGGGCAGCTATCCATCCCGTTAGCCTCTGTACGACCTTTACATTATCTACTACCGTGATGTCCTCGATAGCTTTGATTTTATCGGGGTTGATCTTGATTCCTCGATTGGACACCATGAAACCAAGAAACTTGCCCGAGCCAACCCCGAATGCATATTTTTCGGGGTTGAGCTTCATATTGTACTCCCTCAATATGTCGAAAGTTTCCTGCAAATGCTTTAAATGGTCCTCTGCTCGGAGGGACTTAACTAACATGTCATAAATATAAACAGCCATTGTTTTTCCTATCTTCTTTTTGAACATTCGATTTACTAGGTGTTGATAAGTTGCACCAGCATTTTTAGAACGAATGGCATCATGTTATAACAGTAGGTACCGTACTTAGTGACAAACTAGGTCTTTTCCTGATCCTCCGGGTCCATCTGTATCTAGTTGTACCAGGAGTAGGCGTCGAGAAATCTTAGAGTCTCGTGGCCGGCCATGGCATCGATCATACGATCGATATTAGGCAAAGGAAAAGAATCCTTAGGGCTTGCTTTATTCAGGTCTTTATAATCTATACACATTCTAAGTTTGTTTCCCTTCTTAGGGACTATTACCATATTTGCTAGCCATTCGGGATATTTTACTTCTCGAATGGATCCTATTTTAAGAAGTTTGGTTACCTCGTCCTTGATGAAGGCATGTTTGACCTCGGACTGGGGCCTTCTTTTTTGCTTTACCGGATGGAATTTCGAATCCAACCTTAGTTTATTAGTGGTTATTTCCAGTGGGATTCCTGTCATGTCAAGGTTGGACCAAGCTATAAGAAATTGAATAAGCTTTTTCCTGAGCTCGGGACCTAACCCCACGCCCAGGTATACCTTTCGCTCGGGCAGATGTTCGATTAGCGTGATTTGCTCCAGCTCCTCGATCGTTAATTTGGTAGCGTCGAAATCATCGGGGACCATGAAGGATCGAGGGATCCCATAATCATCATCTTTGTTAGTCTCCTGTTTCTCTAGTTGGGTCGAGGCTGATGTTTGTGATTGCTATTTGGTGTCCCATTTTTCCTTCGATCATGATCCCTTTGTCGATGATAATGATGATATCAGAATCACTTCGTCGACGACAAACATTTCTTTTGCGGCCGGTTGCTCCCCGTAGACCGTTTTGATTCCCTCCGAAGTTAGGAATTTCAGAACCTGGTGAAGGGTCGAGGGCACTACTCTTATTTTGTGGATCCATGGCCTCCTGAACAGGGCGTTATATCTCATATCACCCTCAATCACATGGAACTTCGTTTCTTGGATGGTCCTAGCTACGTTTACTGGCAAAATTATCTCGCCCTTAGTAGTTTCACATGCCATATTAAATCCGTTTAGTACCAAGGGTGCGGGCATGACCTGGTCCTGCAGACCACGTTGCTCTACGACCCTCGATCTAATGATGTTGGCCGAACTACCTGGATCAATTAACACACGCTTAACTTGAGTTTTATTCATAAGTACAGATATTACCAGCGCATCGTTATGGGGTTGCATGATTCCTTCCGCATCTTTGTCACTAAAGGACAAGGTTCCTTTAGGCGTGTAATCCTGAGTCCGAGACCGCTTCTCTCTTACAATCGACATCTTAGTGCGTTTAGGCACCGACCCCTAGGGATATCGATCCCTCCGATGATCATGTGGATGACGTGTTGTGGCTTTTCTTATTCGTTTTCTTTTGAAATCTCTGTTTTTGAAATAGTTTTTGGCCCGGTCACTTAAAAATTCTCGAAGGTGCCCTTCATTGAATAACCGAGCTACCTCCTCTCTCAACTGCCTGCAGTCTTCAGTTCTGTGGCCATGGGTGCCATGATACTTGCACATTTGATTAGGATTTCTTTGGGTTGGATCATACTACAGAGGTCGAGGCCACTTAGTATCTTTGATGCGTCCGATGGCCAACACGATGGCGGATGCATCGATGTTGAAGTTATATTCTGATAACCATGGTGCTTCCTTCGGTCCGGTATGCCTGTCGAACCCATTCTTATTTATCAGTAGCCGAGATCCATGGCATCAATCACTTCTCCTTTCACCTCGTACGGGGTTGTATGCAGGTTCGCTGCCCCTGCGATCTCCGTTATACGGCCAGTATCGGTCTTTGTTCGACTTTGGTTCTCGGTCGATGTCCCTTTTAATAACGGACCCAGAACCTAACTCGTCGTCTTCGACTCTAATCTTTGATTGATAACGATTATGTACATATGCCTAGGTAACAGCCGGATACTTGATCAAGTTCTGCTTCAACCATCGTGAAGCCATCGAGCTTCGTTCGTTTAGTCCTTGGGTGAAAGCTTGAACGGCCCAATTGTCCGTGACCTGTGGTAGATCCATGCGTTCTATTTGGAAATGATATATAAACTCTCTTAGCATTTTGTTACCTTTTTGCCTTACCTTAAAAAGATCTGATTTTCTGGTTTCGACCTTTATGGCTCTAGCATGTGCTTTTACAAAGGAATTTGCAAGCATAGCAAAAGAATCGATAGGGTTAGGCAGTAAATTATGATACCATATCATTGTTCCCTTTGACAGGGTTTTACCGAACTTATTCAATAATACTGATTCGATCTCGTCATCTTCTAGATTATTCTCTTTGATGGCACATGTGTAAGAGTTGACGTGTTCATTGGGGTCGGTCGTTCCATTGTATTTAGGAATTTCGGGCATGCGAAACTTCTTGGGGATCACCTTTGGAGACGCGCCCAAGGGGAAAGGATTTTGCATGAACTCTTTGGAATCCAAGCCTTTCAATATCAGTGATGCCCCCGGGATCTGATCAACCCCGGAATTATAAGTTTCCACCTTTTGGTTGTTTGCTTTAATCTTCCTTTCTCCTAATTCTATTAGTTTTGTCAGTTCCTCGAGCATCTTAATAATTTCGGGATTAGTCCCCGATTCTTGTTCATTCGACCTCACTATAGCTGGACCCGTTTTGTGGGTGAATTCTTGGGGTGGACTGGGCTCGAGCCTGCTCGGTACCTGGGTTTGGCTCTGCAACTGGGCTATTACTACTTGTTGGGCTTGCAACATTTTGAAAATCATGCGCAGGATGATCCCGTCCTCTCCAGCATTTTGTGTATTTTGAACTGCGGATTGAGTTCTACCATGAACATTGTTTTCCGAGTTGGAACATTGGTTCGCCTCAATGGCCACATGTGAATTAACGTCGATTGGATCTACGACTCGAGTTCCAAGGGGGTCGACGAGTGTCCTTTCATCCCCGGGAGTCAGGTTGTTATTCTCATCTTGAAGTCCAACTTCGTTGTCGATAGGTAGGGCCATTATTTGAGAGTTTGTCGTTTTTAACCTGAAATCGAAGACACTTCCAAGAACAAGTGTGAAATAGTGTGTTTTATAGAGATTCATGCCAAATAACCACTATTATCCTTAGCCCCACGGTGGCGTCAAACGGTTTACCCAAAAAACGGATAGAGTTGAATTTATACGTAGTTCTAAGGATACGTGGTGTAATTGGTACAAATTGGAAGGATCATTATAAATATATCGAATAGTGACTGTAAAAAGAAATGAATACAAACCCAAATAGAGCAAAAAATATTTTCTTAAACGAAAAGATGAAACAATTTATAAAAACCAAAGAATGACAATATTTGCTATAAGTTCTGTAAATCTCTATAATCTCTGAATGTGAGAGTGTATGAATGAGTATTCCAATCTGTGAATCAATCCACCCCCCCTTATAAATGGCAGCCACTCTAATATAATGGAGGAATCCTACTTTGTATATAATTCAAAATACATAGTGGGGATCCCATGATAGATTAATCAATTAGCTTTTCCTTGATTTCTGCCGAGATTCTCTCCCTTAGTGTGGCTATAACGGCTTTGTTGTCCCTTGACTCGAGCTCGATCGGTCTCTAGGTCTCGAGCTCGATATTGACTCGAGCTATGGTTTTCGAGCTCGACTTTTGACTTGGTCTCGGTATTTGATCGGTCTCTGGGTCTCCGGGTCTCGACCTCTATCTAGGCTCGATATCAATCTTGGCTGATCCCGACCTTGGTCGGTTTCTAGGGCTCAAACTCAGCAGTCCGACTTCACATCATAGCTCGATATTATAATGACGAACCTCGGTCCATCATGTCCCAAACTTGCTCAGTAACACGAGGGCAAACTTGGTTTTGACCATATACAGATAGTCCCCTCGTTTCTCGGAAAGAATATGGCAAGAAACGATATGACTTTTCAACCTCTGACTAGATACACACCGACGTCTGCATTGAGCCCGATTGTGACGTATGCGACAAATATCCCGTCGGTTCAGTTACCAAGGAATTAAATGCACGTCAATCGATGGTCGGTCACTGAAAATTTTGAACCGTCATTGTGTAACCTATAAATAGCCCCTTCCTTCATCATTTTAAACTTTTACTTTCAACTTTTCTCATTCTAACCTTCATAGTTCTTCGTCTTCTCCAAAATTATCAATTTCTAGGTTCTGAAAATTTCTTTGTTTGTTCTTCACCAAACACCAAAATATTTCAATTTCCCGTCTTCTTTGTTCTTTGAAAATTTAGATGGCCAAGATATCTAAAATCGTTCCTCAGAAAGAGGCTTCTTCCTCATCTCGGCCGGTCGGTGAGAAACCGGTGGTGGAGCCACGACTTGAAGAACTCATTGCCGGGGGATGTGTTATTGATTCTGATTTTAAAGTTGATAAACCCTCTTCGGTTGTCGGTCGATGCGAGCCGGTATCGAGATATAAATGTTTGATACCAGTAAGTCTCCTTGATGTGGTGAAGAAATATTGTAATCGGGTAGACAAAGAGGTCATGATACCGACACCGGAGGAATCGATCACTACCCACATGGAAGGGTATCTGAGTGTTTACACTTACCCTATCACGTTGGGCCTCCTCGTTCCAGCCATCATCGATTTTTGCAAGAAATACCAGGTGACCCTCGGCCAAATTCATCCTTCTTTCTGGAGAATCGTGATCTTGATCCGTTTCTTTGTGAGCAAAATCGATGGGCTTCCCTTCACCTTCGACCACCTTATAAGATTATATAGTCCTCGACTTTACTGAGGCGGGCTGAAAAATCTTCAACGTCGTGCCACCAAGGTGTTCACGTCGAGCATAGATGAATATAAGGATCGGGGATGGATGTGCCGATTTGTTCGAGTGAATACCTCGGACCTAATCCCGGTTGAGAGTATGCCATTTTTCAAGAAATGGAATATGAATCGTGAGTGTGATGTCGTTTTTAGTTTTTGTTATTTTTACTTCTTCATCTTTTCTTATCAGTGTTCTTTTTGACACAGCCGCTACTTGGATGCCGAGTGCGGTTCCCCATTTCGAGAACTTGGTCAAAAACCTGGTCTCGATGTCAACATTTGCCGAACGCTCATGGTGGCGTGATTTGTCGAAGAGTCGATGGGAAGCTCGTACTCATTATAAGCTTTCATCTTGGTATACCGATTCGTTTGTCATTTTAGGTTTCATGTTTATTCGAAGCATGAATTTACTTATCTTCTCCCTTCGTAGGTCTCGGAAAAGATGCGGTCATGAGGCCCCTGTCTGGTGGTGAGGAAGTTTTACCTCCTGTCTCGAAGCCGTTGAAGGAAAGTAAGAGAAAAAGGACTTCGGATTCCAAGGGTCAAAAACCTAAGAAGAGGACAGTCCGTAAGCCCAAGGGAACTACAATCCCATTAGCTATGGAATCGGTCCTGCGTCTAAGGGATGAAGAAGAAGAATAAGAAGAAGATAACTCTGGACTGGTGGCCCGTGCTCGAGCTGGCACTGATATTTGTAAAGCTTTGGTATCGGTAGGGACTAATTCTGCTTCACCAAGGTCCGACAAGGTCGAGGAGAAGACTTCGAACCGAGTTCCCGAGCAAAGGGGGACCGAGGATGTTTTATCTCGGGGCAACGAATCCGTCGAATAGGCGGTTGATATGGTGCAGGAACCGAGTTTGAGGTTCCCCGAGATGGAGGTGGTGCCTCGAAAGAAATAATCGAGGCAATAGAGATCGGCGATTCCTTTTCTTTTCCTTCATTTTTCCCCCAAGCTGTGGAGGTTTATCATGGGGAGGGAGCCCATGGAGAGGAAGATCCTTTCCATGATTATTTTGTTTAGAAGATGTTACTGGTCCGAGCGATTTGGAGGCTTCTAAGAAGAGCTTGGGCAATACGGGGATTCCTCATATATTCAACGAAGCTTAGCAGGCCCTGAATCGGCTAAGTTCGCTTTCTCTTTGTCAACTTTCATACTTGTATTTTTCTTCTATTGTATAACTACTTTTTATTTTTTGTAGGCTTCTCTGCTCTATAACGAGGCAATTTTCCGATCCCGAGGGGAACTAAGCCGGTTCGAAGCCGAAATTCGAGGGCTTACTGAGGAGATAGATACCTTAAAGCTTTTAAGTGAGCAGAGGGAAGGAGACGCAAGAGGACTTCGAGCCGAGCTAAAAGCAACTCGGAAAGAACAAACCAATTTGTCCGAGCAGGTAAAAAGAGTCTTTGAAGTTAATGACACTGATTTGGGCGTGAAGGCTAACAGTTCGGTCCCACTGGTTCAGCAAAAGCTTGATATAATTGGGCAGCTTCGCGCCGAGGTGGACGCAGTGAAAACGGGGGTCGAGGAGTTGGAAAAAGAACATAGACCGCCTTGCTTCTGAAAAGGAGGTTGCCCGAGCTCAACTGGCCTCGGTCGAGGCCCAACTCCGAAGCTCAAAAGAGCGAGCCTTGGTGCAAGCCAAGAATATCGAGGAGTTCCAGTCTCGGTTGGGCTCAGTCACTTCTGATCGAGAGAGACTGGCCTCGGAACTGGCAGCAGCCAAATCGGAGGCCGAAATAGCCATGGCTAATGCTGATGCAATGGTGGCTGTTTACCGGTCTGATGCTGAAACCGCTCATGTTCGAGCAAAAAAGGTTGTCGAGGCTGCTCAAGCTCGAGCAAATTGGGCTGCCGAGCATGCTAAATGCCAATCTCAGAGGGAGACTCTAGAGGAGATTCATGCTCGTTGCTTCGATCTTACAGCCGACATCGAGAATGCAAAAGAGCTCGAAGCCGAAGCCAGAGTGTTGGCCTTTTCCGATGATGATGATACCTGGAGTATGAGCGGTTCTGAGAGCGAAGGAGGTCTCGAGGGTGAAGATGCTGCTCCTGGAGAGGACTAAGTCTTTTTAGTATTTTTCTTCTTTCTTTTAAAACCGTTTTGGTCTTTTGTAGAAAAACTTGATCGGGCAATGGTGCCCTTGTAAATGATTTTTGGTATATATATAAAACTTTCTTTCTTTATGGCTTCTGAATCTTTTGCCTTTCTTGTTAATTTATACAAAGGCCAAAAAGTGCCTTAGCACGGGATAATTACTCCAAGGTCCGAGTGAATATTCGAACTCGACCTTTTCTTATAGGTAGTCCCCGAGTGAATGTTCGAACTCGAACTGAGATAGCTTTTAGACTTGACCAATAGAGTTCAAGTGAAATGATTTGCTCGAATTCATACTTAGGTATCCAATTATTTTTCAGATGAAGAAGAAACCCAAGTGTTTTATATCGAACAATAATGGTCTTTGAAATGAGAATGATAGAATCCCATGCACAAAAAGTGAGAAGGCAAAAGATGAAAGGAAAAAATTAAAGGAACAATTGATAAAGTATATGGATTAATTAGATCAGGACTAAAAAGTATAAAAGAAACATAATAATTTATAAGTACACTATTTAGGCCAAATACATAATTAAGCGGCATAGACACTCCAACGACGTACAAAGTTGCTTTATCAACCATACATATGCAAAAGTGTATGCACAAACTAAAAAGGGACAACTCATGAGTAATATGCCATAGCTTTTGATGGATATTTTCTCTTGGAATAATCACAAATAAGAACCCCTCCATGTAACTGCACAACTGCAGACGCTGGTTTGAATTGAACAAGATTAGACTTCTGAGGTTGGTACTGTTGGTAATAGAAATTTTTACTATTGCTTGTTTAACAGCAGAAGAAGAAGGAGGAGGAACACTAGGCTTTCCTTTACTTTTTCCATAGATTTGTTCATCAAGAAGAACAAAGGCTTCTTGGCCTATTTTGGAAAGGTCTTTTCTTGGTGCTATTTTCTGAGAGTTGGCTGCAAAAACTGAAGTGTAAAAAGTTGGTATTTTGGTTGGCAGTAGAAAGGAGAGAAGTTGGTTGTGTTTAATTATGCTTGAGGATTAATATGGATAGGACCCCTATTTATAGGCATTAGTAAGATATTAAAAAAAGCCACCACATTTTTAAATAGATTATCTTAAATTAATGTTCCATTTCAACTTTTCTTGATTCATTAAAAATATTGTTGCTGAGTGTAAGGTGTATTTGGTCCTTTTGCACTACCAAATTGTCTTGAAACCTTACATACTTTATGCTAACCCTCTTTGGTTTGGGTGCTAGAAATCTACTGCCAGTTAGTTGGTACTTGCATCGTAGAAAGCTCATCATAAGAAGTTTTAATGCTTCTTACTAAAAGAATTTAATTTTAAGGATTCGAACTCGATACGTTTCATTGAGAAAGGAGGAACTTTATTATTCTACTACATTTCTTGATGGTACTCCGCGTAATTCTTTGAACTATATATATATATATATATATATATATATATATATTCACGAACTGAAGATCCTCATCCTACAAGGGGCAGCGGAAATCAAAAAGGTAAATTACTAAACGAATCTTACTTAGCGTGATCTTGCTAACTAACATTTGAACTTTAAAAAAAAATATGTTTAATCAAAATTAATATTCATGATCACATCAGAAACCTGAATTAGTTTCTGACTAAACATCCTTCCAATATATACAACTACGTTACGTTGGTGTCATCCACTAGTTATGCAAAAGATATTACTCCTAGTAACATATGCGATGTACACGTATTTTAGTTTCACATTCTATTCTATATTACGTATTAAATTCTCGTAAAATCTATACAAGTAAATAGTTATATGGACTTTATACCAGAAATCAAATCATGTTGTATGTAGATAGGAAAAAGTTAATTTTGATCCTTTATACAGTTTAGTACATAAACTCTAACATTTTAAAAATAGAGATTAAGTTATATACTCTCACAATATAATTTTCTTTAATTTAATAATTTAACTGGTTCACTATAAAAGTATAAATATTTCATCAGTTCCAAAGTTGTTATTGTTATTAACTTCCAACTTTTTGTATCCTCTTCCTTTCTTTTCAGTTCTTCCATTTGGTTACAATATTTCTGTTGACATGGCGAATCGGACTTTGGATCTTGCTGGACGGGTCGACCCGGCTTAGAGTTTCGTCACAGAAGCTCTCCTTCGCTACTCCTCTGCTACTGTTAATGGCTTTCCTTCCAATATTTCTAATTTCACTGTTTCTTAGGTCTGAACCTTTTTTATTTTGTTTAAATGCAATTTAGGTGAGCTTATAAACTATAAGTCTATAACCGAATTGGGATTATGTAATGTTCGAAACAGTTATCTTACTAGTAATTAACGACTCATTACGGTAATAGAAAGGTATCATTTTTTTTTTCCTTTGACAAACTAAGAATTGAAGTGCATCATTTAAAATGGGACATAGAGAGGACATTTTTGGAATTAGAGCAAATGAAACAAGAAAAGTCTTAGGCATTATTGAGTTTGTTGGGAAATAAGCTTTCATATTGGGCATTTGATAGATTAGAATATGTTGGTGAAGGAAGATAAGAAAACTGCCAAAAATCATTTAAGAAAATCAACAAAAAATAGCGATCGCTAAGGTATGGCGATCGAAGACGGTCGCAATTTCCGACCGAAGTCGGTCGGTTAATTCAACCAAAGTTTGACCACTTTATCTCACAATTTTTGTTGAAAAATAAATACGGTAATATGTAAATTGTTTTTTATTTATTTTTTAAAATAGCGACCAATTTTGGTTGGAAATATAATTATTTGATAATTTTGTATTTCTTTTTAAATTTTAACAGACTGGCCGAAATTGGTCGGAATCATTAAAAAATAAATAAATATAAAAGGTTATTTTCGACCGACTTTGGTCTGTAATTTCAAATTTCTGCAGATTGTACATTGAAATTACCGACCGAAGTCGGTCGGAAATTATGAATTTTTGGGTTTTAATATGAGAATTCCGACCGAAATCAGTCGGAAGTCAGTCGGTTTTTTGGGTAAAAATTTGGCAGAATATGGCTGCTTTTAAGCTACACCACCTGCCAATTACAACCAATAGCCATCCTATAATGGTAGCATTACATTGCTGCCATTCAACCACAATTAACCAATAACAACACCAACGCCTACCACAACAATAACGCTAATAACAACCACAATAACAACACCAACCACAAAAACAACAATACAAATGTTCAATAACAAAATAATATCAACAATACAATTATCATTCAAAACTATTCCAACTAAATATTCACAAGTTCAAGATTTTGTTTAGCAATACATGCTATTCAATGAGTGTTTTGTGCTACATCATCTCCATCTCCACTACTAGAACCTTCATCGTCGGCATGGTTCGAAGGATCACGACGAGAAGGAGACACATCTGGAGAAGGCTCACGAGACTGGGGAATGGGCAAAGCACCACTAGCAAGAAGATTGGCCAGCTGACCTTGAAAGACATTAAATTGTTGGTCCCTCTTTTCTAGCTGAACTTGAAGGGTATCAAATTGTTTATCTCTCTTTTGTTCTCTAGCCTTTGTATGTTCAAGCTCTGCTGTCAGCTTTGTGATCTTCTTCTCCATAGACGAGAAAGTTGACCTACCAATTGCCTCGCCCGAGCGGAAGCCCCTATACCTTGCAATCCAGCCTTGTAGTGCCGAAATGATATCTCTGGAAGGACGTATGCTATCCCCTTTTTAGGACCATCGATAACATCCAACCATATCTTTTGCGCTTCTTCGTCTGAAAGGGGTGGTCGCTCGCCTTGCTCATTCGGTGACAAGCTCTGAGTGTACTCCTCCACATTAGTCTTGTAGCGACCCTTTATTTAGAAAATAGAAAATTATTAACTATATAATATTATAAACATTAATTTCAAGTTATAGTAGCTATGAAACTTACATATGTAGTCTCCGCCCGGTCCTCGACCCATCTAGTTGGATCTGTCAGTGCCTTCTTCTTCCGGATGTGAGTCTCCATGAATAACTCATCATAAGTCATCTTCCTCCCATATTGTTTTTCCTACGAATATAATAAAACATGTTAAAAAAATTAAAATATATAAATATATTTCGATAAAAATAGAATTAAATTTTTTAAGGAATTACCAGTAGTCTCCTCGCAGTCCCCATGCTTCTTGCACCCACACAATGCAAGGAACCACCCTTCTCAGATGCCCGGGCCTTCTTTCCCTATTCACTCATCTTCTTGAATTTTTCAGTAGTCCACTGCCTCAGTAGATGCTCCCATATGTGCGGTAGAACCCATGAAGGCTTCTTGCTCTTCTTCCGAATAGAACAGAAGGAATCATATAATCTCTTACTGCATTTGAACTCAAAATTTGCTGTCATGACCCAATTTCACATATAGGTCGTGATGGCGCCCCACATCACCGTTAGGCAAGTCAACTAGTGGATTAAACATATATTTTCTCATTTAATAAATTCCCTAGTAATAAAGCTTTCCTTAATTGCAAGATTTAAAAAAAACAGAAAGTCTAAATAAAACCAAAATAATAATTTTCCACCCGCAATTCTACTAAAGTACGTGCCAAGATCTGGTGTCACAAGTGTATGAGCATCTAGTAGATTATACAAAATCCAAAATACTGTATGAATATAAAATAGACAGAATACAAATACAAAGAGAGACACTAGGTGCTGCAGAACGACTCAGGAAAGACAGCTCACCACTAGGCCTCGGGATAACGGGGATGCGCACCGGTGGGACCGCCTGATGTACCTGTCTCAGATCCTGCACAAAAAGTGCAGCAAGTGTAGCATGAGTACGTAAACAACGTGTACCGAGTAAGTATCAAGTCGAATCTCGAAGAAGTAGTGACGAGAGGTCGACTTTGACACTCACTATGGGTCAATAATATTAAGATAGAAATATTTAAATAAACACAATTTATGTGATCAATAATAAATTCTCCTTTGCAGGCAGAAACAAATAATTCTTCATAATTTGACAAATTTCCAAATAATCATTTACCTTCACATGCTACATTAAAATAAATATCAAAGGACCGAATAATTTTTATTATTAAGCATGATTCCTGTTGAGGTCGTACGACCTGATTAAGAATAATATGTACATTGCCGAGGGTTGAGCGGCACGAACCATAGATACATCTATCTACTGCCGAGGCGTTTGACCTGCTCCATAAGAAGAGGAGAATGTTTTATAAGCATTTGGCTTGGATATTATAGAGGTTTTTATACAACCATAATATTAATTTCATAAGCAAACTTCCACCATTTTCCAACAATTATTAATATGATTTAGACATTTTTTTAAATTAACAATTATGATGCAATAATTCCAAATAACTCATGAATTGGGTCCTAAACACTATCCGGACAATAGCATAATAGTAGCTACGCACAGACTCTCGTCACCTCGTACGTACATAGCCCCCACAATTAGAGACAATTATTTATTTGAAACACATATGGGGAAAATTCCCTCTTACAAGGTTAGGCAAGAGACTTACCTCATCTCAAAGTTCACTTCCCGATCACAACTTCGCGTTAAAGCCTCAATTTGGTACCGAAAAATCCGAAACTAACCAAAGGTCATATAACTTAATTAATACATGCTCAACAATTCGAAATTAGATTATTAGAGTAATTTCCCAATCCAAATTGGTAAAATTCCTAAAATTCACTCCGGGCCCACATGCCCGGATTCCAGAAATATTATGAGGAAATCGTTTCCCATAATCTCAAGAACTCATATATATATTTTTTATCTCATTCCATAACTATTTTCGTGGTTAAAATCTCATTTTTGTCAAAACCTAAATTTTTCATCTAAACCCTTGATTTCCACATTTTACATGTTATAATCTACTCATAATCTATGTAATTAACTCACAATGGGTAGACTTAATTTACCTCCAAGTTTCTAGTTGAATACCCCTCTCAAAAATCTCCAAAATCGCCCAAGAATGGAAAAACTGGTCTAAAAAATGGCGAAGCCCCATTTTTAATGCATTCTGCCCATAACAGTAAAGTCTTTCTTCGCGAACGCGGTAAAGGCCTCGCGTTCGTGAAGGCAAAATTCCCAGACCCATAAAATGTTCTTCGCGAACGCGACAGGGGTCTCGTGAACGCGAAGGCTTACCTGGCCTACCCTTCGCGAACGTGAAGGGTAAAATACACTGATCCCTCCCAGGCCCCGTTCTTCTATGCGAACACGTAGGCTGGGATCCCCACGCTGCGATAACGCGGCCCCCTCCCCGCGAACACAAAGGGTAATTGCCCAGCTCCCGAAATTCATTCATCGCGAACGCGAAGAAGGAAACCATAACTGAAACATCTGGTTTTTCCAACTTAGCTCCGGGGTTCAAAACTCACCCGAGCCACTCGGGACCCCGTCTAAATGCACCAACAAGTCCGTAACCATAATACGGACTCGTTTGAAATCTCGAAACACGTCAATCAACAATGAAACCAAGAATCGCACCCCAAAATCGAATTGAATCAGAATATGAACTTCAAGTTTCCAAATTGCCCCAAACGTGCCAAATCATACTTAGACTACTAGGAATGACACCAAATTTTGCGTGCAAGTCTTAAATCACCATACAGAACTATTCCTAAGCTCGAAATTACAAACAAACCTTGATTACTCCAAAACCTACTCCAAATCAATTTTGAAGAACTTTAAACCTTCAAATAGTTAACTTTCACTATTAAGCGTCGAGACACTCCCGGGTCTTCCAAAACCCGATCCGAACATAATCCCAAGTCCAGAATCATCATACAAACCTACCGGATCCGTCAAATCTATATTCCGAGGTCATTTACTCAAAACATTGAATAAAGTCAAACTTGGCCTTTTAAAGCCAAACTAAGGAACCAAGTGTTCCGATTTCAACCCGAACCCTTCCAAATTCCGAACTAACCATCCCCTCAAGTCATAAAATAGTAACAGTACATAGGGGAGTCTTATTTAGGGGAACAGGATTCTAGAAGGCAAAATGACTGGTTGGGTCGTTACATTCTCCAACTCTTAACAAACGTTCGTCCTCGAAAGGGTTAAGAATCATACCTGGAGTGCTGAATAAGTGTGGATATCTGCTCTGTATGTCCTCCTCGGCCTTCCAAGTCGCTTCCTCGACTGGTTGGCCCCTCCACTGAACCTTTAATGCAGAAATCGTCTTGGACCTCAACTGGCGAACCTGCCTATCAACAATGGCAACTGGTTCCTCTTCATAGCCTAAGCTCTCATCTAATTGAACTGTGCTACAAGTCGGCATGATACCTCCGGAGCATAGATACATTGAAAATCGGATGAACTCCCGATAGACTGGGAGGCAAATCAATCTCGTAAGCAACCTCCCCAAGTCGTCTCAACACATCAAATGAGCCTATAAACCTTGGGATAAACTTGCCCTTCTTCCCGAATCTCATGATTCCCTTCATTGGCAAAACCTTTGAGAGAACCTTTTCACCTACCATAAATGATAAATCGCGCGCTTTCTGATCCGTGTAATCTTCTGCCTGGACTGTGCTGTACGAAGTCGCTTCTGAATCAACTTCACCTTTTCCAAGGCATCCTTCACCAAATCAGTACCATATAACTTAGCCTCGCCGGGCTCAAACCATCCGATGGGCGAACGACATCGCCTACTATATAAAGCCTCAAATGGAGCCATCTCGATGCTGGATTGATAATTGTTGTTATAAGCAAACTCGGCCAAAGGCTAGAAACGATCCCACTGACCTCTGAAGCCAATCACACATGCCCTGAGAATATCCTCTAAAATCTTAACGGTTCTTTCCAACTGCCCGTCGGTTTGCGGATGAAAGGATGTGTTGAGCTCCACACGGGTCCCCAATTCACTTTGTACTGCTCTCCAAAAATGTGAAGTAAACTGAGGGCCTCTATCTGATATGATGGAAATGGCACACTGTGCAACCGAACTATCTCCTGAATATAGATCTGGGCCAACCTATATGAGGTATACGTAGTCACAACCGGAATGAAGTGTGCTGACTTGGTCAACTTATCGACAATGACCCAAACATCATCAAATTTCTGCAAGGTCCGCGGTAACCCAACTACGAAGTCTATAGTAATGCGTTCCCATTTCCATTCTAGTATAGTCATCTGCTGAAGTATGCCACCTGGCCTCTGGTGGTCATACTTAACTTGCTGGCAATTTAGGCACCTAGCTACATATTCAACTATGTCCTTCTTCATTCGCCGCCACCAATAATGCTTCCTCAGGTCACGGTACATCTTCGTATCACCTGGAAGAATAAAATACCAAGGGTTGTGTGCCTCCTTTAGGATCTTTTCCCTCAAGCCATCAACATTAGGAACACATAAGCGACCCTGGAGTCGCAGGACACCATCATCACTGATAGCAACCTCTTTGGCACCACCCCGTAATACCGCCTCTTGGAGAACCAACAAGTGTGGATCATCACACTGGCGAGCCTTCATCTGCTTAAATAGTGAATACTAGTCAACGACACACGCAATAACTCAGCTGGGCTCTTAAATATCTAGCCTCATAAGTCTGTTAGCCAAGGACTGAATGTCCAAAGCTAATGGCCTTTCCTCTTCTGAAATAAATGCCAAGCTACCCATACTTTCCGCTTTTCTACTCAAGGCGTCTGCAATTATGTTCGCTTTGCCCAGATGGTAAAGGATAGTAATATGATAATCTTTCAGTAACTCAAGCCATCTGCGCTGCGTCAAAGTTAGGTTCCTCTGCTTGAATAAATGCTGCAAACTGCGATGGTCAATGTAAACCTGTGATGACCCAAAAATGTCATTTTAAATTTAATAATTATTTCTGTGTTCTAAGACCTGAAATAGCACTATTCATCGTTCCTCGACTTGGGTCAACATTTTGAGCAAACAGATCCGGATCAGTGTTTTGATGGTTCCGGTAGGTCTGTATCGTGATTTGGTACTTGGGTGTATGCCCGGAATCAAATTCGCAGGTCCCTAGCTCAAGTTATACCCATTTAACGAAAACTAGAAATCTTAAGGCTAAAGGTTTCCAAGGTTTAAATGCGTAGTTGACTTTATTGCTATCAGACTCGGATTGAGATTTTCGAAAATTTGAAATAGCTCTGTTATGTCATTAATGACTTGTGTACCAAATTTTAAGTCATTCTGGATTCATTTAATATGTTTCGGTACCAGTTTTGTAAATTGAAAAGTTTGAAACTCATAAGTCTGAATCGAGGTGTGAATTGTAATTTTGAGGTTATTTGACATGATTTGAAACCCCGAGTACATCTGTATTATGTTACAGTACTTGTTGGTATATTTGAACGGGATCCCGAGTGGCTCGGCGAGTTTTGAGGTGACGTTTGAGCGAGTCTGGGCATTTCGGCACTCTGATGTTGTTCTGGAACTTTTGGAAGTGCGGGGGCACATTTTTGAGTGCTGAGGCAAAGGAAAGGTGCGGACTGCATAATTTTGATCGTGGCCGCACTTCAGGGGGTGCGGACCGCACAATTTTGCTCGCGGCCGCACTTCAGAGTGGTTCTGCAGGTTCGATGGTCTGAATTCGGGAGCTTATATCATTTGATCTACAAGGAATTTGGAGATAATTCAAAAAGAAAAGTTGTAGACTTTTAATCTAGTTTCCAGAAAGGTTTAGCAATAATATTTTGGACATTTATAGAGAAAGTTATGGCCAATTTACTGAAGTCTGGTAGTGCAGCCACTATTGAAGTGCGGCTGCACAATTTGGATCGCGACCGCAGAACCCGGGATGTGCGACCTCACAAGAAAATGTGCGGTCAGCACAATGAGAGGTCAGACAGTGTGCTATATAACCGAGGGTTAGGGTATTATTTCACATTTGGACTTTGGGAGCTCGGGTTGTGATGTTATTTCGTGGGTTTTTCAAGAAATTTATCGGGGTAAGTGATTCGAACTCGTATTTTGTTAACATACGTGAATGTATCATTGTTTTCATCATTTAATTAGTGTTTTGAGATGGACATTTTGGGAAAAATTGTACAAATAGCATAAATACGAATTTTTGAGATTTCGATGTCGATTCAGAGTCGGATTTGAGTGAAACTAGTATGGTTGGACTCATAATTGAATGTGTTGTTGGATTTTATGAGTTTCGTCGGATTCCGAGATGTGGGCCTCACGGGTGACCTTTGTGTTAAATTTCGTATTTTGTTAGAAAATTTGTATTTTCATATGAAATTTATTCCTATAATTTTTATTGATTGAATTGAATTATTTATGATTAGATTTGAGCCGATCAGAGTCGGAAAATCGAGGAAAAGGCATACTACTTTATCTGATTGAGCGTGGTTTGAGGTAAATGACTTGTCTAACCTTATGTGGGGAAAATTTCTCCTAGGATTGGTATTGATGTGATAATTATAATGTGTTGAGAGTCGTGTACACGGGCTAAATGTGAAAGATTATGTCTTAAATTGTGTAGATCACCATTGAATATTAATTAAATTATTTTATCTTGTTATATTCTTCCACATTGATCTAATTTTTATACTTTAAATTTGCTTGACATTTTCTTGGTAATTGTTTTACCTGTTTAGTTGAAACTTGGTTTCTTTTATTCTGTGCCTTATTTGATAGTTGAATTTCTTTAATTTAAATATTATTAATATGATGTGTTTTATATCTTAAATTTGGTATTGAGGCAACGTGTTAAAAATTGTGAAATATTATTTTTGCTGAGTTATTTATTCTCGAATATTTTGTGAGATTTTGTACTCATTGTGATTGAGTCATGAGCTCCCTATTGTGGAAAGTATAGTTGTTGTTGAAATATTTGAGCACTTGAGGTGCAGATTGTGATATATTGTGATATTGATACGCATGCGGTGGTATAAGGTCTGGGTGTTGAAAATGCATGCGGTAAGATAAGGGTGGCTTGATACGCGTGGCTAGTAGGGGAACTACTAGAAGTCATGCGATGTGATAAGGGTGGCTAAAACGCGAGATGCTATTTCGGAAAAAATATTTTCTTTAAAATTAAATGTAAAGGCTCCCTCGGTGATATAAGGAAATGAGATATTGTGAATTTATGTATAATTTGGGACTACGAGGCGGTTCCTTGGGAGTGCCCTTGTTGATATTTCTTTATGGTTGCATTTGCCTTTGGTTATTGCCGCGATTTTTCATAAAGTTGTAAATTTCTATTTTTTTCTGCGAGGTATTATTTTCCCTTATTCTGTGTAATTTAATGCTGACAAACCACTTACTTGATTCATTCCCATTTTTATTTTTGTTATTATTTTATTGTTAAACTTTTCACCATGTCTTTTATTATTCCAGTAGGGCCTAACCTGACCTTATCACTACTCTACCGAGGTTAGGCTTGGCACTTACTGGGTACCACTGTGGTGTACTCATACGCTTTTGCACATCTTTTTGTGCAGATCCAGGTACTTCCTACCAGCCCATATATCAGTGAGCTACCTGTGTACGGAGATTTCGAGATATATCTGCTAGCGTCCGCAGACTCCGGAGTCCCCTTCTATCCTTATTATGTTGCTTCCTTATTTCCTTTAGACTCTGATGTATAGAGACATTGAGAATAAATTCTTAGAAGCTTGTGACTTATTCCTACCGAATTTTGGGAGTTGTAATTATGTGAATTGCAGATTTATTTATTTCGGATTTCTATTGTTATTCTACATTGATAGGCTTACCTAGTCTTAGAGACTAGATGCCATCACGACATCCTACGGAGGGAATTTGGGGTTGTGACAAGTTGGTATCAGAGCTCTAGGTTCATAGGTGTTATGAGTCACAAGCAGGTTTAGTAGAGTCTCGCGGATCGGTATGGAGACGTCTGTACTTATCTTCGGGAGGCTATGGAACTGTAGGAAAAATATTCACTTCTTTGATTCCTTATCGTGCGCATTTGTTGACTTCAAATTTTTAAACCATTGTCTTTTTATTCTTTCACAGATGGTGAGGACACGCACAATTGGATCCGATGATCAGACACTCGTGCCCCCTGTTGGAGCCGCAAGAGGCCAGGGTCGGGGTAAAGGTCGTACCAGAGGCCGAGGAAGACCACGTGATGTCTTCAGAGCACCTGAACGAGCTGCTAGAGAGGAGCCACCAGTAGCTCTAGTTGGAGAGCAGGCACCTGAGACACCTGTTACTACCCCTGCACTTCACGAGACTCTTGCCCAGTTTTTAAGCATGTTTGGCACTCTTGCTTAGGTAGGGTTAATTCCACTTGCTCCTGCCACATCTCAGGCCAGGGGAGGAGCACAAACTTTTGTCACCCGTATCCCAGAGCCACGGGCCCAGGTTGACCATACCCCAAAGGTTATACCAGTACAGCTAGTTGTCCCAGTTCGGCCCGAGGTTAGGGCAACATTTTCAGAGGAGGAGGAGCTCAGGCTCGAGAGGTACAAGAAGTACCACCTTCCCACATTCAGCGGTTTAGATTCAGAGGATGCTCAGGGTTTTCTTGAGGAATGTCATTGTATCCTCTGTACTATGGGTATTGTGGATTCCAGTGGGATTTCATTCACGGCATTCCAGCTTAGAGGAGCGGCCTATCAGTGGTGGCGGGCATACGAGTTGGATAGTCCGGTCGAGGTAGCTTCACTCACCTAGACTCAATGTTCATATATATTTTTGAGGGAGTATGTTCCTCAGAGTCTTAGAGATGCATGGCGCACAAAGTTTGAGAAGTTGCGCCAGGGTTCTATGCCCGTGTTAGAATATGCTGTCCGATTCAGTGATTTGGCTAGGCATGCACCAGTCTTAGTTACTACTGTTCGAGAGCGGGTTCGCCGATTTATTGAGGGTCTCCACCCTAGTATCAGATTCAATATGGCCCTAGAGCTAGAGATGGACATCACATACCAACAGGTGGTGTCAATTTCTAGGAGAATGGAAGGTATGCGGATCTGGGAGAGGGAAGAGAGGGAAGCTAAGAGACCCCAAGATTCTGCACATATAATAATTCTCGTGCCCCAACTGTAGCCCGTCATGGTAGGGGACATGTGAGTCGTCCTATTCATTCAGCACTTCCATCTTCCAGTGGTATTCCAGCTACTCCCAGACCTCAGGTTCCATATTATGCATCGCCAATGTCCACTGTTCCTCCTGTATGGGGTGCTTTCAGCGGGCAGTCCAGTCGATCAGGCCCGAGCAAATCCCAACAACTACGTCCTTAGAGGGATTATTTTGAGTGTGGCGACACTCGTCATATAATGAGGGATTGCCCCAGATTTAGGAGGGGTACACCTCCACATATTTCTCAGCCCCCACCTATTCCACAGGGCCCTCAGGCTTCTCAGGCCATGATTACTACACCAGTTGCCACTCCACCTGCACAGCCAGCTAGAGGTGGAGGTCAGACAGGTAGAGGTCGCCTTAGAGGGGGAGGCCAGGCCAGATATTATGCCCTTCCTACTAGGACAGAGGCAGTTGCATCTGATTCTGTTATCACATGTATTATTCCGATCTGTCATAGAGATGCATCAGTCTTATTTGATCCAGGCTCCACTTATTCTTATGTGTCATCTTATTTTGTCCCGTATTTGGCTTTATCCCGTGATTCTTTGAGTTCTTCTGTTTATGTATCTACACCCATGGGTGATTCTATTATTGTTAACCATGTGTATCGGTCGTGTTTAATTGTTATCAGTAGTTTTGAGACCAGAGATTATTTATTATTGCTCAGTATGGTGGATTTTGATATTATTTTTGGCATGGACTGGTTGTCGCCCTATCACGCTATCCTTGATTGTTACGCCAAGATGGTGACGTTGGCTATGCCAGGTCTACCGCGGCTAGAGTGGAGAGGTACCTTGGATTATGTTGCTAGAAGGGTTGTTTCATTTCTTAAGGCTCAACAAATGGTTGAGAAGGGGTGTGATACATATCTGGCCTATGTGAGAGATGTTAGTGTTGATACTCCTGCCGTGGAGTCAGTTCCTATAGTAAGGGATTTTCTTGATGTATTTCCAGCGGATCTTCAGGGTATGTCACCCGATAAGGATATTGACTTTGGCATTGATTTGTTACCGGGCACTCAACCCATTTCCATTTCACCATATCGTATGACTCCAGCAGAGTTGAAAGAATTAAAAGAGCAGTTACAAGAGTTGCTTGATAAAGTGTTCATTTGGCCTAGTATATCTCCTTGGGGTGCTCCTGTCTTATTTGTGAAAAGAAGGATGGTTCTATGCGGATGCATATTGATTACCGCTAGTTGAACAAGGTTACAGTAAATAACAGGTATCCATTGCCTCGTATTGAGGACCTATTTGATCAACTTCAGAGTGCCAGGGTGTTCTCTAAGATTAACTTGCGTTCATGTTATCATCAGTTGAAGATTCGGGAGTCAGATATCCTGAAGACTGCTTTCAGGACTCGGTATGGTCATTATGAGTTTCTTGTAATGTCATTTGGGCTGACCAACGCCCCAACAACATTTATGCATCTGATGAACAGTTTATTTCATCCTTATCTTGACTCTTTGGTCATTGTATTTATTGACTCCATTCTGGTGTATTCCCGGAGCCGGGAGGATCATGAACAATACTTGAGAACTGTGCTTCAGACTTTGAGAGAAAAGAAGTTATATGCAAAAAATTTCAAAGTGTGAATTCTGGCTTGATTCAGTAGGATTTTTGGGTCATATAGTTTCATGCGAAGGGATCAAGGTAGATCCGAAAATGATTGAACTAGTGCAAAGTTGGTCCAGATCATCCTCAGCTACGGAGATCCGGAGTTTCCTTCGTTTGGCAAGGTATTATCACCGATTTGTAGAGGGTTTCTCTAATATTGCTGCACCTATGACCAAATTGACCCAGAAGGGTGCTCCATTCGGGTGAACCGAGGAATGTGAGGAGAGCTTTCAAAAGCTCAAGACAACTTTGACTACAGCCCGAGTATTGGTGTTGCCTATAGGTTCAGGGTCTTATACTGTGTATTGTGATGCATCACATATTGGTCTCAGCACAGTGTTGATGCAAGATGATAGGGTGATTGCCTATGCATCCAGGAAGTTAAAGGTACATGAGAAGAATTATTTTGTCCACAACCTTGAGTTAGCAGCTATTGTTCATGCCTTAAAGATTTGGCAGCATTATTTGTACGATGTCCATTGTGAGTTTTATACCGATCACCAGAGTTTACAATATTTGTTTAAATAGAAGGATCTTAATTTGCGACAGTGGAGATGGTTGGAGTTGCTTAAAGATTTTGATATCACCATTCTCTATCATCTCGGAAAGGCAAATGTAGTGGCCAATGCGTTATGTTGTAAGGCAGAGAGTTTGGGCAGCTTACCATACTTACAGGTAGCAGAGAGGCCTTTAGCCTTGGATATTCAGGCCTTGGCCAACTAGTTTGTTAGATTGGATGTTTCAGAGCCGAGCCGAGTTTTGGCTTGTGTGGTTTCTCAGTCCTTTATTTATTATCGTATAAGAGAACGTCAGTATGAGGACCCCCATCTACTTGTCTGTAAGGACACAGTTCAGCACGGTGATGCCAAGGAAGTCACTATTGGAGATGACGGTGTATTATAGATGCATAGAAGGGTATGTGTGCCCAATGTAGATGATTTACGTGAGTTTATTCTCCAGGAGGCTCACAGTTCGCGATACTCCATTCATCCGGGTGATACAAAGATGTATCAGGACTAGAGATAAAACTATTGGTGGAGGTGGATGAAGAAAGACATAGTGGAATATGTAGCTCGGTGCCTAAATTGTTAGCAGGTAAAGTATGAGCATCAACGACCGGGTGGATTGCTTCAGCCCATTTCATTCATGTGGTTACTACTTACTTTTCAGAGCAGTTAGCTCAGGTTTACATTCGCGAGATTGTTAGGCTTCATGGAGTACCAGTATCTATCATCTCTGACCGAGGTACGCAGTTTACATCACAGTTTTGGAGAGCAGTATAACGAGAATTGGGCACACACGTTCAGTTGAGTACAACACTTCACCCTCAGACAGACAGACATTCCGAGCGCACTATTTAGATATTGGAAGATATGCTTCGCACTTGTGTTATAGACTTTTGAGGTTCTTGGGATTAGTTCTTACCACTTGCGAAGTTTGCCTATAATAACAGCTACCAGTCTAGCATTCAGATGGCTCCATACAAGGCATTATACGAAAGACAGTGTCATTCACCAGTTGGCTAGTTTAAACTGGGAGAGGCTCAGTTGTTGGGTACCAATTTAGTACAGGATGCCTTGGATAAGGTCAAGATTATTCAGGATCGACTTCGCACCGCTCAGTCTAGGCAAAAGAGTTATGCCGATCGTAAGGTTCGTGATGTTGCATTCATGACTGAAGAAAGAGTATTGCTCCGGGTTTCACCTATGAAAGGTGTAATGAGATTCGAAAAGAAGGGCAAGTTCAGCCCTAGGTATATCGGACCCTTTGAAAATCTTGAAAGGGTGGGTGAAGTAGACTACTAGCTTGCGCTACCACCTAGCTTATCAACAGTTTATCCGGTATTTCATGTGTCCATGCTCCGAAAATATCATGGTGATCCATCCCATGTATTAGACTTCAGCTCAGTCCAATTGGATAGTGATTTGACTTATGAAGAGGATTCGGTAGCTATTCTAGACTAGCAAGTCGGGCATTTAAGATCTAAGAGTTATCCTTCAGTTCGGGTACAATGGAGAGGTCAGCAAATTAAGGCAGCTACCTGGGAGTCCGAGTCGGACATGCGGAGTAAAAATCCACACCTTTTCACCAGCTCATGTACTTTTTTAATTCCGTTCGAGGACGAACGTTTGTTTTAGAGGTGGAGAATGTGATGACCCAAAAGGTCATCTTTAAATTTAATAATTATTTCTATGTTCTGAGACCTCAAATAGCACTATTCATCATTCCTCAACTTGCATGTACAATCCGTATAATTTTTCAAAAAGTTTTTATACGAGAAAAAAATTGATTAAAATGTGTAATAGAGCTTTAAAACTCAACTAAGTTGACTTCGGTCAACATTGTGCAAACGGATCCGGATTAGTGTTTTGACAGTTCCGGTAGGTCCATATCATGATTTTGGAATTGGGCGTATGCTCGGAATCGAATTCGAAGGTCCCTAGCTCAACTTATAGCCATTTAACGGAAACAAGAAATCTTAAGGCTAAAGGTTTCCAAAGTTTGACCGCGGAGTTGACTTTATTATTATCAGACTCGGATTGAGATTTTTGAAAATTTAAAATAGCTCTGTTATGTCATTTATGACTTGTGTTCCAAATTTGAAGTCATTCCAAATTCATTTAATATGTTTTGGCACGGGTTTTGTAAATTAAAAAGTTTGAAACTCATAAGTCCGAATTGAGGTGAGAATTGTAATTTCGAGGTTGTTTTACTTTATTTGAAACCCCGAGTACGTACGTATTATGTTACGGGACTTGTTGGTATATTTTAACGGGATCCCGAGTGGCTCAGTGAGTTTCAAGGTGAGTTTTGAGCGAGTCTGGGCACTTCTGCACTCTGATGTTGTTCTGAAACTTTTGGAAGTGCGGGGACACATTTTTCAGTGTTGAGGCAAAGGAAAAGTGCGGACCACAGACGAAAAGTGAGGACCGTAGAATTTTGATAGTGGCCGCACTTCAGGGGGTGCGGACCGCAAAAATTTGCTCGCGGCCGCACTTCAGAGGGGTTCTGCAGGTTCGATGGTCTGAATTAGGAAGCTTATATCTTTTGTTCTATAAGGAATTCGGAAATTTTTCAAAAACTAAAGTTGTATTCCTTTGATTCAAGTTTCCATTAATGTACAACAATAATCATTTGGACATTAGTAGAGAAAGATATGACCAATTTACTAAATCCTGGTAGTGCAGCCACTATTGAAGTGTGACCGCACAATTTGGATCGCGGCCGTAGAACCTGGGATGTGCGACTGCACAAGAAAATGTGTGGTCAGCACAATAAGAGGTCAGATGGTGTACTATATAACTGAGGGTTAGGGTATTATTTTCACATTAGCTTGGTTTGTGATGATGTTTCATGGGTTTTTCAAGAAATTCATCGGGTTAAGTGATTCTAACTTGGATTTGGTTAACATACATGAATATATCATTGTTTTCATCATTTAATTAGTGTTTTGAGATGGAAAATTTGGGAAAAATTGTAGAAATCTCATAAAAACCAATTTTTGAGATTTCGATGTCGATTCGGAGTCAGATTTGAGTGAAACTAGTATGGTTGGACACGTAATTGAATGGGTTGTCGGATTTTGTGAGTTTTATCAGATTCCGAGATGTGGCCCCTCAGTGTTGATTTTTGGGTTAAATTTAGGATTTTGTTAGAAAATTTATATTTTCATATGAAATTTATTCCTATAATTTTTATTGATTGAATCGAATTAATTATGAGTAGATTCGAGCCGATCGGAGTCGAAAAATCGAGGAAAAACCATACTACTTGACTGATTGAGCGTGATTTGAGGTTAGTGACTTATCTAACCTTATGCAGGGTAAATTTTCCATGGGATTGTTATTGATGTGATAATTGTAATGTGTTGAGAGTCATGTACACGAGGTATCGAGTGTATACACGGGCTAAATGTGAAAGATTATGTCTTAAATTGTGTAGATCATTGTTGCATATTACTTAAATTATTTTATCTTGTTATATTCTTCCACATTAATTTTTATACTTTACATTTGCTTGACATTTTCCTGCTAATTGTTTTACCTATTTAGTTGAAACTTGGTTTCTTTTATCCTGTGCCTTATTAGAAGGTTGAATTTCTTTAATTTAAATATTATTAATATTAAGTATTTGATATCTTAAATTTGGTATTGAGGCAACGTTTTAAAAAGTGTGAAATATTATTTTCCTGAGTTATTTATTCCCGAATATTTTGTGAGATTTTGTACTCAGTGTGATTGAGTCGTGAGCTCCCTATTGTGGAAAGTATTGTTGTTGTTGATTTATTTTGGCAAATTGAAATATTTGAGCACTTGAGGTGCAGATTGAAATATATTGTGATATTGGTACGCATGCGGTGGTATAAGGTCTGGGTGTTGAAAACGCATGCGGTGAGAAAAGGGTGGCTTGATACGTGTGGCTAGTAGGGGAACTACTAGAAGTCATGCGGTGTGATAAGGGTGGCTAAAACGCGGGATACTATTTCGGAAAAAATATTTTCTTTAAAATTAAATGTGAAGGCTCCCGCGGTGATATAAGAAAATGAGATATTGTGAATTTATTTATGATTTGGGACTACGAGGCGGTACCTCGGGAGTGCCCTTGTTGATATTTCTTTAAGGGTGCATTTGCTTTTGATTATTGTCGTGATTTTTCATAAAGTTGTAAATTTCTGTTTTCTTTCTGCGAGGTATTATTTGCCCTTATTCTGTGTAATTTAATGGTGATATACCACTAACTTGATTTATTCCCTTTTTCATTTTTGTTGTTATTTTATTGTTAAACTCACCATGTCTTTTATTATTCTAGTAGGGCCTGACCTGACCTCGTCACTACTCTACCGAGGTTAGGCTTGTCACTTACTGGGTACCGCTGTGGTGTACTCAGACTACGCTTCTGCACATCTTTTTGTGCAGATCCAGGTACTTCCTACCAGCCCAAATATCAGTGAGCTACCTATGTACGAAGACTTCGAAGTATATCTGCCAGCGTCCGCAGACTCTGGAGTCCCCTTCTATCTTTATTATGTTACTTCCTTATTTCCTTTAGACTTTGATGTATAGAGACATTGAGAATAAATTCTTAGAAGCTCGTGACTTATTCCTACCGGCTTTTGGAGTTGTAATTATGTGAATTGCAGATTTATTTATTTCGGATTTCTATTATTATTCCACATTGATAGGCTTACCTAGTCTTAGAGACTAGGTACCATCACGACATCCTACGGAGGGAATTTGGGGTCGTGACAAAACCTCACTAGGCACCCCATAAAGATAATGCCTCCAAATCTTAAGAGCGTGAACAATCGCAGCTAACTCCAAATCATGTATCGGGTAATTTTTCTTGTGGATCTTTAGTTGACGTGAGGCATATGCAATAACTCACCCCTCATATATTAATACACAACAGAGAACAACGCGTGAAGCGTCGCAATACATTGTATACATCCCTGAACCCGAAGACAACACTAATACCAGTGCTAAAGTCAATGTTGACTTGAGATTCTGAAAGCTCACCTCACAATAGATGAAAATCCCTCCACGAATCGACGATAAAAATCTGCTAACCCCGTAAAAGTCCTTATCTTGGTCGCCGAGGTGGGATGATACCAATTTTGAACTGCCTCGATCTTTTTGGGATCAACTTTAATACCCTCGCCTGACACAATATGCCCAAGAATGCTACAGAGTTTAGCAAAAACTCACACTTGGAGAACTTAGCATATAACTTTTTTTACCGCAATGTCTGAAGCACCATTCTCAAATGCTGCTCGTGGTCCTCCATACTACGCGAGTAGATCAAAATGTCATCAATGAAGACAATGATAAACAAATCAATATATAGCCTGAACACCCGGTTCATTAGATCCATAAATGCCGCTGGGGCATTAGTCAAACCGAAGGACATCACCAGAAACTTATAATGGCCATATCTAGTCCAGAAAGCAGTCTTCGGAACATCAGAATCCCGAATCTTCAACTGATGGTACCCTGACCTCAAGTCAATTTTTGAGAACATTCTGGCACCCTGCAATTGGTCAAACAAATCATCAATACGCGACATCAGGTACTTGTTCTTAATGGTAACTTTGTTCAATTGGAGGTAATCAATACACATCCGCATAGTCCCATCTTTCTTCTTCACAAACAGTTCCAGTGTGCCCCAAGGTGACACACTCGGCCTGACGAACCCCTTTGTCAACAACTGCTCAAGATGTTCCTTCAACTCTTTTGGAGCTATACGATACGGTGGAATAAATATAGGCTGGGTACCTGGAGCCAAATCAATATCACGATCCGGACATACCCGAAAAATCAGAAGGAAATACATCAGAGAACTCTCGGACTACGGGCACTGAATCAATTGTCGGAGTCTCTGCAGTAGTGTCCCTAACATAGGCCAAATAAGCAAGATAACCCTTCTAGATCATGTGTCGAGCCTTCAGAAAGGAAATAACCCGACTAGATGCACCGACAGACGAACCTTTCCACTCCAATCTAGGTAACTTCGGCATCGCCAAAGTAACAGTCTTAGCATGGTAATCTAGGATGGCATGATATGGGGATAGCCAGTCCATGCCCAGGATGATCTCAAAGTTGATCATATCAAGGAGTAGAAAATCCGCTCTAGGCTCGTTACCACAGAAAGTAACAATGCAAGACCGGTAGATCTGGTCCACAACAACAGAATTGCCCACAGGAGTGGACACAAAAATAGGAGTACCCAAGAATTCACGCGAAACACCCAGGAAATGAGAAAA
This sequence comes from Nicotiana tomentosiformis, assembly GCF_000390325.3. Taxonomy (NCBI): domain Eukaryota; kingdom Viridiplantae; phylum Streptophyta; class Magnoliopsida; order Solanales; family Solanaceae; genus Nicotiana; species Nicotiana tomentosiformis. The sequence goes on from NC_090816.1 coordinate 20,402,192, forward strand.
CAGAGATGAAACATAGGAATAAGTAGACCCTGGGTCAAATAATAATGAGGCCTCTCTACCGCAGACCGAAATAGTACATGTGATCACGGCATCTAAGGCCACTACATCTGGTTTGGACGGGAAAGCATATAACATGGACGGAGCGCGACCTGGCTAGCCTCCACCTCTAGGATGGCCCCTACCCACCTGCCCTCCACCTCTGGGCGGCCGGATAGCTGGCGGAGCAACTGGTGTGGTAATCATAGGCTGCTGACCCTGCTGCACTGGTCTACCCTGAAGCCTGGGGTAGAACCTCCGCACATGACTGAGATCCCCGCACTCAAAACAACCACTCGGTATGATGGACTGCTGACCTGAAGGCTGGCCCTGATGACATGAATACCCATAGGTGGAGCCCTGAATAGCTGGTGGGCAGTAATAACTATTTGGCATAGCACTAAAATAAGGTCGCACTGGAGCACCCCGAAGAGGTGGCGGTGCCGGATAAGGGGGCCTACTGGAATGACCCCTCACGAATTGACTTGTTCCCCCAGTCGGGAACCATTTAACTCTCCCAAATATCGAAACTGCTTGCCCCTCGCTGCCTGCTCACGGCTCCGCTGACGGACACTCTCAATCCTCCGTGCTATCTCTACAACTAGCCCATAAGAAGTCCCCATCTCTACCTTTCGGGCTGTCATGACCCAAAATCCCACCACAGGCATCGTTATGGCACTTAGTCTCTAAGACTAGGTAAGCCGATTACAATTATATATCAAGCCATTATTTTTCCATATAATTTAATACAAGTGTCAAAACCAACAACAGAAATAATTATAACAACCTCCCAAGACTGGTAATACTGAGTCATGAACTCTAACTGACTATATGCAGTGATCTCAAGGATCGAATATATAATATTGTTCGAATAAGAGTTGACAATACAATAAAATGGAAAGACTCCAAGGGACTGCGACGACCAAGAATCTCTATCTTAAATCCTTGTGATCACACTCTAACTTCTGTCCGAATTCGATATCTCCAATACTTGACTCTGCACAAAAATATGCAGAAGTGTAGTATGAGTACACCAAAGTCAGTACTCAGTAAGTATCTAGACTAACCTTGGTGAAGTAGTGACGAGGTACAGTCAAGACACTCACTAGTCAAATAACCTGTGCAATATAGCATACAAAAATAAAAGAAAGACAAATAGCAGTGATAGCAACAATAATCAACTACTGATATAAACAACCAGGCAACAGGAACACCATAAATATTGCTTAAACTAATAGTAAACACAAGTACAATCAATTAATCAAGTCCTTCAAAACATACATCTTTTATCTATAAGTTTTTCAAATAACAATATTTAGAATTTAATCCGTACAATTAAATATATCCCGAATATACTTTCTTCAAATAAATATCATACGAATATAATTCTTTCAAATAAATATTTTTCAAATATAAGTTTTTCAAATAAATATCTTTCGAATATAATTCTTTCGAGTAAATACCTTTCGAATATAATTCATTCAAGTAAAAGTCACCACGTGACACGTCATTTGACTTTCCTGGTATGAGAAATATATTCAACATATCTCATCGAATGACACGGTAATACCTTCGTGCACTTGTCTCATTCTCACCCGATATATATATGTAGATCAAATCAATTGGCACGGCAACACCCTTCGTGAATTGATCTAATTCTCAATGTGCATACATATAACAGTACCAATTAGGTGGGATAAATGCCAATAATAATAAAAGAAATAAAGTGGGAGGCACACAGGAAGCAACAATGACTACAAGTCAAATAGAAAATATAGGTGCACAATAACAGCTCAAGATAAAGGCATGAATGTATACACAATAAGCACGATATCACAATATAATGTATGTCTCTTGTCCTTCCTACACGAAAAGACCCTTCGTGCCATGAACATATGATAGTATAAAAATAATGGCACGATATCACTCTTCGTGATTTTACTCACATCCTCACATGATAATGTAAATGAAATGACACAGCATTATCCTTCATGCATATTAAGAATGGCACGGCATCACCCTTCGTGCTTTATACTTTTTCTCACATGATAATATAACTAAAATGGCACGGCATCACCCTTCGTGCTTTACACTCTCAAATGGCACGATATCACCCTGCGTGCTTTCACTCTCAAATGACACGATATCACCCTTCGTGCTTTACACTATTCCTTACCATGCACATGTATATCATTAACAAGCAAGGTAGGAAGCATAAATAACATCAAGGAGAGTGTTTAAACAATAACAAAATACAACATTTCATATCCCAATTTGCCCACCTGCCACAACCAACTCCAAAGATACAACAACATCAATTAATTTCAAAGCAAATAGCCCAAGGCTCCACACAATGTATATAATATCTCAAAAGCAACAACAGAGATGGAAAAATAACTCATCAAGAACAGCCTCTTCTTTAATCTAAAATTTTGATAAATAAATATTAATGCCTCATTTTAAACTTATTTAATAATTATTTACACATAAGGAATCCATAATGAAATTATTTCCAAGAAATGTCAACCCAACTAACCACGGTATTCACATAAAAATCAAAGTGGCAATCACACCAAATTATAATATAAAAACAACCTCAGCAAACAAGGAATGAGGGATGACAAATAAAGGATTTAATAAGTGCCAACAATTTCCAATTTAATACATAAAGGTGTCTATGAATTTTAACCGATATAATTTGCATATATAAACCAAGTACGTACTCATCACCTCGCGTACATATTTTTCAATTACACAATTTCCACATAAGATTCAATGCCTAAGGGATAATTTCTCCCACTCAAGTTTAGCCAAGATACTTACCTTTTTGAAGTTATGCCGATATTCCAAAATAGCCTTCCTGTTTGAATTGACCTACAGACAACTCAAATCTATCCAAATTGATTGTATAACTTCGTTAAAATTGATCGAAAATAATTCCGGATAATAAAACGTCAACTTAAAATTTAACATTAAAAAGTCAAAACAAAAGTCAACGCGGGGTCCACCTCGGAACCCAACCGAACTTTTACCAAATCCGAACACCCATTCCAATACAAGTTCAACCATACCAAATTTATCAAATTCCGATAACGAGTCAACCTCCAGATCTTAAATTTTCGTTTTTAAAAGATTTTGCAAAAAACCAATTGATTCACTAATAAAAGATGAAAATAATCTTGGAATTATACAATACAATGAAAACCAAGTGGGAAACACTTACCCCAATCCATTTTGTGAAAATCCTCTCAAAATTCGTCCAAATTCGAGTTCCCTAGCTCCAAAAATGTTGAAATGAGCTAAAAACGAAATTGCTCAATAAAAACCTATTTCTCGTCATTAAAATTTGATTTTCGTCACTAAAAGTCCATTTTCCATCACTAAAGGTCCGCACCAGAACCTGCTTGCACAGCAATTTAATAATTCACTAAAAAGGCTCTAACTCCATCATACGAACTCGGAATTCGACGATTCTTGTACTTATGGGTCACAAATAATAATATAAACCTAGTCGTTCAATCGAAACTCAATTCGAAGATCATTTTCTCGATGCAACAAAACTTTCACTCGTTAAACAATTAACTCATGTTTCGCACTAAAAACCCAATCGCGACTTGATGAAATTAGACAAAACATTCCAGATCGTTCCAAATCCGGACATACGCTTAAGTCTGAAATCACCATACGAAGCTATTGACATCATCAAATTTCCATTATGGAGTCGTTTTCTCAAAAGTCAAACTTTGGTCAACTCTTTTCATTTAAGCTTCAAAAATAAGAATTGTTCTTTTAATTAAATTCTGAATCTTCCGAAAACCAAACTTTACCGCACACGTACGTTATAATATATATTACGAAGTTGCTCGGTTCCTTAAACAGTTGAATGAGAAGCAAATTCACAAAATGACAAGTCGGGTCAATACATACTCCCTCTCTTAAAATATACTTTCGTCCTCGAACGTGCCAAGAAATATTCTGAGGATATTAAATTACTGAGTGTATTATTACACACATACTCACGGGTGATCCCACGTCACCAAAAATTTAACATGGATCCGACAACACCATCTCAGTTGAGATTATTTCTTTTATCCACATTTATAAACTTCAAAGCCAAATTTCTCACACCCCAATTAATTTAAAAAGGTCCGTTTTATTTTTTTTATCTACACATCGTGTTAGTCTCAACCGGCTGTAGCAACTTGTGCTTACGCACACATCATATGTATGCCCATAATCACGTCTTTGGTCATAATAGTTGTTCATAATTAATTTCAGCATCGTCAATTAACCTCATATTAACCAAAACCTCATTTCAAATTTTCACAACATTAACAGCAATTCGTGAGGCATGAAGACCGAGTAGTAATAGCATTCATCTAATCACCTAAAACCGTCCATGTTGTCTAAGTTCATGACCATCCCTTCAAAACTGAACCGCCACCTTGTACATGCAAATCTCAATCCCACAGGACGTATAACATCTATCATGCCATCATATGAAAAGCACGAGAGTCTCATAATCAACTCCGAGTCATAAGCAGACTACATACTCAATTATCCAGGAACCTTTCACTTGATCCCATCTAGTTGAAAATCACAATATAAAACATGATCTTCATGCCTGTAGGAAATATCCATCTCAAACCGTGGTAGAAACCATCGAGAACACTTTGAAATCCATTTGCACATAACCAAGCTATCAGAAATGAATCCCTCTAACTCAACCAAGCTGCACAGGTCGCCATCTCAATTTAAAAGCTTAAATTATTTTATTCTATTAAATTGTGAAACTAAGTTATTGAGCCACAACCACTAAAGTTCCTTTTTTCCACCAATAGTGGAAAGAAAAGTAATAAAAGCTTCTGGCAGTTGACTGTCGACTTAATAGTCAATGCTGATCTACAGAACATGATGGAAATTGAAGAGGTACACGTAAGTAACCTTTGTGGGCCTACATACCAATGGGCCTGGATATAGTACTCTTGGGCCACTTATTCCTATTACAATTCCGGCTCCATTTGGTCCTCTCCCCTTGCTGTGGGCCCAATCACCGGCAAAATAAAAAATTGACCCGTCAACTTAAATTAATTGCATTCGTTAATAAAAATATATATGAAATATGTATATTATGTATATACAATATACACACACAAATAATTTAACTTATATATATATATATATATATATATATATATATATATATATAATATCGATTATTATTTTTGAGAGCAGCTAAAAATGTACTCTATCTGATTCAATTTAGATGACATATTTATTTATTTCGTCAATTTGACTATACTTTGAAGCTAAATTGAATTAGTTCAACTTAGTATTTTAATATTAAAATTTAGATATTCAAAAACTATACGAAAGTATTATAAGTTATAATTTTTCTCATGTTAATAGGATTAAAAAATATTTTTTAAAATGTTAGTCCATCTTCAAATAATTTAACTCTAGATAAGCGAAATGTGTGCTATAAATTAAAACGGAGGAAGTACATTTCTCTATAAACATGTCCAGCCTCATTTTGCTCAGCACGTCACTTCTGTTGCCGAGTGCTGATTAATATAAGTGCAATTATAAGGGCATTTCACTAACGTATTTGATTGATCACAAAATTTTTGGATGTTAAATTTTTAGTTTACAAAATATATATTTTGTAAACTATGCGAAATGGTTAATTCTTTTGTATTTGAACATTACTTTGACTTGGACCAAAATGAAATACTCTTGAAACATTTCTTTTTTCCATGTTTCGCTAGTATGTCATGTAATACAATCATTATTAATAATGTGCAAGCCAAAATTTGCAAATATTAAAATGTTTATTTATGATTAAACAGGGTATAAAATGGTATTTATATAGAATAGTTAATTTGTTTTACTTAATACCAGGAGCCTAGGTAGCAGTTCTTCTTGGTGTGGTAGTTTATTTTTCTTCTAAGATCAGCTAACTGCTGGGTTATAACAGAGCTGAGATTTGTAAATATTTATTTGTTGATTAATAAATTTTAACTAGCAACAAATATAGAATAGTATCAATTCAAAAATAAATAAATAAATAAATAAATCTCTCTTTGACTCGTGAAAGGGTGGCACGTGTAATACCTTACAATTATTTAATAATCCACCTTTATTCATCTATTGAGGAACACAAATCAAAACCCAAATATAGTCAATATGTCTCTATGGCATTTGTGTTGTGATAGCCGACAAACGCACGCATAGTCAGTCTCTCCCACTATCTAATATCCAATGGCTTTTGGTATAGTTGTTGAGTTATGGTCTTAGATGTAGATGTTTTTTGGTTTCTTACTCGGTGTTTGATATTCGTATTGAAATCTGATTATATTCGGATTCACGTCGCGTAGGGCTCCATTCGGGGGGAGCGCTCCCTACCAAGGATCTTTTCATACCCACGACTCGAATTCTAGACCTGTGGTTAAGGAAATAACAACCTCATCTGCTGCCCCACATCCCTCGATGGTAGATGTAGACGTTTTGATCAATAATAGTGTATTTTGCTTGACTCCTCTAAACTTTAGTTGGAAGAATTTGAGTATGACTCTTTATTGATCGAATAACGATCTAAACAAATATTACATTTCCAATCTTTTAAGTTATATATGAGAAAAGAATATAGCTAGAACTTCGTAAAATTTAGAGCAAAATTTGCGAGCTTCTCTAAAAGATTCTTAAGGGTAAGAAAGAATAGAAAACTTGTATTTGGGTAATGGAAATTGATGAAGGTATGACACTAATAATTGAAACTGCTAATGGAAAAGTGGAGGTGCTCTCCATATTGTGAAACGATTAGAGTATCTCTTTTCTCAATTAGAGATCTCTAGTTCAAGTCTTTTGAGAATTTGTATACAAAATGAGCCTACAAGAGTGTCAATCAATTGAGCCACCATGTTTGAGAATAAGGTGAGATTCAGGGAGCTAATGGACGGTAAATCACTGATCAAAGAGTATGTTGGGGTAAAATGGTCAAAATATACTCTTTAAATTGTGTGATATTGTTCGTTTTGGGCCAAACTTATACGGTTTTCTCCAAAATATCTCAAATCATTAAGAGATCCTTAAATCTTATATGTAGACTACTAATCTTTTCAGCTACCAATATAGCACTTTGTTCACATATCCAATAATCTTCTCCTCGAACTAAGTTTCATGTAGCCAACTACCATGATCCACAAGTCAATTTTGAGATTCACTATGTGCCACCACATCGTTAGAGTATTTATGGCAACCGAAAACCCACAACTAGCTTTTTCGTGTGTGCATCTTCAAGCTCGTAAGATAAAAATCGAGCCCCACGCCGTCACTTTGTCGTTACCATACTTGTCCTGTGGAACCTGGGCTCTGATATCAGTTGTTGGGCTAAAAAGGCCCAATGATACTCCCAAAATGGTATGATATTGTCGGCTTTGGGCCAAGCCCAACCCCCCCCCCCTCCCCCCTCCCAAAGGCCTCACACTATTAAGAGATCCATACACTTTACATGTACACTTCCAATATTTTCAGCTACCAATGTGGGATTTTGTTCGCATATCGAACAAGATTTTAGAGAGATTCTCCATCGATCTGGTGGTCGGTGAGTCACTGATCAAAGAGTAAGCAGCCGCAAAGTTTAACAATTTGGTGGGTATGTCACTCAATTGAAAACTATGAAATAAGTCTACTATAGTTTAAAATTGAAATTGACACAATATCGTGAAGTGGCCGCCCTTGCTCAATATCTACGGTATATGAAACACTTTATCATTTTTAGTAGAATTTCTCGATGCAAATACAGATTAGGTTGGTAAATTTCTTATACAAGTGTAACGACCCGGCCGATCGTTTTGAGAATTTAAGTCACGTTCGGCGGCATAAGACCCTGAACAGCTTCATATATGTGTATTGACTTGCGTGCGTGATTGAATTCAGTTACCGAATGATTCAGAGTGATTTGGGATACTTAGTCCCTAAAACGGAAGCTTAAGTCTTAGAATTTTGACCGTAGTTGGAACTGTATGAAGACGACTCCAGAATAGAGTTTTGTCGGTTCCGTTAGCTCCGTTGGGTGATTTTGGACTTGGGAGCGTGTCTGGACGGTGAATTTGAGGTCAATAACTAATTTAGACTTGAAATGGAGAAAGTCGAATTTTCAGAGATTTTGACCGAAAGTGGACTTTTTGATATCAGGGTCGAAATGCGATTCCGAGAGTTGGAACATCTCCGTTATGTCATTTGGGACTTGCCTGCAAAATTTGACATCATTTCGGATTGATTTGATAGGTTTCGACGCGAGTTTTAGAAGTTGAAAGAATTGAAAGTTCATAAGTTCGATTCATGGTGTGATTCGTAGTTTCGACGTTGTTTGATGTGATTTGAGACCTCGAGCGAGTCCGTGTTATGTTATGAAACTTGTTGGTATATTTAGACGGGGTCCTCGGGGCCTCAGGTGTGTTTCGGATGGGCTACGGGCCATTTTCTTCAATTTTTGAACTGCTGAATCTGTCATCTAGTTTTTTCTCTTTCGCGTTCGCGTCTATTCCTCCGTGTTCGCGAAGAGTAATTTTGGAGGAAGGAATATTTGTTCTTCGCGTTCGCATGCCTCCTTTCGCGATCGCGGAAGCTTGCCTTCCCCTTCTTCGCATTCGCATCCTCTCCATCGCGTTCGCGTAGTAGAAAATAGGAGTTGAGCACTGGAGACTTTTTACTCTTCGCATTCGCGTCTCTCTTCCTGCATTCGCGAAGGTATGCCACCCCCTCCTCCGTGTTCACGCACCCCTTCACGTGTTCGCGTAGCCCAGTCATTGGACCATCAAATTCTCCTCTCCGCATTCACGAGCCATCTTTCGCGTTTGCAAAGCATATCCGGACAGCCTTCATTTTTCCTTCTTCGCGAACGCGAGTAGTCTTCTGCGTTCGCGATGCTTTAACACCTGGGCAGCAGAATATATTTTCCAAATCGAGGGTTAGGCCATTTTTATCATATCTTAACTTGTGGAGCTCGGTTTTGAGCGATTCTTTGTGGGTTTTCAAGCAAATCGATTGGGTAAGTATTCTTCACCTAGAATTTATTATATTCCATAATTTTATCTTTATTTTATCATTTAATTTGTGTTTTGAGTTGAGGAAAATGGGGATTGTTGAAGAAAACTTTCAAAATGAAAAATCATGATTTGAGGGACGAATTGATAACAAAATTTGATAATATTAGTATGGTTGAACTCATGTCGGAATGGGTGTTCGGGTTTTGTGAAATTTATCGGATTTTGAGGTGCAGGCCCGGGGTGGACTTTTGGGTCGATTTTTTTTTTTTTGATAAAGATTGAGCTTTATGATCCTGAATAGTTTCTTATGAGTTTTATTTGTGGTTTGAAGTTATTTTGATTAGATTTGAGTCGTCCGGAGGCCATTTCACCAAGAAGTTCATTCTTGAGTATCGGTATGTCTTCTTTGAGGTAAGTATCTTGCCTAACCTTGAGTGGGAGAATTACCCCTTAGGCATTGAAACCATGTACGCGAGGTGACGAGTGCGTACTTGGTTTTTAAATGTGCAAATTATATTGGTTGAAATTCGTAGACGCCCTTATGTATTAAATTAAAAAATTATTGGAACATAGTAAATCCTTTATTTGTCATGCATAAATCCTTGTTTTGTTGAATTTATTTTTATATGATAATTTGGTGTGATTGCCACTTTGATTTTATGTGAATTCTGTGTGTTTGTTGATTTGATATTTTTCTTGGAATTAAATTCATGATGGAATCCTTTTCTGTAAATATTTATTAAATAAGTTTAAATTAAGGAGTTAATATAATTATAAAGAATTTGGATTAATGAAGGCGTTGCCCTATACTGAGTATTTTTCACCTTTGTTGATTGTTTTGAGGTTTTATATACGTTGTGTGGAGCCGTGGGCTATTTGTTGAGAAATTTATTGATTCTTCTACATATTTGAAATTTGGTTGTGGTCAGTGAAAAATTGTGATATGAATTATTGTATTGTGTTGTGATTTAAACACTCTCCTTGATGTTATTTATGCTTCCTACCTTGCTTATTAATGATTGATAAGTAGGGATTTTAGCCTATTAATTGCTCTCTTTTACTTGTGTTTTGGAAAAAAAATGCGTGAAGGTATTCCCGGAAACTAACTTAATATGCTTCCTTGCAGGGATTGTTCAAAATGAGTCAAATGAGCCATAATCAACGCATAAAGGAGTCAAAACTTGAACAAAAACCAAAACTGGGCCAAGAGGTGTGGAAGGCGGACTGTGACAAGTAAGTGCGGCCGCGAAAGTATCAACGCGGACGCGGCCATTATTTCGCGGCACGCGATATGAAGAATCAGAGAGATGGTTTTTTGGGCACAACTATGAACGCAGACCACGACAAGAAGATGTGGCCGCGAAACTACCAGCGCAACCGCGATGGGAATTTCGCGGACCGCGGTTTCTAAGGTTCAGAGAGTGCATAATTCAAGCAAAAATGAGAAGGGCGGTCCGCGTCAAAATTACACGGCCGTGGAAATCTCTCACGTGGACGCGGTAGAAATTACGCGGTCCGCGAAACAAGATTCTAAACAGGTCCAGATGTGAAGAAACGCGAACCGCGATCAGAATTACGCGGCCGCGAAAGCAAGTGTGCAACCGCGGTCAGAATTACGTGGCCGCGAAACTTTCACAGGGGTATTTTTGTCCGAAAATTTTAGCTTAGTATAAATAGATCTTTTTGTCAATTTTAGGTTATGTTATGTTTTTGCTGAGTACGTTAGACTGCTAGGTTTACCTTTTTGGGCAATTTTGTACAAGATTTACTTTATAACATTAGATTTTCATCTTTTAATTTAGTATTATGGATTATATCTTCTCCTTATCTTTGATTTCTGCTATTATTATAAGTGGCTAGACTCATAGCTAGGGTTATGACTCAACCCTATTGTGGGTATTTACTAGGTCTTGAATTTTAGGGCTTGAATGTCTATGGGTTAGTGATATTTAGCTTAATTCTTGCTAGAATTATAGAATTAGTGGTTGCAAATACTGATTCATGCCTTTATGATTTGGTCTCTTCTTGAGAAAGAGGGATTAAGTCTGGGAAAACTAGGCTAACAAGGAATTGGGGTGAACTCAAGAAATTGATAGCCCCAATTAAAGGGTTAAACCTAGAAATAGTAATACCCGATTTGAGCTAATATCACATGACTTGCATGAATACCCAGTTGGACTTGAGAAAGCCAAATTGGGCAAAATCACTCAAATTATCGAGAGACATAGAGTGAGTACTTGGGTGTGATGGCTATATTATGATCCTAAATTAATCAAGCTTGCCCTAGATTCTTACTACCCGTTAGATGTCCACCTAGGCGAAAGTCACTACCCTAGTCCTTTTAAACTCTTGAAAACCAACATCAAAAATATTGTACTTAGCTTTAATCATTGCATACAATAGAATAGAATTAGAAGTAGAATCAACACCATCATGTTTGGAAGTGCAATTAGGAGCAACACACGCATCTATATTTAGATATAAACCTAATTCCAAATCAATTAACTCCCTATGAAAATCGATTCCGACCTTGTTGGGTAAAACTGCATCGACCATCCTCGCTACTAAATAGTGGTGTATGTTTGGACCTGATCAATTTTTGGTGCCGTTGCCGGGGATTTAGACGGTCTTAGCTATATATCTAACTATTTGTGTGTTTTGTTTATCTTTCCTTCCATTTTTCTAACTTTTGTATGTCAATTGCTTTTAGGTACCAAATGGCTCTTAACGAGGTCCTCGAACATATTCCTCAGGGGGAGAAGGTAGATGAAAATGAAGTGGATGAGGTTCATCTTGAACCTCAAGTACAAAGAAGAGGTCGTCCGCCTCATGACAACGTTCTAAACCCTCCCCCACCTCCTCCAAGGGCAGCACACCGGATGTTGCCCAATGAAGGCTACGCAAGTGCAATTGTCCCGTCCCGGATTCGGGCAGGCAATTTCCAAATAACCAATGTCATGCTTACGCTATTGGAACAAAAGGGTTTCTTCACCGGAGCTCCACATCAGAACACATATAAGCATCTCAAAGGTTTTGTAGACACATGTTGGGGGAGCAAGCAGACGAATGTATATGAAGACGCTTTGAGGTTGAGACTTTTCCCTTTCTCACTTAGAGGGAAGGCTTTGGATTGGCTTGAAAGGCTACCTAACCATTCCATCACCACTTGGGATGAGTTGGCCGAGAAGTTAATAGCGAAGTTCATTTCTCCGGAACATATGGCAATATTAAGAGATGAAATCCTTGCTTTTAAACAAGAGCCAAATGAACCGTTACATGAGATTTGGGAACGGTACCGAACAATGGTCAAAGAGTGCCCCAACAACGATATGACTGAAGCAATGATACAGAAAACCTTTTATAGGGGTATCAACACAACTAACCAGTGTGTGGTGAATCAGCTCGCAGTGGGTAACTTCATGAACACGCTATATTCAGAAGTATGTGAAATATTAGATGAGATGGCGGACACCTCTTCAGCTTGGCAAAGTCGGGCTAATGTTCCTCAGGGTGACCCTAATGTTATCCATCTTCACAAGGAACTCTATGATCACGGACAAGCCATAGCAGAGTTGACAACTACCATGAATAAGTTAGCCAAGGCACAGCTTCAGCAGGTTCATGGGCCAAAGCAAGTAAATGACATGGAATTAGTGAATGTAATGATTAACAAGAGGAGACAAAGAGGTCAACAAGTTCAACACAATCAGGATCAATTTGAGCAAAGTTGTAGTGGGTACAACCAAGATGAATTTTATGACGATCAAAGTGAAGAGGTTCAATATGTGAACAATTACCAAGGTCAACGGAGCAATGCTCCAAATCAACAACAGTGGAGATCACAGGGAAACAATTAAAATAGGGGCAACCAAGGCCAAGGGAATTGGAATAGTGGTAACAACAACAATCCGAACAATTGGGGCAACAATAATCAAAATTGGGGGAATCAAGAAAATGACCAAGGCAATTGGGGTGGCAATAATAATAGTACTTGGGGAGGCAATGAAAACCAAGGGGATTGGAACAACAATAATCAAGTGATTTGGTTGTGAATAATGATTTGGTTGTGCAAGAAGATGATGAGATCCAAGCCAATGATGAGAATGTGAATGATGAAGTGAGGATAGACATTGATGACAATGTGGAGGTGACACAAAATGATGTGAACCCGTCTAGGGAACACGTGATAGACATACCGGAAATGGTAGTGCCCAAAGCCAAGGCCCCTTTGCTAAGGCCTCCTCCACCATATCCTTAAAGGCTTGCAAAGCAAAACAACGAGAACCAATTCAAGAAATTCATTGATATGATGAAAAGTTTGTCCATAAATGTACCTTTGGTTGAAGCTCTAGAACAAATGCCGGGATATGCCATGTTCATGAAGGACTTGGTAACAAAGAAGAGGTCAATGAACTGTGAGACGATCAAAATGACACATCAAGTGAGTGCCATTATGCATTCCTTGGCTCCAAAGCTAGAAGATCCCAGTGCCTTTACAATTCCATGCACTATCGGTAGTGCCAATTTCGCCAAAGCCTTGTGCGATTTGGGAGCAAGCATTAATTTGATGCCATATTCTGTGTTCAAGACATTGGGGATTGGGAAACCAAGACCTACTTCCATGAGATTGCAAATGGTGGACCGGACAATGAAAAGGCCATTGGGGATAATTGATTATGTGCTAGTTCGGGTCGACAAGTTCATACTTCCCGCAGATTTTGTGATACTTAACTGTGAGGTTAACTATGAGGTGCCAATCATATTGGGGAGACCTTTCCTAGCAACAGGGAAGGCATTGGTTGATATGGAAGCTGGGGAGCTCACCTTCCGGGTGGGCGATGAAAAAGTTATGTTCCACGTGTGTAAGTCAATGAGGCAGCCAAATAGCAACGAAGTATGCTCTTTTGTGGATCTAGTGACGGAGGTGATTGTTGATGACATGAGTGTTATGATCAATGTGGAAAACCCTCTAGAAGCTGTGTTGTTGAATCAGGAGGATGATGAGAAGGCATGCTTGATAGAATGTGCAAATGCTTTGCAAGGAATGGGATCCTACACATATGGACCCCAACTTTCCTTGGACCTTGAGAACCGTAAGACTCCGCCAACAAAGCCCTCAATCGAGGAGCCACCAACATTGGAGTTGAAGCCCTTGCCTTCACACCTCAAGTATGAGTTCTTAGGCCCTTGTTCCACATTACCTGCTATTCTTTCTTCGTGCTTAACTAACGTGCAGGTAGATTCCACCCTAGTGGTACTTCAAAGAAGGAAGAAGGCAATAAGTTGGACATTGGCGGATATTCGGGGTATAAGCACTGCCTTTTGCATGCACAAAATCATATTGGAGGAAGATGCAAAACCTTCCGTGGAACATCAAAGGAGGTTGAACGAGGCCATGCAAGAGATAGTCAAGAAAGAGATCATCAAGTGGCTAGATGTAGGGGTTGTGTACCCCATTTCTGATAGTTCATGGATTTCGCCGGTACAATGTGTCCCAAAGAAGAAGGGCATGACTGTGATCACAAATGTTAGAAATGAATTGATCCCTACAAGAACTGTCACCGGTTGGAGGGTATGCATGGATTATAGGAAGCTGAACAAAGTGACCCGCAAAGACCATTTTCCATTGCCATTTCTTGACCAAATGTTAGATAGACTTGCCGGGTGTGTTTATTATTGCTTTTTGGATGGGTACTCCGGATATAACCAGATTCTCATTGCACCTAAAGACCAAGAGAAAACCACCTTCACTTGTCCGTATGGCACATTTGCATTCTCAAGGATGCCGTTAGGTTTGTGTAATGCACCGGCTACTTTTTAGCGGTGTATGATAGCAATATTTACGGATATGGTGGAGGAGTCCCTCGAGGTGTTCATGGATGATTTCAGTGTTGTGGGGGATTCATTTGAAGAATGCTTGGATAATCTTGACAAAGTGTTGGCCCGATATGAAGAGACCAACTTAGTGCTTAATTGGAAAAAGTGCCACTTTATAGTCGAGGAGGGCATTGTCCTCGGCCATAAGATCTCAAAGAGCGGTATTGAAGTGGACAAAGCAAAAATTGAAGTGATTTCAAAACTCCCGCCTCCTACTTCCGTCAAGGGAGTGAGGATCTTTCTTGGTCACGCGGGGTTTTACCGAAGGTTCATAAAGGATTTCCCAAAAGTGGTGAACCCCTTGTGCATGTTATTGGAAAAAGATGCAACATTTGTGTTCAATGATGATTGCATGAAAGCTTTTGAGCTTCTCAAGTATAGATTGACTACCACTCCCATCATTACCGTACCCAATTAGAGCTTACCATTTGAGCTCATGTGCGATGCTAGCGACGTTGCGGTATGAGCGGTTTTGGGGCAAAGGATCAATAAGATATTTCATCCGGTTTATTATGTAAGAAAAATAATGAATGACGCACAAGTCAACTATATGGTGATCGAGAAAGAGTTATTAGCCATTGTCTTCGCCATGAAAAAATTCAGGCCGTACCTCATGGGTGCCAAAGTGATTGTGCACACCAATCAAGCGGCACTTCGTTACTTGATGACCAAAAAGGACTCAAAGGCTAGGTTGATGAGATGGGTGGGGTTCTTCTTCTACCAGAGTTTGACCTTGAAATCATAGACCGAAAAGGGAGTGAGAATCAAGTGGCGGACCATTTGTCCCGCTTGGAAGAGGAGGGGAGGCCCTATGATGGCCTCGAGATTAATGATTCGTTTCCGGATGAACAACTTCTCTTCGTGTCTGTGAGTGGGATACCTTGGTTCGTCGATGTGGCTAAGTTTCTTGTGACCAGCATTGTCCCGAATGAGTTCTCTTCAAACAAAAGGAAGAAGCTCAAATGGGACTGCTTGGATTATTATTGGGACGAGCAATATCTTTTCAAAATTTGCAATGATGGTGTTATCCAACGATGTTTTCCAGAAGAAGAGCAATTGAGTATTCTTGGAGCTTGCCATTCCTTGCCCTATGGTGGTCACCATGGTGGGGCGAGAACTGCCACAAAGGTCCTAAGTTGTGGATTCTATTGGCCCACCTTGTATAAAGACACTAGCGAGCTCGTTAGGCATTGTGATGAATGCCAAAGAGCTGGTGAAATTTCCAAGAAGAATGAAATGCCCCTCACCACTATTCTTGAGATTGGTATTTTCGATGTGTGGGGCATCAATTTTATGGGGCCATTTGTGAGTTCATGTGGGAACACTTATATTCTGGTTGCTGTTGATTATGTTTCCAAATAGGTTGAAGTTGTGGCTTTTTCCAACAATGAGGCACGAAGTGTGGTGGCTTTCTTAAAGAAAAATATCTTCACAAGGTTCGGCACCCCAAGGGCTATCATTAGTGATGAGGGTTCTCATTTTTGCAACGAAGACTTCAACACTTTACTTTCTAAGTATGGTGTCAATCATAAGGTATCAACCCCTTATCACCCACAGACTAGTAGACAAGTTGAGGTCTCCAACAGGGAGATCAAGTGCATATTATCCAAGATTGTCAATGCAAATCGAACTGATTAGTCAAGGAAACTTGACGATGCTTTATGGACCTATCGTACAGCTTACAAGACTCCAATTGGTATGTCTCCGTACCGGTTGGTATTTGGGAAAGCATGCCATCTTCCGGTTGAATTAGAGCATAAGGCCATATGGGCGCTGAAGAAGTTGAACCTTGAATGGGATGTAGCTGCCAATCTCCTGGTATAGCAACTAAATGAACTTGATGAGTTTTGGTTCCATGCTTATTCCAGCTCGTCCTTGCATAAGGACAAGATGAAGTACTTACATGACAAATATAACTGGAACAAAGAATTCAAGGAGGGTGACTTGGTTCTTCTATTCAACTCTAAGTTACAGATGTTTCCGAGGAAAACTCAAGTCAAAGTGGAGTGGCCCTTTTGAAGTGGTGCATGTAACTCCATTTGGTGCTCTCGTTTTGAAAAATAAAAATGGTGAAATTTTTAGAGTCAATGGGCACCGAGTGAAGTATTATCTTGGCAAGATTGATGATAGCCACGTACTGGCCTTAATTCATTTCAAACGATGATGGTAACATGCGTCGTGCCGCGACGTTAAATCAGGCGCTTCTTGGGAGGCAACCTATGTGTTTTTCTTTCTTTTGATTTTCTTCTTAGATTAGGCATTATTTTGGATTAACTGGTTGTGAAGTGTATGTAGGAACTGGTTGTGAAGTGCAAGATTTTGACAGGGAAAAATTTGACTAAGTGTTGGAAGTTCGCGGACCATGCCCAAAATTTCGCTGTCCGCGTGAGCATTTCGCAGCAGCACATTTTTGTCCGCGGACGCGTACTTGGAAAGAGCAAAATTCCAACTCTCTGAAGTTGGACTGTCAAAAATCCTTCAGAGATCACGGCACGCTCTCCAATTTCCGCGGGCCACATTGAATTTTGCGGTCGCGGCCAGTATTTCGCGGATCGCACCCAAGTGCTTGAAGCTGGTCTACATAAGGTAACATAGCGTGGACCACGATAGAATTTTGCGGCCTCGCTCAGGCAAGGCGGTGGGTTCCACTGTTGATTAGTATAAATAAGGGTTCTTTAAACATTTTACAGTTTTCGAACCCTAACGTTTCACCGCACAAAAAAAACATTGTTCCTACTACTGTTATGTTCAATTCTATGATGTGATTTTATCTTTTTCTTTTCTTTTCTCTTTGTTTTAATTTTTCTTTGTTAGTTAGGGTTAGATGCATGCCATGATCTCAAATTAATGCTTAATTGATACTTAAATATATGTGGATAGTGTTTATATGCCTAATGGGGGCTGGGATTAGTAACTTTGCATGGTTAATTGAAATAAATTTTGCACACTTAGTGAAAACTATAGTTATCAGTGTTCTAAGTACCGATATTATTAGAATTTCGCGACCGCTGTCCATTTTACGCGGCCTGCTATAGGGTAGGCGGTCGCGTTCATTTTTTCGCGGTCCGCGCTACCCCATCTTTTAGTTACTGGGTGATTGCTAAGAGTTCGCGTCCGCGGTCACTTTTACGCGGTCCGCGGTTGGTCCTTCGCGGCTACGTTCAAGTTTTCGCGGTCCGCGCTTGTGAACTCCAAAGAGTGTTAAGTGCCTTCGCGGTCGCATTCACTTTTACGCGGTCCGTGATTGGTCATTCGCGGCCGAATCTAATGTTTCACAGTCCACGTGTGTCCAAGATTAGAGAGTCAGTAGTCTGAACCTGACCTCTTCGCGGACGCATCTACTTTTTCACGGTCCGCGATGGGCATTCCGCGGCCGCGACTACTTTTTCACGGTCCGCGATGTCCTGTTTTGAGAAACACTATTGTTCATTTCATCTGTACTGCTTGATTGAACCCCAAATTCTAATTATCTTTCACTAATTGTGTGTTGCAGAAAATGGCGTGATCTCGTGGAGGAGCAGAAAAATCGAAAGGGAGGGCAGAATCCTCCCGAGGCCGGGGCAAAGGAAAGCAGATTTTGCCCTTAGCAGCTCAAAGATTCATAAGAAAAAAGAAAACCCTCACTAGACCTCCTATCGATTCATCAGACACAAGTGAATATCTCCCATCCCGGGAAATTTCTGAGGGGGGAATCTACACAACCTTGACAAGAGGCCCAATCACAACCCTTTTGCCCAATCGATGAAGCTACCTCCTCTTCTGGGTCGTCTAATGGATCAGAGGGAGATAGTGAGGCATCGGAGCCATCGTCCCCACCTGCTGTAACTCCGGTCTCAACAGTTGCTCCTATTAATGTAGATGAGGATGACGAGGTCCCGGATGACGAGAGAGGGGGTGGTACCAATGTGGGTGGTCTTGCTAGATCAAGGAAACTCGAGGTGTGGGCGGATAGATTTGTGAGCGAGAAAGCATACCTCAAATTCTGGGAATGGTGGCCCCAAAGGTCGCTCACCCTGGAGCGACAATTTATAGACAGAGATCTCCTTCCCCATAATCCGAATGTCAAGAGACAGTTTGCGGAGAGAAAAGGGTGGAAGTACTTCACCAACAAGGTTCCGGATGCAAATGAGTACCTTGTCAAGGAGTTCTACGCAAATGTTGCCCACATCAAAAAGGGAACCACTGTGACAAAGGTACGGAACTTGAAGATACGGTTTGATGGCGCCACCTTGAACACATATGCCGGTTTTGAGGATGTGGAAGCTATACAATTGTTACAACCCATGTTTTCGTACGTACGAGTACGTCGTAAGTCAATTGATGTAAGCTCAGAAATGAAATCATATTTGAAAAGCTTGCAAAGTAAGTTAATCATATTACCTCGGAGGTTACAAATATTGAAGATCACGAACAACAAGTACAAAGATGGTTGGAAGGTTCAGAAGCTAAAGGAATTGAAAAACAATAATGTTTCGTCGAAAGTCGACAAATTGGGAATATTATAACATGTACTTTTGGAGTGAGACCAGGGTGTTTAAATTGATAAAGAAGTTATGTTATGAGTTATGTTAGTCGTATGATAGTCGTGTGTTATATTTTGAAGTCAAGCAAGTGGTGGAACAAAAGTTGATGAAAGTCATCACAAGTTACGTTCATAAGTTTTACTGAAACTTTGGGTCAAATGTAAATGTCATTTTCTCCCCATATACGTAGAGTTATGGGGTGTTCCACCCATCAAATGAAAGATATATGAGGCTAATTTCCAACGCATTAAACTGTTTGTCAATACGATATTGGAGTGGATAGATATGGGCGTTTTTCCGAGACTACGCAGACTGTCACCTACTTGCTTAAACGAGAATCCAAAACTGGGCCTATTCGGGTCATCCATAAATGGGCCAATTTGGGTCGTTCAAAGAGGCCTTTTTAAAGGTCTATCCCCTTCATATATTAGGCTGATAATAGGAAAAAATAACCAGACTTAATCTCTGCAAAAATCCTCCCAAAACTTTCCCACAAACCCCAATTGATTTTCTCTCCCTTTCAAGTTCTAATTGAAGGTAAAGCCTAGAGTTTGAAGAACCAAGATAGGAGCCGAGTTATCTAACAAATAAGGTAAGTTTACTGCTCTCTTTCATCCATTTGTTTCTGTTGTAGATGCATAGTAAGTCATTCTTTATTTGTAAGAACTCACGAGACGGTGATCGGAAGCCGTGAGTTCGAGTTATTCACTTGTAGCGGACTGTTTTGTGGTGTTGTTGGGCTGCGTGTTTTACTACTATTTTTGTGGAGTTTTGGAGGAGGAAGGGTGTGGAGAAATACCACATAAATGTAGGATGTTGGTCTGGTCGTTCGTCATAACATTTTTGAGTTGTTGACACTACTACGGTGGTCATTTTGTGTATGAAGAGATTGGGGTGTGTTGGGCTATTTTGTAGTATTGTGTGGTATACATAAGGTTGGAAAATAATGTATATATGTTGTTATTGTTGTTTTTGGGGTTGTTTATATTATTATTTTTGGTGTTGTTGGTGTTATCTTGAATTTGGAGGAAGTAAGGATTATAGGGGAGATATTTTCCGTTTTAATACAAAATAAGCTTGTCGTTCGTTGTGCGTTAGTTGTACCTTTCCTAACTTAATGATAGTATTATTATTGTTGTTGTAGATTAAGGTGAGAAGAGGAGAGTCCAAGTTGGTGATTGAAAAGATTGTGATAAGGTATGTTAAGGCTAAACCTTTCTTCATTTTGGCATGATCTCATAACTACATGAGTTTGATAACGAAGCATAAAGAGAAGTTTGTATTCCTGAATTTATTCACATTATCCTTGTCTCAGAAGTTACAGTATTCTCCCTTATCGGGACTTCATATTCAGTTTAGTATTGTCTTATTTTAGCCAAGAGAGCAGAGAGTATATATATATACAGTGTTACAGTATTTTTACCACCATCGAGCTATAATTAGTGGGCAGGCCCCTATTGGGCAACCTCTGATCAGATGGTAAGCTATATACCGAGCCTACTGTGGCCGAGCGCCTATGAGCGAGCCCAGAATGGCCGAGATATAGAGCCTAGTATGGCCGAGCACCTATGAGTGAGCCTACTACGGCAGGGCATTTACACATACCGAGCCTTATAGGGCCGGACAAC
Organism: Nicotiana tomentosiformis; assembly: GCF_000390325.3. Taxonomy (NCBI): domain Eukaryota; kingdom Viridiplantae; phylum Streptophyta; class Magnoliopsida; order Solanales; family Solanaceae; genus Nicotiana; species Nicotiana tomentosiformis. The sequence goes on from NC_090816.1 coordinate 20,423,306, forward strand.
TATTTTACATACTATATGGAGAGAGTTGAGTCAGTATTAGTAGGTAAGCATATCCTCAGATTATTTTTGACTCCCAATTACATTCCGTTATTATATCATCAGTTCAGTTACAGCTTTCAGTTATTTTGTTGCCTTACATACTCAGTACATTATTTGTACTGACGTCCCTTTGCTAGGGACGCTGCATTTCATGCATGCAGGTCCTGATAGACAGCTAGATAGACCTTCCCAGTAGACAGAGCTAAATATCAGCTTGGTTGGTAAGCTTCACTTCTCCGGAGTTACCAGGTCTAGACCTTGGAGTCTGTTTTATATATACAGGTTTGATGGGTAGGTCGAGGCCCTATCCCGACCATGATACAGTTCAACTATATCTAGAGGCTTGTAGACAAGTCCTGTATAGTTTGTATATTAGTAGATATTCATGGCGGCCTCGTCAGCTTGCACATTTATATATATATATATATATATATATATATATATATATATATATATATATAAGTTTTTGGGTATGTTCACCCCTCAGATGAGAGAGACGATATTTTCAGATGATTCAGAATATGGCCTCATCGGCCTAGGTTGAGGGTTACCCCTCTAGAGTTCACAGTTACAGAGTGGTACGCTCGGGTCGAGTATGGTACCAGGTGCTGGCCACGCCTCTTCAGGTTTGGGGCGTGACAAACTTGGTATCAGAGCAGTTCTATCCTAGGGAGTCTACAAGCCGTGTCTAGTAGAGTCTTATTTATGGGTATGTTGTGCATCACACTCATAATTAGGAGGCTACAAGGCATTTAAGAGTCTGTTACCTTTCATTCAAATCCAAATCGTGCTATAGAGCTGAGTCATAAGAGTTCGAGCCAAAGCTTATGTTTGCTAATGATATAGCGATGCTTTCAATTAGAAAAATTATAGCTAGCTAAATGGATAATACAACAGCATGTAAAAGCATTAGTAGAGAGAGAATTCTTGACTACGTGGCCCTATTTGGGACCCTATTAGATCGTTCTTACCATATGTGTGAATTTTCCATTTACCCTAAGATGGGAATATCTAACATACCCCGTAAATAGAAGGCCATGGGAGTATCAGAAGGTAAAAGTATAAGTTTCAATAGGTAACAGAAGCAAGGTGAAGAAGGGTATGAGGTACCTAGTTAATGAAGACTGTCCGAATTTCAACGTCAGGCAGAGAAATAAAAGGATTCTAAGTTATCTTCAACAGAAATAGAGGTATGTACAATTGGCCACACCCATCTCAGTTATGCCCTATGAGAGCTAACATATATTATTTAAGAGAAGGATGGGATATCAAGATCCAGCTTGGGTTAGAGTAACCCGAAATGGTGGATTGAGCCAGGGGAGCTAAAAGTGAAACAATGTTTTGTTGAAGTTTTCAGAATAATGCGATAAACAGCAGTATTAGCAGGAGAATAAGAAGAGAGTAAATGAAGTATTATAAGTAAGATGTGATAAATGAGTGATAACAGTAAATCAAAATATGATATGATGACATAGTCTATAGTCAAGTGAAGGAAAAAAAACAAGAGGTGGCAGGTCTTGAGACAATAAAAGAGTATAGGCCAAAAGTCATATCCTCATTTTGAGAAATGAGTTGGTGCGTCCAACGTGATTACCAAAACAAAAAAAAACATTTAAACCCCCAGAGTAATAGAAATCAGCATGGGCTAGTGAACAAGATAAACTAAACATCAATTAAGGATCGAATGAGGTGATGATAGTCGACATCAAGAGAATTTCAAAGATCGCATTCCGGTAATAATACAATAGACAACAGAAGAATAACCTTTAAAGGTCACTCAGGAAGACGCTTCCCTAAAGCAAGAACTTTGAGCAAAGTTAATCTTAAGGGACTAAGTGTTCCAGTTACACTAGGTATTTTATACCGTCGTGTGTAAGATATTCAATTATCCTTGTTACATAAGGGTTACTGCAAGGCAAGTAAGAGTCAATAAAGACGTGAAAAGACGTCGAAAATGAAGAGGTAAAATATTTATAAGTAAGTTTTCATAGCATTACATGTTAATACTCCCCTAAATGGGGAAGATGGTGTAATATGGTATTAAGTCAGAGTTAAGTGGTTCGGGTAACTATGGAATAGTAAAGGAAGAATGTAGTAAATGGTGAAAGGAATGATATTGCATTTATTCAGATCCTGCAGACATGATACGAGTCCAGAACATTATGCAAGCACGATGCCGAGGGGAGGCAGTAAGGGTTCCCACACTAGATGTTATTGATAAATAAGAGCGAATGAACACTTGATACATTAGGAGCCAGTGCAAAAGTTAAGTTAAGGTAGAAGACATAACCCAAGAGTAGTTACCCAGAAGGAAAATATGAGCATGGACTAATGAGTAGTTAGTAGTTCATTCAGGAATTCAGGAAGAGCCTAGTCATGGCTAGACAAGAGGTCTCAGATAAATCAGTAGATTATGCAAGATAAACGAAGTGAAACCCAGCATAGGAAATTTGGTCTCGTAGATATGACATCGTAATCCTTGAGGAATATTCTGATAGGAGTTGGGCAGTAAAAGGTACCGTATAAGTGTTATGGAAATAAAAGAGAGAGTGCCACTAAGGAGATAATAAAAATTTGAGTACAGAAGTAACCCTACCAGCAGAAGGGCGCAAAGATAAGTAACTAAGGATAATTATTGGCGAGTCAGTACATCAAAATTTTTGTCGGTATACGATGTAAAAAGCTCCCAGCTTTACAAGAGTCAGAGGGTCTTCCCTAAGTGCTACAACGAAAGACTAGCTGAGGAAATAAGGAAGAAGGCTTCAACATAAGCATAATGACCTAATGAAGAAGTGATCTTGTAACAACAGTCTCTACAATATTATATACACTCCATAAGAAAGTGGCACCTATCGTGGCTAATGAACGGGAAGTAAAAATCAAAAGTAATATTTGAGATCATATGAGTTGCACGAAATTCTAATAGGTGTGGGCACTAGGATAAACCAAGTATTCATGCAATAAGTGGCAGAACGACCAGGAGAAGTAATTGCGCACTTTTAAAGAAAACTGAGATGGCACGAAAGGAATTATTAAATCAATGACCCAGAGTTAGTTATGTTATGACCGCACTTAACATTTTAGAGTATTATCCATGCCACATATATGTTAACATTCCTACAACTATAGGAGACGCCGATATAAAGTTAAAAGAAAGAATTGAGTCCACCTCACAGACAAAGGCTTGAATTGTTAGAAGATTATATTATGGATGTTCCATGGAGTCCACCAAAGGAGAAAGTAATAATACCCTGAGTAGCAGATCGGAAGATATCTTAAGCCTACTTAAAGGATGGGAGAGAAGAGGAAACTAACGAGTTACATCAGGTAAGTGAATCAGGAGTCTAATTATTAGACCAATATAATTATAGAAATCATGATTCTGAACATTGCAAAATCACTCTTAAGATTAGAGGTACAAGAAAGATAGTACAACGGCCATATTCTATAATGGCTTTACAATAAAGCTAGATTAAAAAAAAAAGTACCAGTCTCATAAGGAGTAAGTATGAAGCTCCCACCGGATTGTGTACGCACTAGAGGTACAAGTTTATAGTAGAGCTTCAAGTTGTGGATGTGAATTCTACCTATGTGGAAGAGAGGTTACGAAAGAGATAGAAGATGCAATGCGAGATTAAAAGCTAAGTAAGGTAAAGGTTAAGAAGGTACGAGATGCACAAGTGTAGGAGGTTGTGAATAGTCCATACATCAGATAGAGGGCTAAAAGCACCGTGATTCAGTATCCACAAATGATAGTGGTATTGTCAGTGGCATATCTTCTAACCTATAGTTTCTAAGTACCGAAAGGTCTAGTTAAGAGATTAAAGAAGAGTTAGAGACGGTTTGATGTCTCGCTTGAAGTTCCAGGATAACATAATGAAATGTATGGTGCTAGAAAGTTAAAGGAAGGTTGTGAGTACTATAAATAAATATGTGTAGGTCGCAAGATAAAGTATGGTAGAGTAACAGGGTTTTAGGCGGACATGAGTAAGGATAAGAAGAGGTGATTGAGAAGCTGACGAGAATAGGTAAGGCCTCAAAATTAAGCCCATCAAAAAAAGAGAGCTGATGGTTTCCGTAAGTTATAAAAAAAGACTCAGTATAGCCTGAATGAACTCAGAGGAGTCTAAGACTATGAGAAATTTGAAGGGATGAAATGTTGCCCTGGTAGTAGAATAAGAGTGTAATTGTGATAGATAAGAGGATGACGTTAAGGCCATTGATTGGTTAATGATTCAAAAAGAAGGGATTTTGATTAATTGCATGATATTAGAATACCCCTCATAAGATGAATCACGTTGGGATGCGATGAAATACGGTTATTGAAGTATAGTATCGCCCCTAGGTGGATCGAGCAAATAACTTCAGATGTTCTCTGATGAGACGTGATCCCTAAGGACAATGTATTACATAAGAAGTTTCAATTTATCAGTGGTAGGTTATAGATCAACATTAAGGTGAATCAACAATAGGCAGATAAAAGTTCCAAAGTATGAGATGATATTAGGCCGTCATTCTTAAGATGAACAGTAATGAGAAAAAACTAAAGGACTTAGATTTATACATATAGGATAAGCAGCGAGAGGGTAACCTAGAGTTGGGTAGCAAACCTCGATAATAATAAAACGAAGTAAGTGTGATGGTGTAGTATAACCTACCTAGATGTAGTAAAGCCATAAGGATATATTTAGAAGGCTACGAAACAAGATATCGTAACAGTCGTAAGTTTGACAAAGTACCGAGCAAAGAACTTCACTACACCTATATACACCGGGAGGAATAACTTGTCATAGTTCTATATATGTTCCCAAAGTGAGGCCTAGAGATCGGCTAAAAGCTGGAGGAAAAGGAACAGAAGAGTCGCATAGGCGCACATACAAGGACAAAGTCATGCAGGCTGCATGACAGAATGTCACAATAATTACGAGGTTGGAAGGATTCAGACCAAAAGTCGTGGTGTCAGAAAGAGGCCTAAAAGGGGGGAATGCCCTGGCCTATGAATTTATTCATAGAACAGTTGCCTAGATCGAAAGGCTAGCAATAAATTATTTATGAGAGCTATAGGTTATGAGACTAATAAGTGCACCAGTCAACATTCGAGGACGAATGTTCCAAAGGGGGGAATGATGTTACAACCCATGCTTTCGTACGTACGAGTACGTCGTAAGTCAATTGATGTAAGCTCAGAAATGAAATCATATTTGAAAAGCTTGCAAAGTAAGCTAATCATACTACCTCGGAGGTTACAAATATTGAAGATCATGAACAACAAGTACAAAGATGGTTGGAAGGTTCAGAAGCTAAAGGAATTGAAAAATAATAATGTTTCGTCGAAAGTTGACAAATTGGGAATATTATAACATGTACTTTTGGAGTGAGACCAGGGTGTTTAAATTGATAAGGAAGTTATGTTATGAATTATGTTAGTCGTATGATAGTCGTGTGTTATATTTTGAAGTCAAGCAAGTAGTGGAACAAAAGTTGATGAAAGTCATCACAAGTTACGTTCATAAGTTTTACTGAAACTTTGGGTCAAATGTAAATGCCATTTTCTCCCCATATACGTAGAGTTATGGGGTGTTCCACCCATAAAATAAAATATCTATGAGTCTAATTTCCAACGCATTAAACCGTTTGTCAATACGATATCGGAGTAGATAGATATGGGCATTTTTCCGAGACTGTGTAGATTGTCACCTACTTGCTTAAACGAGAATCCAAAACTGGGCCTGTTCGGGTCGTCCATAAATGGGCCAATTTGGGTCGTTCAAAGAGGCCTTTTTAAATGCCTATCCCTTCATATATTAGGGAGATAATAGGGAAAAATAACCAGATTTAATCTCTGCAAAAATCCTCCCAAAAATTTCCCACAAACCCCAATTGATTTTCTCTCCCTTTCAAGTTCTAATTGGAGGTAAAGCCTAGAGTTTGAAGAACCAAGATAGGAGCCGAGTTATCCAACAAATAAGGTAAGTTTACTGCTCTCTTTCATCCATTTTTTCTGCTGTAGATGCATAGTAAGTCGTTCTTTATTTGTAAGAACTCATGGGACGGTGATCGAAAGCCGTGAGTTCGAGTTATTCACTTGTAGCGGACTGTTTTGTGGTGCTGTTGGGCTGCGTGTTTTACTACTATTTTTGTGGAGTTTTGGAGGAGGAAGGGTGTGGAGAAACACCACATAAATGCAGGATGTTGGTCTGGTCGTTCGTCATAACATTTTTGAGTTGTTGACACTACTACGGTAGTTGTTTTGTGTATGAAGAGATTGGGGTGTGTTGGGCTATTTTGTAGTATTGTGTGGTGTACATAAGGTTGGAAAATAATATATATATGTTGTTATTATTGTTTTTGGTATTGTTGGTGTTATCTTGAATTTGGAGGAAGTAAGGATTATAGGGGAGATGCTGTCCGTTTTAATATAAAATAAGCTTGTCGTTCGTTGTGCGTTAGTTGTACCTTTCGTAACTTAAAGATAGTATTATTATCGTTGTTGTAGATTAAGGTGAGAAGAGGCGAGTTCAAGTTGGTGATTGAAAAGATTGTGATAAGGTATGTTAAGGCTAAACCTTTCTTCATTTTGGCATGATCTCATAACTACATGAGTTTGATAACGAAGCATAAAGAGAAGTTTGTATTCCTGAATTTATTCATATTATCCTAGTCTCAGAAGTTACAGTATTCTCCCTTATCGGGACTTCATATTCAGTTTAGTATTGTCTTATTTCATCCAAGAGAGCAGAGAGTATATATATATATACAGTGTTACAGTATTTTTACCACCATCGAGCTATAATCGGTGGGCAGGCCCCTAGATGAAGAAGATGGCCCTAGATGAAGCATACCGGCCTTGGCTAGCGGAAGTAATAGCCATTCCAGGGACAACACCGGCCTGGCTCACAACTGGAGTCCCAATCGCCAGAAACACCCTCAGTTTTAAAGCCAAAGGGTGGTGCACATTTGTATGCAGCTGGCTTAATCCTAGCCATCATGATAGTGATTCCACTCTCCCGGGCGATCCTAATAGCTTCCATCATGGCGGGGTATCCAATTAATGTGGGGAACCTCATGACCCACCACATCTCCAAAGGAACCAGAAAAGAAGAAAGGTCCTACCCCTACCCAGCTTCATCACTATGTATCTCGAGGACCAAGGGGTAGAGGAGAGACACTATGACACGAAGGTGAAGCCGAAGAGACCTTTCTCCTGGTATAGCCTCCAAGGACCGGACAACCCTAAATCAAAGGGTAAAGCCACTACCTCCACTGGCCAGTCTGAAGAGCCAAGGGCAGTGGCCACCGGGTCAGAGCTTTCCACAGTAGCGGGACCTTCAGCTGCCATGCCTCCTCTTTCCTCCGGGCCATCCATCACTGTGCCACTATCTGTACCCTCATCTTCTACTTACCCCCAAACTGCAATGCGGGTTTCTCAGACCTTATCCAGCATCAACAACTAGATGCAGGCAGCTACATCAAAGTTGTATGTCTTATCCAGTGCATTAGCAGCACAGTCAGCCCCAACACAACTTTAGGTACCTCCATCAGTGGAGGATTCATTGACGGAGCTTCTGGCCAACTAGAAAAAGCTCATGGACAACCAAACGAAGATCCTGGAGACTTTGGATACTCATGGCAAGGTGATCAAGGATCTGGGCAAGCAGGTAAAGAAGATGATAAAGACTCAAGCCTCAAAGGAGTCGGTGGATAAGCTGAAGAGGGAGATATAGAAGTTCACTTCTGCTGGAGATATCCCACTTGACTTACTTATGGAAGAGACTGTCCCAGCAGCACAGGCAGCAGAGCATGAGGTAGACAGAGCTCCAGTTAGAAGATTTGTGGTCCCCCAGTCAGAGGATTTGGAGATCCAGTTAGAGGACCCGGAGGGAGCTGATGATCCTATGCAGTCCGAGGACCTCACTCATGTGCCTGACCCCATGCAGCCAGAGACCACATAGGGAGTTTTCTTTACTCTTTAACCCTTCCCTAATCTTATTTTGATATTAGCATTGAGGACAATGTTATCTTTTATTTGAGGGGGTGGTCCATTTTGAGTTGGTTATGATTTGATGACATTGGTATGTAATAATTATGATACTATTTTTTTTCTTTCTTTACCTTTATTTATCGTTAGTTTCACTTTCGTTATTTTTCACTTTTGGTATGTATATAACTTTACCATTCGATGTAGATATTCATTTCCATTTTGTATATATATTCGTGTCACTCCATTATTGTACATATTCATTTTACTTTCCGTAGTTTACTCCATAACTTCTTTCGTATTTTTCCTTAATAGCTAAGCTTCTTATTTCCTTTTGTAGCTTATTTTTGAGTTTTTAGCTTCTTTTTACATTCTGCGTGATCAATAAGTCTTTGGTTTTCTTAATGCCATGGTTCTTTCCAAAGGTGGATGTTGTGTGAACCGGGTGGCTCTTCCCAACGATGGATGGCGTGACAACCTTCTTAAGGGATCGAGTCCGTTTTCTTTTTGTTTTGGTGTATATAGTAGTAGTAATGAATAAATGTGTCTCAAGCAGGCTTCACTTGGTACTAACACATTTACCTTTGACCTCATGGTTAGAGACAAGTTGATTGGTAGAGATTAGCTCTAGTTGTGACCTTTAGACTTTTGCGTTGGCTAAAACAATCATCGAGTGGTTTCCTTAAGCCACTTGTGATTTTCAATCTTAGCTAGGGTTGCTGTGGGCCTTCAACTCTGTTCTCTTTAACAATCCAACGGCTTGAGAGGTGAGGTATTGAATTGCAAGTCTAAGTCCCATACGAATAAGTCTAGAACTTGCCCTGAATGTTTATCTAGGCAAAATTCTAAATGTAGCTTGACTTGAAAAATAATTGTAGGCTCTCCTTGGTCCAAGTTGAACTTTGAAAGCTTCTGTAGCCTACCAATATGATATCCCTAGTCAAATCCTTTGAGCCTAAGCCTTTTTCATTCAATAGCCACATTACAAGCCTTTATCCGTCCTATAATGACCCTCTCTTGGCACCCAATCTTTCCTTAACATTCATGACGAACAATTGGCAAAAGCATAAGTTTGGGGGAGAGACGAGTAAATTGAAAGTGATAAAAGGTTCAAAGAAGAAAAAAAAATTGTTGAAAAAGGAAAGGCAAATAAAAGGAAGAAAAGCCATAAAGAAATACGTCAAAAAGAAAGAGAAGGTTGAAGGGATTCAAAGAACATAATGATGAAAGGCAAGGAATGATGAGAAACGGAGAAAAATGATTGTCATGAGTAAGAAAGAGTGACGGTTTGTCTCTCTAGTTCCCCTAAGGAAGAAGAAAAATGACTCAAAGAGTCAAGACAGTATGAGCCGAAATGAGAAAATGGAATGCTTAAGGAAAGATGAAACCATCATAGTTCGTTATGTCCTACCTTGATCCAAAAGCCTTCATTACATCCCTGCTAAATTCTTATATGATTTCAAGTTGAGTGATCTTATATTAGTGGTGATTTACATAAGGGGCAAGCTTATGGTACTTAGAGCCGGACTTGTGGCATTCTTTTGAGAGCGCTGAGCGCACTTCTTCACAATCCTTGTTCTGAGTGGTACATTCTAAAAAGTGAGATTTGGTCATGGAGAGTAGAGGATGAGGAGTTTGGGATCCACAATGACCTACGTGAGAGAGCGAGCTTCCTTGATGAATTGGGTCAACTCTTGATGTTCTAGCGTCACATTAGAACTATGGAACTCAAAAGGGCATAACACGACGTTATTGATAATTCATTTGTGTTGGAGGTAATTGTTAGTCCCAATTGATGCCTGATGAAGTCACCTTAGGCCAGCTGAAATATCCTTTTCTTTTCTTGTAGATGTGGGACTTATCTTATTTGCTTGAGGGCAAGCAAAAGCTTAAGTTTGGGGGAGTTGATAAATAGGGATTTTAGTCTATTAATTGCTCTCTTTTACTTGTGTTTTGGGCAAAAAATGCGTGAAGGTATTCCCGAAAACTAACTTAATATGCTTTCTTGCAGGGATTATTCAAAATGAGCCAAAGGAACCATAATCAACTCATAAAGGAGTCAAAACTTGAACAAAAAACAAATTTGGGCCAAGAGGTGTGGAACGCGGACCGCGACAAATAAGTGTGGCCTCGAAAGTATCAACGCGGACGCGGCCATTATTTCGCGATCCGCGATATGAAGAATCAGAGAGATGGTTTTTTGGGCACAAACATGAATGCGGACCGCGACAAGAAGATGCGGCCTCGAAAGTACCAGCGCGCCCGCGATGGAAATTTTGCGGACCGCGGTTGCTAAGGTTCAGAGAGTGCATAATTCAAGCAAAAATGAGAAGGGCGGTCCACGTCAAAATTACGCGACCGCGGAAGTCTCTTAGCGGATGCGGTAGAAATTACGTGGTCCGCGAAACAAGATTCAAACCAGGTCCATATATGAAGAAACGCGGACCACGATTAGAATTACACGGCCGCAAAAGCAAGTGCGCGACCGTGGTCAGAATTACGCGGGCGTGAAACTTCCGCAGGGGTATTTTTGTTCAAAAATTTTAGCTTAGTATAAATAGATCTTTTTGTCAATGTTAGGTTATGTTATATTTTTGCTGAGTACGTGAGATGGCTAGGTTACCTTTTTGGGCAATTTTGTACAAGATTTACTTTATAACATTAGATTTTCATTTTTTAATTTAGTATTATGGATTATATCTTCTCCTTATCTTTGATTTCTGCTATTATTATGAGTGGCTAGACTCATAGCTAGGGTTGTGACTCAACCCTAGTGTGAGTATTTAATGGGTCTTGAATTTTAGGGCTTGAATGTCTTTGGGTTAGTGATATTTAGCTTAGTTCTTGCTAGAATTATAGAATCAGTGGTTGCAAACACTGATTCATGCCTTTATGATTTGGTCTCTTCTTGAGAAAGAGTGATTAAGTCTGGGAAATCTAGGCTAACAAGGAATTGGGGTGAACTCAAGAAATTGATAGCCCTAATTAAAGGGTTAAACCTAGACATAGTAATACCCTACTTGAGCTAATATCACATGACTTGCATGAATACCCAGTTGGACTTGAGAAAGCCAAATTGGGCAAAATCACTCAAACTATTGAGAGATATAGAGTGAGTACTTGGGTGTGATGGCTATATTACGATCCCAAATTAATCAAGCTTGCCCTAGATTCTTACTACCCGTTAGATGTCCACCTAGGCGAAAGTCACTACCTTAGTCCTTTTTAACTATTGAAGACCAACATCAAAAATATTGTACTTACCTTTAATCATTGCATACAATAGAATAGAATTAGAAGTAGAATCAACACCATCATGTTTGGAAGTGCAATTAGGAGCAACACACGTATCTAGATTTAGATACAAACCTAATTCCAAATCAATTAACTCCCTGTGGAAATTGATCCCGACCTTGTTGGGTAAAACTGCATCGACCATCCTCACTACTCAATAGTGGTATAGGTTTGGATCCGATCAATGATATACATGTGCTTGGTAAGGAATAGTGTAAAGCACGAAGGGTGATGTCGTACCATTTGAATTATATTATTATATGAGGGAGAGTGTAAAGCACGAAGGGTGATGCTATACCATTGAGAGTGTAAAAGCACGAAGGGTGATGTCGTGCCATTTGAGAGTGTAAAGCACGAAGGGTAATGCTGTGCCATTTGAATTATATTATCATGTGAGGGAGAGTGTAAAGCACGAAGGGTGATGCCATGCCATTGAGAGTGTAAAAGCACGAATGATGATGTCGTGCCATTTGAGAGTGTAAAGCACGAAGTGTGATGTCGTGCCATTTGAATTATATTATCATGTGAGGGAGAGTGTAAAGCACGAAGGGTGATTTTGTGCCATTTGAGAGTGTAAAGCACGAATGGTGATGTCGTGCCATTGAGAGTGTAAAAGCACGAAGGGTGATGCCGTGCCATTTCATTTATATTATCAGGTGAGGATGAGAATAAAAGCACGAAGGGTGATGTCGTGCCATTATTTTTATATTATCATATATTCATGGAACGAAGGGTATTTCCGTGCAGGCGAGGACAAGAGACATACATTATATTGTGATATCATTTTGTTGTGTATACATTCATGCCTTTATCTCGAGATGTTATTGTGCACCTATGATTTCTATGTGACTTGTAGTCGTTGTTGCTTACTGTGTGCCTCCCACTTTATTTCTTTTATTGTTATTGACTTTTCTCCCGCCTAGTTGGTATTGTTATATGTTTGCACGGTGAGAAAGAGATAAATGCACGAAGGGTGTTGTCGTGCCAATTGATTTGGTCTACATATATATATATATATATATATATATATATATATATATATATATATATATATATATATATATATATACTTGAAAGAATTATATTCGAAAGATATGGGTGAAAATGAGACAAGTGCATGAAAGTATTGCCGTGTCATTTGATGTGATATGTTGAATATATTTCTCACACCAGGGAAGTTAAATGAGGTGTCACATGGTAACTTTTACTTGAAAGAATTATATTTGAAAGATATTTACTTGAAAGGATTATATTCTAAAGACTTTTATTGAAAAACTTATAGATAAAAGATGTATATTTTGAAGGACTTGATTAATTGGTCGTACCTGTATTTATTATTCGTTTGAGCAATATTTATGATGTTCATGTTGCCTTGCTGTTTAAATCACTAGTTGATTGGTGTTGCTATCACTGTTATTTGTTTTCTATTATTTTTGTATGCTATATTGCACAGGTTATTTGACTAGTGAGTGTCTTGACTGTTCCTCGTCACTACTCCACTAAGGTTAGTCTTGTTACTTGCTGGGTACTGCCGTGGTATACTCATACTATACTTCTGCATATTTTTGTGCAGATCCAGGTATTTCGAAGTCAGTTGATCACTAGCTAGCCGTGCGGATTGTTGTTGTGGAAACTCAAGGTAAATCTGTTGTTACGTCCGTAGGCTTCAGAGTCACATTCTGATTTGTATTCATACTGTTTACTTTATTTCAAACAGTTGTACTTAGTAAATTGTAGCCAACTCTGTAGAGCTTATGACTTGTACTAACGGTTTTGGGAATTGTAAATTTCATAGAGATTGCTATTTCAAAAGTTGTTAGATGTTATTTAATTATTGTTGTTATTCAGTAAATGTTAGACTTACCTAATTCCTAAGATTAGGTGCCATCACGATACCCAACGGAGGGAAAATTGGGTCGTGACAACAAGATATTTAAAGAAGAGGTACATTACCTCCCGCATTCTTTTGCAAAAATAAAAGAAATATATCACCAAGAAATATGGTGGGATAATTGGAATTTTTTCAACCTTAATCAGATATTTTGAGTTCGAATCTTGTGAATGAAGAATATCTTGGTAGTGAACCTACATAGCACGATTCCTCATTAATCATGCAATGAATTTTGAATACGAATAATAACATACCCAGTGTAATCCTACATAGTGGGGTTTGAAGATGATAATATGTACACAAATCTTACTTTATCTTGTGAAGGTGGAGGGAATATTTTCAGTAGACCCTCAGCTTAAGAAAAGCATAAGCACAACAATAATAAAAAAGAAATATGGTAACGTAGAAGTCATAAAAAAGAAACAGTAACAACAATAAACTAATAAGATGACCGATGCAAAGAAACACAAGTAGTAATAAAAATTTAAGGGTAAGAAAATATGAGAATATGTGTATTAATACTATTCGTATGGAAAATAAGAACACTCGACTATCTACTACCCTCGTACTTTAATTCTCGATCTCTACACCCTTCTATCAAAGATCATGACCTCAGTCAGCTAAAGACATGACATGTTCTAAATATCGGATGACTAAATTAAAATATATGGATTGATTATTTTAGTAGGAAAAATTATATTTTTTTCTATTTGGGCGTGAAAGCATGGTCACCTCACTGCCACAAATATTTGTATATCGCCCTTAAAAGCATCGACGCCTCCATAAAAAGCTAAGCCCTCCTCAGACCCCTTTAGGACTTCACTAATTAGTTAATTAATTTAATTTGTTAAAGTCATTTTATTAAAAGATGGGAAAGAAGTAAAATAAGTTAAATTAAAAGTGAAAAAATTCTGGCTGGGGAAACCAAGATAACTTTAGCTCTTCTTTCTTTTTAACCTAAAATTATGGTTTAACTGAAGGTAACTGACGTCGAAGTCGATGGGGAAACAGGCTTTTTTGGGTATTTTATTGGGAATTAGTTCTTTTTCTGGTTAAGTTTTACTTTACTCATTGGAATAGAGAAAAGGTTGTTTTAGAATATACTGTTGGTCTTCTGTTTGATGCTGTTTAATTTGTACGAAATTTTGGTATTTAAAAAAAAACACTTACACAAATAAGAAGAAAAAAGAAAAAGAAAATAGTTACTTGGGTCAACCCGAATAATTATTAGTGGTACTTCTTAATTTTAATTTTTTTTCCGATTGAGATACCCGTACTTGAATCTCGGTTAATTCGAAATCATGTTAGGTAAGGCCTATTGAAAGGCGAAAGCGTTCTTTGCCAAAAAAATTTTATTCCCAAGACTCGAATTTGTGACCTTTGATTAAGAGTAGATCAATTTTATCCATTTCACCACTATCATTTGATGATAACTTAAATAATTATACTTAATGTCTATGGTAATAAATGTTAAATTTCGATTTATTTCACTACTATTTAAAACTCACGTACTGCAATGGTTTTAAGTTTTAATGTGACGTGATCATAGATATTATTTCATGTGGTCAGTTAAGCTCTTGTATACTTATAAGAAGGTCTTTTGTGTTTCATGGCTTTTTGGAAATCACATTGAATTCGATTTCTAAAGAATTTTGCCTTGTCTAGGACTGGGAGTATTATCTAATCTTCAATAATTAATAATCTAAAAAGGTACTAGAACTATTTATTACGTGACATATAACGAAGTTGGTTTCCACCACCTTTTTTTTTTTTTAAAGTTACGAGCATATTTTAAAATTGTTAATTATTTGATTTTAATTGTACGTATAGTATTAGAATGACAACTTTATCTTAAAATTGTCTTCGAGTGATTTATAGATTATGAGTTCGAAACTTCGAATCGTAGAAATAACTATTAATGCTTGTATTAGATTAGGCTGTATACATCACATCTATTAGCGTGCAGCCATTCTCCGGACCCTGTCTAAATGCAGAATTACTTGTGTACCGAACTGTCCCGCGCTCTTTGATACCCATAGTGAGCACTGAGCAATAATGAATCGACAAAAAGAAAAAGAAAAGAAGTTAGTTATCACTCATTGCTAAAGTAATTAATTAACACTTGCTTATGTGGTATTAATTAGCTGTGTCTTTGCTATTAAAATCAGATGAACAATCAAAGGGATTTGTCAAATCAGACAGCTAAGTAACTCAAGAAATCAAGCTAATACATTATTTTCTTGGGATCAAATAAAATTATTTTCAATTCAAGCTCATCGTAGATCACATATTTAATTTTTTTAAAATTCTATTTCTCCATTATTTTTATTTTTTATTTATATAATATGGAATTATTACAAATAGAATAATAAAGAAGTGCAAGAAGATGACACAACATGCAATTTTATAAGAGCTTATAGTATATGAGATATTGGAAACAGCCACAAATGAGCTTGTAAATATAGTAATGGCATGGGATAAATGACTTTAGATCTATTGTAATCTTACCTCAAAATGGAGAAAGATAAAATTAACACTCAATATTATAAAATATGTATTCTCTGCCACATGATAATTTTCTTCAATTAAATAAGATTAAAAGATATTGGCAAATCAAACACTCAAGTTCATTAAAATAGTTAAAGGACAAATAAGAAAATGACGAGTAAAATAACATAACTATAGCTAGATGAAATTTTTAGATGATGGTCTATTACGTAAATCCACAAAGACTATAAAAAACAATATTATATTTATCCACAAAGACTAAAAAAATAGTACAAAAATGATTTTGGCTGGCGTGGGGTTAGTTAAGCTCATATATGAGCTGGATCCACGCTCAATGGAGTGACCCACTATAGTTTATCAAAAATAAGAAGAAAAAGGAAAAACAAAATATTTTTTAAATAAAATAATATAATTATTTTTATTTTTTATCTGGTGTTAAAACTTGAAAAAAAATAAAAAAAATTGATAAAAAATATTCAATATATATTATATACATCTAAAATTTAATATTTTAACTACATGCGGAATGTATCTTGTCCCTAGTTTGGTGTCCCCATACCCGCTTTAATAAACTGGCTTTGCACCATACAAGTCACATTAAAGGGATTTTTTTAAACTTGTATTTTCATATCTATTTTGAAAATATTTTTTTGAGCCGATATTATCAAAAATAATATCTTTCTCTTACACAAATTTAGAGTGAATTTGCATACACCTCTCACTTGTAGATCACACTGGGTATGTTATTATTTATGTAAGTCACAATATAGGACGTGCTCCTTAAAATTTTCTATTCTCGTAATCTTTAATTAATTAAAAATAAAATAATTCCATTCCAACACAACTTTTAGGAATAATAAAATAGGTTATTATTTAAACAAGATAAACCAAAAACAAATTGGGCAACTCCAAACACAGACACCCATGTTCTTCATCTCTTCCAGCATACACAAAAATATATAAATTATAATTTTCATCCCTTAGTTTTCTCTTTCTGTTCTTCTCTTCCTCTTAAAGCCCAAATAAATTCTTTCCTTAAAAAGTAAAAAAAATTCTCCCTGTCTCTCTCTTGCAATTTTGGGTGTACTAATATGATTCTTTATGGATGTACCAATTGAGATATGTGCTTGCTAACTTTTATAAGATACTTTTGTTCCTGTTTGTGGGTATTTTCTTTTTTACTTTTTTCATAATATTTCCATGTAAATTTGCTGAAAATTTGAAGAAAGTATGAATCTTGGTGTTGGGTCAGTTGTGAAAAATATGTCTGGTGCTAGTTGTAGTGTTTCTTGGAAGTCCAATGATAACAACCAGTTTCCAGCTGGTTTAAGGGTACTTGTTGTAGATGATGATCCTACTTGTCTTAGGATCTTGGAAAAGATGCTTTGGAATTGCCACTATGAAGGTAAATTAATTTCACCCTTGTTGTTATGAGCTATGTGTTTGTTTTGTAAATCAAGAATGGTACTTGTAGTTTGTGTTTTCAAGAGTTGACCTTTTTTTTATGCTCCTTAGTTATTAAAGTTCAAATCTTTGTTATTCTTTTTTCTGTTTTATGTTGAATTTGAGTTTGTGGAGTAGATATTGGATGTGTTTATAACTTAATTTGGTTGGTTTCTTAGGATGAGTATAGTTATTATAAGATTTGATTTTCATGAGATTTCGAAATGATAGGTTGGGAATTTATGATGGAAGAAGATCTATGTTTAGATCTCCTGTTTACATGTTTATTAGAATAAAGTTCCTCAAATTAACTTTTAGGGTCAATTGAAATCTTTCATCTATGACCTTAGTCTTTAAGGGCAGTCTGGTGCACTAAGAAAGCGGATCCGGGGAAGGGCCTGACCACAAGGTCTATTGTAGTCAGCCTTATCTTGCGCAAGAGGCTTTTTTTACTGCTCGAACCCGTGACCTCGTCACATGACGACTATGACCTTGGTCTCAAAATAGAATACTTTAGGCTTTTGAGCTATGTTGCTTGGACTCTCTGAAAATGTCGCCTGGTGCATGTCGTATCCTCCAAGAGTAGTGCATTTTTGAAGGATCCGACGAGGGTGCAGAAGCAACTTGGAGAATCCATGCAACATAGCTTTTGAGCGCATTGAAGACCTCTTGTTGTTGTTATTCATTATTCATTTTTTCCCGCATAATCATTTCACTGTTGTGCTTCTTCCAGTCACCAAGTCTAATCGAGCAGAGAGTGCATTATCATTGCTCCGGGAAAACAGAAATGGTTTCGACATTGTTATCAGTGATGTCCACATGCCAGACATGGATGGTTTCAAACTTCTTGAGCATGTTGGTCTGGAAATGGACCTGCCTGTTATAAGTGAGTATCCCGATTCATTTAGTAACAACTGTATTTTTCCGAGTCTTGGAACTGCTGATGTTGTACTAATTGATTGATTTCAAATTTGTCATTGGCTAGTGATGTCTGCGGATGACAGTAAAGATGTCGTTATGAAAGGTGTTACTCATGGTGCATGTGATTATCTGATCAAACCGGTGCGCATTGAGGCATTGAAGAACATTTGGCAGCATGTGATTCGTAAAAAGAAGCATGAGTGGAAGGACAAAGATTTTGATCAATCAGCAACGGCGGAAGCGGGAGATCGACAGCAGAAACCACCAGAAGATGTTGATTATTCATCTTCAGCTAATGAAGGAGGGAACTGGAAAAGCTCAAAGAGAAGAAAGGAGGAGGAAGATGAAACTGAAGAAAGGGATGACTCGTCCTCGTTAAAGAAGCCCCGTGTGGTTTGGTCAGTTGAGCTTCATCAACAGTTTGTACAAGCTGTTAATCAACTTGGAATTGACAGTATGGACTATTTACTTCTCTTGGCTATATGTTTATCTTCATATTTCCCTAGGTCTATGGTTCCATATTGCTCAGAACTTAGGTTAAAGGCGAAAAGCATATAAAAGTACTGTTTGTTGATGCCTCAAGCGCAAAGCTATGAAAGCGTGAGCTTTGCAAAGAAAGGCGCTACTGAAGAAAAAGAAAAAAAAAAGATTATATTGACAGTGCCCAAAAAAGAAACATGAATGCAAACAATAATTATTTGGACAAATGAATTGAAAAAGAACTATAATTAAGTGAATTATATGAGGTAAAATTCATTTCAAGTTTTTCGGTTTTTAGTGACTAGTGCTTTTACACTAAATTACTAATTTCCTACTCTTAGTTACCAAAACAAAAAAAAACAAAAAAAAGAAATTCATCCATAATCTTTTTAAGAGTTAATAACGCTTTGTCAACTAGATTTATTGTCTCGTGATGCCTTCTTAAAGACGAGCCTTTGGCCGATGAGGCATATGCCTTAGTGCCTTGGTGTCTACACTGAAGCGCCGCCTAAGCAAGGCAAAGTGCCGAACCTGGGCTTCGCCTAGTGTCAAGCGAAACTGTCTGATGTATTATCTTTTCCTTATTCTTTGTGCTGGGATTTTTTCAATATTTACATGACGTTAATCTTTTCTTTTTGGATATTTATTTATCCCTTTGATATGTTAACATATTTTCTGTTGTTGTATCTTCACGACTCCCCCTTTTGAATACTTCTTTCACTAGGATCTACGTTTATAGAAAGATTTTCCCTGTTATTCCGTGTTATTTGATATTTGTGGCAGGGAAATTCGGTAGAAATGCTTGGCATTATACCTGGTAAAAAGAGTTCTTACCAGCTGAGTTAACCCTTGGCCTAGCCTAATTTCTGCCTTATTTTATTGCTTCTCTCTTGTTCCCGGTTATTGGGGGTTGGAGGGTGGAGAAACCTCATTCCAGTAATACATACTAATCGATAAAGCTATGAATTCCTCATCAACAGAGTTAGTCGTTGAACTGAGTTCCTAGCTCCTTATGAACAGTTTATTCAATTACACTAAAGCACACATATGTTTAAGTTAGTACTCAAATTATGTTTTAGATCGGTGCTCAACTGATAGTGTAAAGTCACTATTATTTCAAGTGGTTAGACTTGGAGATGGAAAATTTAGTTGTAAGAACATGGATCAAGTAAAACCTCGGACAGGCTAAATTGGGAAGTGGTTCAAGAAAATTGGGAATGGGGGAGCAAAGAGGAAACTGTGATATAGTCCAGTTACAATTGTGTGAGGCTTAGTTCAAAATTTTCTAACTTTCCTTCAGCCAAATTGCTTAGTCTAACTGTATTGCTGTGTCTTTTACCTTAGAATGGGTTTTGCTGAATTGGAAAAACAATGTTTACCTATATTCTGGATACTTACTCATTTATTATTCATTTCTAATTCTGGCTATGATTTCAGAGGCTGTTCCCAAGAAAATTCTCGAACTGATGAATGTTCCTGGGCTAACCAGAGAAAACGTTGCTAGCCACCTTCAGGTACTGAGGAACTTTACTTCCTCCCTTTTCAAGTTGATTAGTGGAAGACTTAGGGTGTGTTTGGTACGAAGGAAAATGTTTTCCTAGAAAATGTTTTCATGGAAAATGAGTGATTTTATCACTTATTTTCCCTTGTTTGGTTCGTGGGTGAACACTTTTTTCCGGAAAATATTCTTTTTGTTGCAATAAAAGAAAATACTTTTTACTACATCATTTTGTTGAAATGAAAAAAAATATTTCTTCTATATCATGAAAAGAAAGTACTTTTTTTGTTAAAATGAAAAAAAATACATCGTGAAAAGAAAATATTCATTTGTTGAAATAAAAAAAATACTAGAAAAGAAAGTACTATTAATAATATTTCTATTTAGGGTGGGGTGGGGCGAGGGTGGGTTGGTAGGGGATGGGGAATGGGGGAAGGTTGGAATAGAGTTTTGGAAAATGTTTTCCCTTCTCTTGATAGGGAAAACATTTTCCTCCAATTGGAGGAAAGTGAGTTCACGAGGAAAATGTTTTCCAAAGCATTTAAGTCAACCAAGCATGGAAAAATTGGGAAAATGTTTTCCTTCATACCAAACACACCCTTAATCTTTGTTTTGTAACATGTACTTAATAACATTTCTCGGATTTCCTAGTAAAGCACTTATTAGTGGTAATCATGTATCGCAGAAATACCGGCTGTATCTCAGGAGGTTGAGCGGTGTATCACAGCATCCGAATGGACTAAATAACTCTTTCATGGGGCACCCGGAAGCAACATATGGAATGTCTTCTTTCAATGGGCTTGAGCTTCAAGCTTTAGCTGCCACAGGTCAACTACCTGCGCAAAGTCTTGCTACCCTCCAAGCGGCTGCATTGGGTAGGTCTGCAACAAAAGCTGCTATATCTATGCCTCTAGTAGATCAAAGAAACCTTTTCAGCTTTGAAAATCCCAAGTTGAGATTTCCCGAGGGACAGCAACAACTAAATAATAGCAATAAGCAAATTAACTTGCTTCATGGGATACCAACAACCATGGAACCGAAGCAGCTTGCAGATCTGCACCAGTCCTCGCACTCGCCGTCCTTTGTGGCTATGAATATGCAAGGGAACTCCAGAGTGCAGCAAAATAACACTCTACTGATGCATATGTCTCAACAACAACAACAACAACCGTCTAGGGCTCAAATGCTAAATGAAACCAATAATGGTAGTCAAGTTTCGCGGCCTCCATTGTCCATGTCACAACAACCTTTGTCATCAAATGGTATACCTGGTGCAGTCTTATCACGGAGTGGTGGTATTGTTGCCAATGTACGAGGGCCTGTATACAGTCCAGTCTCCCAAGCATCTCCTATGGTAGATTTCTCGCTGAACCAAAACACGGAGTTGCAAAACAACAGCTTTCCTCTTGTGAGTAGTGATTCGGGGATGTCAACTATGACATCCAAAAGAATGCTTCAGGAAGAGGTTAACTCTGATATTAGACGATCTAGAGGATTCCCTTCTGGTTATAATATGTTTGATGAACTGCATCAGCAAAAATCACAAGATTGGGGTTTATCAAGTGTTGGCTCAACCTTCGACGCCTCTCATCATTCAACTATACCAGGAACCCTAGATATCTCACCGTCCATGCTAGTTCAACAAGGTATTTCTTCAATGAAGAGGAATGGACAAAATGGGATTTCTCCTATAAGCAACGCTTTCTCTAGCAGGGAGGAAAGTGGAAATGTTAATCCTATGGGTGGAAATTTGCTTACTGTTAAAGCTGAACAACTTCCTGATGCGAGCTACCAAAGTAGCTTTTTTCCAGACCAATTTGGACAGGATGACCTCATGAGTGCCCTTCTGAAGCAGGTTAGTCCGAGTTTCTTGTCCTTCAGAATTTTCATTGTAGCGATGACATTATTTTTACTAACTTGAAATTTTATGAATTTCCAACAGCAAGAAAGTGTTGGACCAGTTGAAACTGAGTTTGGCTTTGATGGATATGCACTGGACAATCTTCCTGTGTAAGACGTGAAAAGAGTTTAGGTTACGGTAGCTTACACTGTGAACATATATTTCAGAGTCACTACTGTATATAGTTGTCTTTACAGCTGAAAAATGACTACTGGGAAACCAAAACGCTGGAGTTTAGCTCGCTGTTCCAATTCTTGATGTTGGATTCTTGTTTGGCTGCATCTTCTCGTCTGATTCTTGATTCTTGTGGAATTAGAGCAAATATTGAACTGGAGTCGGATGACAAGTATGAAGGGTAATTGTGTATGATACTTCTGCATGATAATATGCAAAGGCATATATGCAAAGTTTTGACTGCTATATAGCTAGGTGATTTTAGGACTGTTGCACATCCTACAAGTAATTTGTGGAAGGTGTCCTGTTTGTGGGGTGCAACGCGTTGGTGTAGGGATTTTCTTGAATGGTCGGATTTCTTTACTAACTGAAATAACCCGATTTTATGTTACATATTTCACTTTCAGAAGTTGATCTTGATGTACAGATTAAATTTGGATTGCCATAGAGTGCAACTCTCTGGGATTCTTTTAGTTGCTCATTTAGCTGATATTCTTTTGCTTCCTTTCATGTTTTTATTTTTTTGTATGAGCAGTTTAGAAATTGGGACCTCAGTTTCTGTTTGTTAACAACATATTCTTTCTAAAGATTAACTTTAACTTGGATTCAGCTAATAAAACAAAAAATGTGAAGGTTTGTGTTATTCAATATATAGTATTTATAGACAGGAAGATCCATCTAAAGACTACATTTACTTTTAAATGTTTCTAAGTTGCAGTTTTCATTGTACAAGAATTTTTCCAAGTGATGAAATCCAGATCTATGTTTTCCTCTCATTTTTTAAATCAATTTGGTAAGATCTAAATTTCACTAGCAGTGAAGCAAATTGATTATTACCTAAAAGAGTACAACTTTAAATATAAAACACCGAGTACATAATAATCCCTTTCATTTTCCAATATCAATCTGATCTATTGTCTTCTTTTCTCCAAAAGATCAAATTTTCGCCAAAACCATACTTAAGGTTGTTGCATAAATCATCGTTAAAACAGTTCTACACCTTCCACAACACACAGATCAAATAAGTAGTTAGCATATCCATGACTTGTAATTAAAATATTATAAAATTATAAATTAAATTTAAAATATAGAGCTCTCAACTTGATTAAGCTCCTTCTTGATCATTCAACTCATACACTAACTCACTCACTTAACCAACTCACAAATGGCACTACTTTTACAGCCACTACAATTTTTTCTTTCATGTTTTCATATGGTCATTTCGGATTGAAACATAATTATTGTACTTGTTACAAAAAGAGCCACAAGAAAGAGCCATCAATAAAAATGCTGCTTGTTCTACTTCTCCCAACTTCCTCTTCTGAGTAGAACTTGATCTTGGTCTCTGCAAAATTACTTCTCTTCCAAAAGGAAATACTTTCCTTTTCAATGAAGAAACAGTTTTCTTCCCAAAATTATTGCTTCTACTATCTTCACTGTTGCTACTACTGTTACAACTTTGGTGCTGTAGTCCAATGCTTTTGTTTCCAAATGCCATTGATTTCTTTGGTTTCTTGTCTTCTTTGTTCAACCCCAGAAGCGCTCTTATCTTTTTCCTGCTTTTAATCCCACAGGCATTACATAGTGACTGCATCCAGAATGATCAATATCATCAAATTCAAGTTCAAAAAGCCAAAAGTACCAAAATAACCATAATCACTCTACTCAAATGAGTTATTGTTCATTTTACACAACTATTACTCTCTCCGTTCTATTTTATATAGGGATTGTTACACAAATAGCCGGCCAGATTCAAGGTTTACTTTTTCTAGCCGATATACATAGATTATACAATAATTATACACAGTTATACATGTATTATAATACATCCAACGGCTATTTTTAATTTAACAGATTAAGTGGGCGGCTATTTGCGTTAATTCTTCTTTTATATATTTGTCATAATTTTGCATTTTTAATCTATTCCAAAAATATGACACCTTTCTAATCCTAAAGACAGAATGCTTACTCTTAATAAAATAGTAGCATGTTTAATACTACAAGTTCCAATAGCATTTTTTGAATATATTAAAAGTATTTCTTCCTTTCAATATATAACTTCATTCACAAAACACCATATAAAATGAAATAGAAAGTGTACTAAATCAAGAATCAAACAACTATTTAAAGAAAGGACAAACCAGTGCCCAAAGCATCTCGCACTCACGCGGAGTCTAAGGAAGGGTCATACCCCTAGAGATTTGATGTAGACACACTAACCTAATATAAGCATTAGTGAGAGCTTTTACAATTATGTGATGTATACACTCTACCATAATACAAGCATTAGTGACTAACTTTCAAAGCGTAAACCAGTAAGCTAAAGGTCACACATAGACAACTTTAATATCGCTCCAAGCTCCCCTTCAAAATCAAACATCTCTTATTCAACTAAAATTACTTCATGAAATTTAATATACATTTTTAGTTCTTAGTAATAGTTATGATTTTGTAATCTTATTGATAACTATGATGTTTGAGCCAATTTGATCGCGCCTAACTTATATTTAACTACTTACTTTATAACTTGTAATTTTTAAAACATGATTTATTTTCCTTTTATAAAAATTAGATAAAAATTGAAATTACAAAGAGCTACACTAACCTTGGGACCAGCAGGTCCACCTCTCCAAAGAGGAGTTTTAGTTGTACCACAATCAGCACAAGTCTTAACATCACTCCTTTCTGGTGAAGAAATTTCACTACTCATTTCTTCAGATCTTATACTCTGCAACAAGAAAAAAATTCCAAATCAAACACAAATACACGTGTAGAATAACTCAAATACAAGCTATAAACAAAGTAATTAAACGAGAATAATTAACGATCACTCACCTTATCACTTAAATCCACCATTTTAGATCACCTAATCAAAAGACCCAAAATTTTCTTAATTCTACTATAAGCTCAAGAAACTAGAAATAAACAGTTTGAAGAAATGCGGGATTTGTTATGAAGATAAGAGAAGAGTGAACTGGGCGATCAGGCGGGGGAAAAAAGAAGCGGTGGGGTTTATAAAGGAGGAGACGAAAACCCTAGGTACGCGGGAGTTTGAAAAGACGAAAGTGTCCTTGATTTGAGAACCTTTTTCAGTTTTTACCCGCCAAAAGAGTTGAGCTTTAACTGAAAAGGGCGCCAATTAATTTTTAGGGTTTGGAGCTATTTTGGGAATTGTATTTAACTGCACACAAATGTCATAATTAAAAGGTCAAAAGAATAAACTCTTTCTTCTTTCTTTTCCACAAAAGCAAAACAAAACAAAAAAATGGAAAAGAAAAATGAATTTAAGCCGACCCTTGAGTAATCTTTCATGTATTTTATGAGCTTTTTTTATTTGCCCGAAATAGAAAGATCAATGTACATTGGTTTCAAAATGTACATATGGTGGTGGAGTTTACATTAGGTTATGGTTTAGCTTTTTGAAAAATTGATTTAAAAATGCTGGTGAAATAATTCTGAGAAGTAATTGTGTGTTTATTTTTGGCTTTCCATCCAGTATTTAATAATCGTATTGCAATCCCGATTAATTTAGATTTGCTCCAGGTAAGACTCATTCATTAAAAAAATCTTCCTATCAAATTTTTTCATTCTTAAGGCTCGAACACACGAACTCTGACTAGGATGATTTGCACAAATAGGACACTTCGGTGCCACTATTGATTCTTTGACCCGGCATGCAATATGGGAGAAATTTATATTTAACAAGTGTTGCTCCTAGCTTGCCCTATGGGCAATACTTTTGACCTTATTTGTTCATGGGTCAAACGGATGTCAAAAAATCAAGATCATCCATTTTTAAAGTCATTATATATAATTTTCTGCTCTAATTATGGACGGAGGGATCTTATCTTTCCACGACAACTTTTGGCGGTAAGTACTAAGTATAGTTGTCTATTTGTTTAGTTTTGTAATTGTGTTTGGAATAGTTGATCAGATCTATTTGTATTTTGTATATGAGATCGCTCAACTCAGATCATATGAATTAAATATATGAGATTCATACAAAATCATACTTAGACACCTCGCAGGAAGACATCTTTTCTTTTTCTTCCTTTCTTTAATTTTTATATTTTATATCTTTCTTTTACCTTTTGTCTTTTCTATGTTCAACAAAATTTTAATTTTAGAGTGTCATGTTATATTTTCAGTAAAAACAAAATCAGGTGAGATTTACTTTATAGTTAATGATGTCAAAGTTGGATGACTTTTATGTACTAGAAAAGTGGTTTTAGTGTGATAAACTTTAAATTGAATGATTTTTATAATTAAAAAAATAACTTTTGTATTACAAACTCAAAGTTAAATGATTATCGATGAAATCACTTAAATTTAGATAGTTGTACCTAATATTGTAGACCAGAAAAAAACAAAAAAGTTAAAGTATTTTAGTATTATTCAAGAAATTAAAACAAATGAATAATGTTCGAAAGAGTAGGAGGAAAACTACTCCATTGTGGGACAAACTATAGCAGTAGAAATAAAACAAAGGAACAACATTTTGGAAAGAACAAAAAAAGAAAAACAAAACTTTGGGACAAACAAAGAATGGGTCTTCCTCTATATGATACCAAAAAGAAACAAAAAAAGGAAAATACTCAAAATGCAACAACTTGTCACGAGAAAATATTGTAAATGCCAAGTGCTAAGAGTAATTTGCATCTCATATCCACATCCAAATGCCAAGTGCTCAAGGGGAAAAAAGCAAAAAACAAATTTTAGCATTACATATTTAACACAAAGGCCCACTTTTGTTAGCTAGACATTAATTCAATCAACACACCTTATAAATAGAAAATTTCCACCAGTCCAAAAAAAAAAAAAAAAAAATTCAATAGAGTCTAGAGACCTTCACAAGCAGACTTAATCCGTGGCGGAGCAAGAAAGTTCAACATAGAACTAAAAAAATGTAAGAATATCATTCTTAAAATTTGAACCGGAGACGTAAAACAATTTTGAACCAAACCTATTACGGTATAACTTTAGAATAAATAAAATCTCATTAAACCCCCTTTATTACATGTAGCTCCGCCACTGGACCTAATAGAGAAAGTACTTTTAATACTTAAGTTTGTTATTGTGATGGCTAAATCTTGAGAAGAAATGTGCAAGCATTGCAAAGAAGGAACCAATGCAACACATGATCCATGCCACAAAAAGCACAATCCAATCCTTCCAATTCTTCTTAGGGAGATGGTTTCTATCAGATTGCATTAGAGATCTATACACTGCTTCAGTTAGGGCAAATGCTGCTACTGGATCTGATTCTTCTGGCAATATCCCCTGCTCTGTCAAGCATGCTATATCGTAGGCGCCTGTCGTCTCCGGTATCCCTAAATATTCGCATATTTTCAGCCTGCTGGTAATCCTTTCCTCCGCGCTAATCTTGTCACCATGTGTTAGTATTAATAACGGATTCTCGTCTGTTAAAAAGGAGAGAGATTAGATAACTATAGAGCAGATTCAGATTCAACTAGTAAGGTAAATAGACATAACATCATTTTCAACCAACCCCCATTGACGCACTACATGTGTAGCAAATCAAGTGAATGTAAAATATCATTAGAAACAAAATAAACATATATTGATTTCTCGCACGTAATATTATTTTAGTTGTCCTTTAAGAATCCTCCGGTAATTACTGTAAACAATCATTTTTCTACCCTTCCTATCCTTTTAACATTTAAATCGTGCCACCATGTGTTAGTATTAACGACGGATTCTCATCTGCTTAAAAAAGAAAGAGATTAAATAACAATAGAGCAGATTCATATCCAACCAAAATGTAATATCATCTTCAACCAACCTCCGTTGACGTACTACACGTGCAAAAAGAACAAGCGACACATAATAAACAAATGTGTTTTCCGACAACAATAATAAACTCAATGTAATCCCACAAAGTAAAGTGGGGTCTATCGGAAACAGTCGCTCTACGTTCGCAAGGTAGAGGTAAGGTTTCTGACACTTAATGTTTATTCTAGCTGTCCTTTAAGAATCCTTTAGTAATTACTGTAAACAATTACTACTTAGTTGAATTAAGTTAAAGAGCTTACTTGATTTCCTTATACAAGGGTTGTTGAAGAGATTCTTCAAGGTCTCCACAGGCTTCAAATCTCCAGAATTGAAAGCCTTGTTAATCTCTGATAAATCAGCCACAACTACTACACAATCAATTTTTCTCTTAGTGTACCTTGTATTTGATCGTAAAGAACTAGCATCTGTTCCGCCACCATTAATAAGCTTATAATCACCATGTCTAAGACAAGGTTGATTATGGCGAACTCCACGAGTCATCCATGACGAAACCTCCTCTAAACCCTCGTTCATATCATTAGAATCCAAGCCCCTTGTATCATACACACAAAATCCACTTCTCATTGATCTCAAAACATTGTGTTCTTCCAAGAACATGGTTGTATAGTGTGAATTCCCACCTATAACAAGAGTTACCATAGTGTCAAGAAATGAAGACGGATCTAGGATTTTAATTATGTCCAATATATGCGAACTACCTTTATGTTCGAAATTAGCATTATTATTTTTTTCGTAAATTTTTGGAAGACGCACACACATATACAAATAACGGAAAGAGTTTAATTTTTATATACTGGTAATGTAAAAGTATATAAGATTATGTTAAAGATAATTACTAGTAACAAAAATAAGACAGACTATATGTAAAAACAAGTAAAAAAAACACGGACAATGAAATTCTACGATATCTTATTTAAATCCATAAGAATTAAAAGGATGGGACTTTGCTAGTATTTTTTTCAAAGATATGTACATTTGTGAGGTAAAAGGGGAAACAATGTCTCACAACAACTCAATTAAATTTGGATAATTGCATCGACCCCACTTCTGTTTTTGTTAGCAAGAATAAAGTTTCAAATTCTGTCAAATATTTTTTGGAAAAATTCTTTTAAATGGATATTATTTAAACGCATCTCACATCTTACATGTGGAATTTATTAGAAGCCGTTGTCCAATTCATCACCTCTCCGTGACAGCGAATAAGTGTGCCATTTTCACACTTGTGTTTAAATGTGGATAGAGTAAAGAAATTTAAATTTTGTTTGACTTAAACATTTTATAGCCACTTTGGCATGTTGGTAATCCTTAGAGCCCAAGCACACATGTGAATTTTTGTATAAATAAAGGGAACTAACGGGGCCATTTGGCCATAAATTTTATTTACTTTTTTTCAAAAAAAAAAAAAATTACTCTTTTCGGAATCAACGTTTGGCCATAAAATTTCAAATTTTACTTGAAGTTAATTTTTCGAATTTTTCGGAAATTTGTAAAACTCCAAAAGACTAATTTTAAAATTTTCACTTCAAATAGAATCACAAAAATTCAAAAACAGCTCCAAATTGTATTCATGTCCAAACACAACTCTAATTTTCAAATACTATTTTCACTTGAATTTGTTTGTTTATTTTTTTTATTTTTTACTATTTCACAATTTTTATGTCCAAACGCCTACTAAGATGTCATTGTTGAAAATATTTGGGAAGACAAAAAAATAATATTCCATCTGTTTTAATATATGTTTGAACCTTATCGAAGTAAAATAGTTAAATTGACTAAATTTTTATAAAAAAAAAATTGAAACAAAATTTCATATTTACAAAATATATAAAAAGTACTATAAATGACAATAGCTAACAATTTCAAAATACTCAAAGAGAACTTTATTCGACTTGTCGGTAAAAGGTTTATTCTTTTTTAAACGGAAATATTTTATGGTGGACGGGCAATGAAATGTGTGGCAATAGAGAAGAGTGAAAAATTGACTAAAGAAAAAAAGAAGAGTGATAGAGAAAACATACTTGAAGTTTGAGCAAAAGGAATGAGGCCAGATCGACCAAGAACACTATACATATAATTAACAAGAGAGCTTTTCCCAGAAGCAGATAGCCCCACTAGTAGAAGTGTGATCACTGGCGGTATATCCATATCTTCTTTCTTTATTCCTCCTACTGGTAACCAAAAATCCCCACACCTGTAAATAATATTTCACTATATATTAATACCCGAGCCAGAATTTTTATCAAAGAGATTCGATAAAGATTATAGTTAAACCCCTTTAGATAAAATATGGTGTTGCCACTATTTGAAATAGTAAGTCAATATATGCAAATATCGAATTTCGATGATCAAACTCTCGTACCAGTGTTTGGTGATATTTTCACCTGAGGTTGAAAATTTGAAATTTTTCTAAATTTGAAAAACTGCAAAAAGTTTGTTTTTCAAAATTTTCATTTCAAATAACTCACAAAAATTTCAAAAACAGCTCTGTATTCATGTTCAAATAAAATTTTAATTTTTAAATATCATTTTCACTTAATTTTTTTCTTTTTTCCGTACTTTCACAATTCTTATATCCAAACGTCCACTTAAAGTTTTTCAAACACAACTTACAACTTTCAACCAAAAGAATTTCAACTTTAACTTTAAATACTAATTTTCCAACTTCAAATCAATATTATATTGTGCAAACAACCTACTAACCTGTAAGTAATAAGCTTGTGTCTGAGATCTTCAATTCCCTCACTTGAAATCAAAGCCAATCTCTCCATTTCTCTAAGAAGTTTAAGCCTAGGTGTAAGGTTTGAAAGATTAGAAATGTCAACTTTAAGATGACCATTTTCATCAAAATCTTGAGGTGTTCTCCACCACCAAATTGCTGTTTTTGGTAACTCACTTTGATTATCTTCATCACTAAATGAAAGATTTCTCATGTTTTCCTTTCTTTCTAAAAGAGGAAACTTTTGGGTTTTGAATCCTGAAGGGGTTTTTGGGTTATAAAATGGAGTTGAATTATCTGAGTAATTATGGGTGTCAGCTATTTTATGGATCTGGGGATTTATTTGAGTAGGTGGGGTTTTAATAATAGTAATAAATTGATAGAAGAGATAGACAAGTGGTTTCCACGATATATATATTATAATGTATAAAATTGATTGTAAAGTTAGTGGCAGAGATGTTCTTGCCATTTCCTTTAGTTTATGTCCCTTATTTTCTTTTAATACCTGAGTTTAAAAAAGAGCCAAAAAACGAAACAACAAAGGAAGTAAAAGCCAATGAAATTTAACGTATAGAGGAGATTTATACACGAAGCTTCTAGCCTTCTATCATCAAATCATATTGATTTATGTGATTTTGTTGTTTAAACCCCTCCCAAAATATGAGGGAAACAGGGAAGAAGCATATGTACTTTTTGCATTTGACCTTAAATTATACTAGCAATGTTGTATTACGAAAACAATCACTAATGCTTGTATTATGGTAGACGGTTTACAATGCAACTCTTCCCTGAACCTTACGTGAATATGACATACTTTGTGCATTGAACTGTCCTTCTTATGGCCGTAGTAATAATAAGGAATTGGGGAGGGGGAAGGGACTTCTAAAAAAATGAGTACTTTCTGTCTATTTAAAAAAAAATACTTTCGGCAAAAGTGTTTCTCAAAAAATAATTTTGAAGAGTAACAGTTTGATTTTGAGTAATTAATTTAAAAGATATCTATATTTACTTAAAAGGAAGAAAGTGAGCACTGAAATTTTGTAAGTGTTGTGTGCATAAAATGTCATGTAGCAACTTTGGGACAAATTAGTTAGTTTAGTTAAAATTAGTTTCTTTTTTAAAATTTTGAATTTGAAAACAATTAAATAAGTATATATATATTTTTTAAAGAACCGATAGTTTCTACTGTTTTTAAAATACTATATTTTTTATAAGAAAGAGAAATTGGGAATTTGGCACTTCAATCCCATGCCATTAGTGTTAGTTTAGGTAAAATTAGTTTCTCTTTTTAAATTTTGAATTTAAAACTAATTAAATAGGTATATATTTTTTTTAAAGAACCAGTAGTTTTTACTGTTTTTAAAAAATAGTATTTTTTATAAGAAAGAGGAATTGGGAATTCAACGCTTTAGTCTCACGCCATTCCTTCGCCTATTTGCCCTAAAAGTAGCAAATCATACAAATTCGACTTCAATCCCACTAATTCAACTCCTCACCCACGAATTCTTCTGCCCTAGATTCCCAGTAACATGATTTCATATTTTTGTCAAATCAGTTTACTACTTTTACAATATATAATTTTATTCTTTTTCCCGCATATCAAACAACAATTCTGGACTACAAGAGGTGATTGGTATTATTTGTATTCATGAACAATCTTTATTCTAGTTGAGATTGTATTTCTGTAACAAATAATTTCTGTGAAGTTTGTTGACGGCGTATATTATATAAAAAAGATCTGGTATCTATGGCAACTGTTGTTTACCAATCTTGGGGTTATACCACCGATTCTTGCTGATGAGTTTTTGGAGAATCATCACCAAAAAGTCAATTATTTCAGATGATCTCTTGCCTCATATGTGTTTTTATAAGCATTTTGTTGGAGTTCCTACATATACTTATAAATCCCTCTATCTGTTTTCAGGACTTAATGGCGGCTGAAATAAATTTCGTTAGCGAAATTAACAGTAAGTCAATGAATTGGAAATTAAAGGTTCGTATTATCAGGCTTTGGAAAAATC